>NC_139908.1:26088875-26688875 GCF_905171665.1 Trachurus trachurus
GCTCGCTGGAATGACCCGGATGTAAGGAAATGCAGAGATATACGAGCTTTAGCCCTGGCAGGTATTAAATCAATAAAAGAAAAAAAGCTGGGGGACACATCTGGTTACATGGAGCCCTCTCCTCTCCTCTCCTCTCCTCTCCTCTCCTCTCCTCTCATTTTGAACAGTCACTATCATTTTCTGTTGTACTTTGTAGTTTGGACTTGGTGTCTCGCACTCTCTCTGTGTTTCCACAGATCCACCGGAGCTCCATCTCTCTGCACCAACCGCCGCCTGCATCGCCCCCTACCCCCCACCTTTCCCCCCTGCTGTTAGACCGGCCTGCCCTCCCTTCCTATGATCCAGTCTACCATCCAGTCCTCCCATTATGCTGGCCTGCTCTCCCTGCCTCCCTTGCCTACCAGAAGCTTCCTTCTTCAGCTGTTGTTAACATTCACATGTTTCTCACATTCTGTTGTAAACAGTTTTCTTGTCTGTAACAACATCTATTGCACGTCTGTCCGTCCTGGGTGAGGGATCCCTCCTCTGTTGCTCACCCTGAGGTTTCTCTGATTTTTCCCTGTTAAAAGGGTTTTCCATGGAGTTTTTCCTCAGTGGATGTGAGGGTCTAAGGGCAGTAGGGCTGTCAGAACGAACTTCGCTATTCGAATACAATTCGAATGTTAGTCAAAATGAGAACATTCGAAGGTGAAAACTGACGTTCGAACGTTAACGAGGCAAATTAACGTAGTGCGTCGCGACGTTCAGAGTAGTACAAATGTTGATAAAACAAAATGCAGTTGTTGTTGTGCACAAGGTAAAGCTGCAGCTTCAAATTTACGAGCAGAGTTTTTTAAATTGCCCGTTCATTCGGCTGCCACGGTGCGTGTATGTGTCCCCACACTACACGCACACCTTTTTTTTTTTTAATCGATAGATCCGCGGACCACTTGTGTGCTGATCACGGATCAGCTGTTGCACCACTACTCTGTGCCCTCCCTGCAGCCCCCGTGAGGAGGGGGGAGTGGGGGGACGCCGCCCCCGCCTGTGAAGCCGGGTTTCCACCGAATCTATCCTTTTTTTTTTTTTTTTTTTAAATATCCTACCGCAACATATGGTTCACGTCAAGATAACTTCTGTATTTTTGCTATTCAAACTTCCACAGTCCATAGTTCTCTTTGTTTAACACTTCAAGAGACTTTAGGTTAAGTAACCATGGACAGCTCCAATGCAGGATTGTTCTGCGTTCTGCTGTGTCGTTGTCGCCACCGTCATCGCTGCCCCCCCTCCCTCCCTCCCTCTATAATGAGGTTAAAAAAAACAAAAAACATATTAAAAATTTGAATGTTAGTCGAATATTTAACATAAGATGGGTTAGAAATTTGAACCTGATTTGGGGGGAAGATTGACAGCCCAAAAGGGCAGAGGATGTTGTTATGATGTCATGTGAAGCCCTTTGAGACAAACTGTTTGTAAAAACGAGCTATACAAATAAAATTGCCTTGCCTTGCCTGTGCCAGTTAAGACTTGCCTTTCAAACAATAAAGATGCAAAAACTTACACCGCAATCTGTTTCAGGTTTGGTAGATCACGTTGCGTGTGCTAAATAAATCTATTTGCATCTACTGCAATATTTGGCACGTTCTGGACGAAATGCCCATATCTGCATATTCATCAAGGCAAACGCACTAAATGCATCGCATATGCTTTTTTGCCCGCAATCCTCAGTGCACCCAGTTAGTAGATCAGCTTGCACATTGTTTTGCGGGTGACATCAAGTTTTCACACGTTTTTATACAAGCAAACCTTTAGTAGATCAGGCCCTCAGTGTGTGTGTGTGTGTGTATGTATGTGTGTGTGTGTACTGACCAGAATCTGGCGCAGCTCCTGCTCCCTCTGGCTCCTCTGCTTCAGCAGCTGCTGCAACAAATCACTCAGAGCCGTGCGCTGCTCCACCAGAACCTCCTGCACACTCAACACACACACTCAGGTGAGGTACGGCCACAACACACACGCATTTTGAAGAATGTCAAAAGCCAAACACAGGACACTACGCTGCCTCTGACAATAACTACTATACTATCAGTCTGTTCAAATGTTATTAAATCCCTTTACTGTTGGTTATCTTCATGAACATCAGCGTGAACAATGATCAACTGCTGCCATGGAGCAATGACAGGGTCGTAACCAAAAGAAATGATAAGGTAATAAATAGGATAAAAGGAAAAAATTAAAGCTCTAAATGTGGGAAAGAAAGAAAGATGGTGGTGACACCCACCTGCAGGTTCTCAGCATTAAGACTGCGTCTTTTAACCTCCAGTTTAGTCAGCTGCATTAATTCACCCTCTATGAGCTTGATCTGGGGACAGTGGAGAAGCAAACATGAAGCAAACATGAAGGTAGCAGGGAGGAAGGACGAGCTGCTGATGAAGATAAAACACGGGTGAAATGATCCATCAGATGTGAGCAGAACTCTGTGTGTGAGTTGTGAACATATAGATCATAGGCCACGCCCACTTTTACTAATCAGTCTGACACTCTGTCCACCAGGTTGGCTGCTCCTGGGTCCAATCAAAGCTCTTTGATTGGCTTCTGGAGATATGTAGCCATGTGTGATGACTGGACAAACAGTTGATGAGTCATGATACTGACTGAGCCCATCCTTTGCAAAGGCACTGGTTTGTGGTGGCCATGTTGTTTTACTGATACAATTTATATTTTCCACCTTGTCATTCTACTGTCTGTCACTTCAGACAAATTCTTTATAGGGGACATATTATGGAAATATGACTTTTTGAAGGCTCTTTAACGTATATCTGCGTGTTTGTCTTGCCTTCTGGCCTCCAAAATGTGAGAATTGACAAAATAATCTGTAACTTTCAGACTCCCTAGGTTGAAATCCATGTGGTTTTACGAGCTGTTCCCTCAGTTGTCTTCCAGTGATGTAACTAGTTTTTGAATTTGCATAACCCCACCCCTACCTGGTACCAGTAGAAGGGGCGGGGCAAGCAGTGGTTCATTTGCATTTAAAGGGACAGGCACTGAAACCAGCCGTTCTGAACAGGGCTGTTTTGAGAGGATGAAAAGAGCTGTGATGTTTGATCCTTGGGGGATTTTGACCAAAGCATGTCACAGACATGTCTTTAAGACACCTGGGAACTATTTTAATTTGTAGAAAGGGGGCAGAATATGTCTCCTTTAAAAACTCCTTCATGTTATTTACTCTTACCACGGATAGTTTCCATGGGGAATGTTGACTAATAGATGTGACTTTTTTGTGAATCATCATTCCTGAACATGGATGGAGTCAGTGCGTGTGACACTTCAAACACTTGTCCAAACTTTGTGCAACTCCAATTTGTAGATTTTAACCTGTGAATGAGAGCTAATACTGGCCATCAATATGTAGCCTGCAGTGGTCCAGGTTCAAGGCCAACCAGTGGCCCTTTGCTCTCTGTATCATTCTCTTTCTTTTAGAATTAGAGTACTGTAATGAGAAAATTAAAAAGAAAAGTGAGATGAAGCTGAACATCACACTGGTTCATCACTTTTTACTGTCCTCTGGAAACACATCTGTTGTGTTTTGAGTCACTGCAGTGCATGATGTATTGTCAAACCGATGGATGTTTCCTGTGTGTCTGTATATTTGCATGTGTTTTCCTAAGCTGCAGGGGCTTTGAGGCCGTCAGTCAATGTGCCCTCAGATCACCGCTAAACATTTCACTTAGAGCAGGACAAAGCAGTGAGCATCATTTCCAAGAATTAAAATAACCTGCTGCTGGGAATCAGGTCAAACACATCACTAGTTTCCACTTTGAACGTCAGACGTCAACATGAGCCACCGAGAAACACAAAGCAGGACATGAAATATGATGCTGAATGAAAGCTAAACTGGGATGTCTTGCAAAGAATGACAGAATGTTGAGTTTGTCCAGACTGAGCTGAGACTGGGGACGGATCCGACCCCGCCCGTCTCCGCCCACACACCTGGTTGCGGATGTATCCGTGTACGGCGTCCTTCTGCAGCTGCAGAGCCTGGAACGCTGCTTTCTGCATCTCCTCCTGCAAAGAACGGTCAGAGGAGAGGACAGGGGAGTCAGTCGGCCGCTGACACCAGGTCAGTCAGTCGGTCAGTCAGTCACACACCACCACCACCTACCTCCTGCAGGATCTGGGCTATGGCTTTAGATTTGTCCAGAGCTTGGAGCGACAGCATCCGATCAAACTTCCTGTCCAGGTTCTCCATACTGTCACAGCCCAAGGAGGGAAGAGCACAGACACGTTTGTTAAATCTGTGTGTATCAGTGTTATTATAGTTAACTAAAATAGCAGTGAAAAAAATAATTTCATAAAAAATCACCATTAAAAAAAAAACCCCAAATCAAAACTACAATGAACAATGCAAAACTAAGTACAACTAAACTGAATTGCAGATACAAGTTGCAGAAAGAAAACGCCACAGCCCAGTATGGGACTATTTCCAGTACGACCCCCAGGTAGATACGGTAAGAGTAAATGTATTGTGATGAAGACTGATAGGAACATTCATGTGATGCAACTAAAAGAAATCCCACGAATTTGAAAGTTCGTCTTAAGAGCTCTCACAGAGAAGCTTCAACAAATCAAGGATTTTCTCCTAATACCTGAAAAACTAAGACTAAAACTAAACTAAAACTGCTTAATCAATTGTTGAACTAACTAAAACTAAATTAAAATAAAAAAGCAAACTGAAAAACTAGATAAAAAATAAAAACGAATGACATTTTTAAAACTATAAGAATCTTGGTGTATATGTGTGTGTATGCGTGTGTTTCACCTCCTGTAGGTCTCAGACACCAGATTCTGTCTGCGACAGTCACTGGCCTCCTGGAGGAGGTTCATGGCACAGCTGTCTGACAGCATCTTCTGCATGGCCGCTACAAACACAGAGCACAAGAGTTTGACTCAGACTGGAGCAATATCAAGATCTGATTGGAGAATGTATTAATCTAGCCATTTAGTGTTTCTGATGAATTTTGTGCACAAGATGTTTACAGTTTACAAATTGTAATGGCAATTGCTGTGTGTTTCAAAAGTAAGATGAATGTCAAGTGTTGTTATGCCACTGTGAGCAGTTTCTGGCTTCTGCCCACAGCTGATACAGTCAGCTCAGCTCTACAGTCACTGGAGTTCACGTGTCTTTGTAGTGAACACATAAAAGTGTGTCTTGATTTAATGCATGCAATACACAAACATGTGAAAACATGTTGCAGTCTCATTCTGAAATAGTTTTTATTATAGTAGTGTGTATATACAGTACAGGCCAAAAGTTTGGACACACTCAATGCATTTCCTTTATTTTCATGACTATTTACATTGTAGATTCTCACTGATTTTCCACTAATGAACCCTGACAAGGCACACCTGTGAAGTGAAAACCATTTTCAGGTCAGGTTCACCTCTTGAAGCTCATCAAGAGAATGCCAAGAGCAAAAAGCAGTAATCAGAGCAAAGGGGGGCTACTTAGAAGAAACTAGAATTGGTGGGGGCAGAGATAGAGGAGGAGGAGGAAGAAGGAGAGGAAGAAGAAAAGAAGAAAGAGAAGACAAAGAAGAAAATACATGTTTTCAGTTATTTCACACTTTTTTGTTAATTCCACATGTGTTCATTCATAGTTTTGGTGCCTTCAGTGAGAATAAAGGAAACACATTGAATGAGAAGGTGTGTCCAAACTTTTGGCCTGTACTATATATATATATATATATATATATATATATATATATATATATATATATATATATATATAAATTAAATGCTAATTATTTCTAATTTTACTTTATTTTTTAGAAAGTGAGTTGTGACACATTTTATCAGCTTCTCTGATTTGGATATTTAATTTGGCCACACTGCAATTTCAACTATGATTCAGTTAATTAAGCAGCTTAATTTTGTCAATCAATTCTATTAATTACTAAGTGGGCTGCTGCATTGATTTTTGCTAGGCTTGATTCACCTGATGAACTGTTGACGGAGTTTATAAAGAGAAAAAAAATTAATTTAACAACTACTTGAGAAAAGTTCAGTTTCAGCTCCAGCAGCTGATCTTTACCTGCCACCTCCCGCTTCCTGAGTGAGCTGGCCTCCTCCTGAGTGATGGTGGTCAGATGCTCCATACGGACCCTGAGGGGGAAGACAACAACAACAGCAGTTTATTACAACAATACAGGACATCACAAAATTTATTTAATGTAATAAAATTATGAAAATAGAAATAACTCCAGTGACTTAGACGCTGATGATACAGAATGCTTCAAAACAATTTCTTTACATAAACGTGTTTTTGTGCACTCTTCAACTAAACAGCTCTGCAGAACCTCGTTTCCAGATGGACTCAAACGCCTGAAACGCCTAAAGCCTGGAGAGTCTCTTCATCTAGCCTCACAATCAGTGCCTCAGTTCGCAGGATGTCATCGCGATAACACAGCAGGTTGCCATGGAGACATCCTTGATCGGGTCCCAGACAGAGTCAACAATCAACAGGTGAAGGGAGGGAGGAATAGGAATACAGAGTGTCTCACTGCAGCGATCTCCTGGGGGAGTTGTTCAGCAGCAGCCTTGGCCGAGGCCGGTGCCGAAACGCAGATTAGATTATGATTGTTTGGATTAGGGCGAGTAGTCACATTTCAATAGACTCGACTTACTCTGTTCGTCCTTTCTGGTCTCCAAATCGATCCATTCGCCTTCGCAAAGCCAAAATCTTCTTCAAGATGTTTTCCATGTTGCGGTTTATAACCACAGTCTGGGCGCTAACAGCTCTGTCCACCCAATCAGTCATGTCGGGCAGCTCCATGGGACTTTGGACTGCTGTCACCGTCTTACTTTTTCGATACACCAGGGCAATGCCTAATCCAATCAGCAGATAACCTATTATCATGGCTCCAAATATGTAGAGATCCTCGATGTCCTCAATGGAAAGAATCGCCAGGCACACCACCCTCCACTTCTCCGACGAATCCATTATGTAACCAGCGAGGAACGTTCCGTCAGGGCAGACGGGTTCCCCCGAACCCGAGCTTCTCGTCGAGAAAACTCTGTCAACTGCGTCGAGAGACCAATTGACCAATTCCATGATTTAAATTTGGAGAGCAATGCAGAGAGAGGCTCCCAAAGTTTGAGACAAGACAGGATGAGACGTGAGAAGCAAAGCAGGGAAGATAAGGGAGAGATGCGTCCGCCTTCGTTGAGAGCAGGAAGAACGTACGTATTGGCCTTGAAAACAACTCCGTCACATAACATTCCATTATTATCTCACAGTGTGGTGAATGTGAAGGTCACAACTTGTGAGTTGTTGGATTGTGTATTTGATGAGGGAAAGCCCGGAAATACCGTGCGCTGTGCAGAGCTCACGTCTCTGCCCCGCCGATCTAAATACAGCTTGCACCGACACTTAAAGGTAATGAACCTACTGCTAAGACTAGGGATTATGGAAATAGGCGAATTTGCCAAAATGTTGAAATATCCCTTTAAGCTACAAAGTGCAGGATCTGAAGATGAAACTCTCTCTCTCTGCAGCAGCTCTGTGAGGAGCTTTGGCCTGAACACAAACAAGTTAGCAGCAGGTTAACATGTTTACACTGACGACATGCTGCTCATTTACTTTCCAGATATTAGATCACAGAGCAAAATATGGGCCCGATCTGCTCTTTCAGCCTCAATGATGGATGTGATGGATCTTAATGCTGGATCAATGTCTCCACTAGGACTGTAGATGTTCCATTTCCATTAGAGTTGTGCTATGAACAGAGGCACAGTGGTTTATGGTATCTACAGTTAGCAGTGTACGTCTGGAGGCGACCATGTGCCAGTCTGTCAGGGAATCATCTGTCAGGTCATTTGAAGCATGTCCAGAATTCTGTTCTCTGAGATTCGTCCTTCAGGCAGAGTAAGTTCTTTGTTCTAAGTTTTAATAATAAACTCTTCAATCTAATGTCCCCCCAGGCCCAGGCTCCCTGGCTCCCACACGGACAAACAGAAAGAAAACAAACCGAGGCGCTTTAACTGTGTGACAACAACAGAGGGAGCAGCATCTCCAGAGGGAGGCTGACATGAATACAAAAGCCACATTAGAGTTGGTTGTTATATTATGGCTACAGCACAGGTTTGAAGGAATAAACATGCCTTCAGAATTTAAACCTGAACATTATCCTGCTCTTAATAAATAATTTTTGAATATTTCTTTTCAGTCAAAGCGTCTCTCCTCCAGTTTCTATTTTTGTGTATCTGTAGCACTTTGTGTATCTCCCATGATAAGTGCTCTGTAAACTGGCTCAGTCTGGTAAATGGAAAACAACTGAATGACAGTGAGTGGCTCCTATCTCTCATGTGTCATGGATCACTCACCGATCCTCCTCCATGGCCTGAAGAAACTCTGTGCTCTTCTTCTGCCTGGACAGAGAGGTGTAAACACACTGCAGTCAGCATGATGCATTTACAGATCTCTACAATAAAACACAGCCGCTGTGTGCAGCAGGTCCTCACCGGTTGTTGTCCATCAGCAGGTTGCTGATCCGGCTGCTGATGCTGTCCTCGGCTCGTCTGACTTTCTCCAGCACCTGCTGCCTCTCGGCCTCCTGAGCCCTCTGCTGCTGACTCAGCCCCAGCTCCACTCGCTCCTGCTCCTGTGGACCACACGGATCATTCACAGTGATGAAGCAGAAATCATCAGGATGCAGCACAAAATCAAAGCTTTCAAAATACAACTGATCAGAAACCCCCCCTGAGCTGGAGTAACTTCACTGGGGTGATGGGTAGTTATTTATACCACCGCAATATGAACATGTGACTGAACACAATGAACTACAGAAATTAGGGATGCACCGAATATTCGGTAACCGAATATATTCAGCCGAATATTGCAAAAAAAGCAACATTCGGCCTTCGGTGGAATGAGCGCACGTCCCTCCAAGAGCCCGGTGCGTCCTGTCTGCAGCGGAGACACGGTCACTGAGAGGGCTGAGTGAGGGGACCGTTCCTGTAGGAACGCGCCTTTTAATGAATCATTTAAAAAACCAAACACCCTGAACAGCATCAGAGCCAGTCTATTCTCTGACAGTATGCTGAGTATGAGAGGGAGAGACGGCTGCAGCAGTTAAAACGAAAGTTCCTCGTCCCAGCATGTCGCCCACTCCGTCCGTGGCCGACAGCTTTTAAAACAGTGTTTCCCAACCTTGGGGTCGGGACCCCACGTGGGGTCGCCTGAAATTCAAATGAGGTCGCCTGAAATGTCTAGTAGCCTAATTGATGAATTTAAATAAATCTGACCAAGAAAGGTTAGGAACCACTGTTTTAAAAGACACTTGGGTTTTTTTGGAATGTACTTGCATAGATCTTTCAGCACTCACAATGGGCCGATATAGGCCTAAATGAAAAAACTTTATATAACTTGTTGTGCTTTTTTATGAGCAATGGCAACTGGAATATTCAAAAACTGTCAGAATAGTCAATACACATTTACTTTCTTTGAAAATTAAGTTTAAAAAAATATTTTATTTAAAAACTTTATAACCACTTTCGGTATTTGGTATTATTCGGTTATTCGGCCAAGCGTTTTGATTTTATTCGGTATTCGGCTTCGGCCAAAAAATGCCATTCGGTGCACCCCTAACAAAAATATATCTATTCATATTTTCACACAGGGTTTCCAATGGACAAAAGAAACTATGCCGAATGTTCCCTACTACAGAGATACTGAGTTTACATTTATTTGCATTAATTAGGTCATATTCTCATTGCAATACTAATGTTAATCCTGAATTCCAATTCGAATGGGTTTAGATGTCCAAACTGAATGAAAATAATGAATGAATGAATGAATGAATGAATGAATGAATGAATGAATGAATGAATGAATGAATGAATGAATATAAACACCTCAATCAGAATAAACAGGCTCAAACCGAGTGGAATTTCATTTAGTTTTAAAGGGGTAGTAGAATATTCCTTTTCCCCAAAATTATATCATGAAAATGGTGAAACTGAATGTTGTTTGGTTGCGTTCTTTCTGCGAATGCTCCTTCTTGAAGTAAATGTGTAGTGACGTTTCTTCACTTTCAAATGCTTGAATAAAAATGATAAAATAATGACAACTACTACTAATCAGATCATAGATCTCCATCTATGATCAATCTGGGCTAGAGTTCTCAACAGGCATGAAAACGAAAACCCGACCCGGCCCGGTCAGGGTTTCCACTTTTACTAAGAGCTCCCTGGGATCCGTCACCTTTTCACATCTGGGTGTGAAACTCATGGATCCAGTTTCAGAGTCAATGGTATACAATTTTGGTCTGAACCAGTGTGTCCAGTCAGGTTGGTCGGGCCAGACTCTCTGCGCATGTCACATGCCTGTAAAAGGTCCATTCTGAATAAATGCAGTGGCACCAGATCGGAATAGATCACATCACATGTAAACAGTTGACATGAAATCATGTGAATCAGAATGAAGATCAAGTGCAGCGTACCTGTCGGACAGAGTTGAGGATGTTCTCCTTGCGGGAGTTGTTACACAGTAGCAGCTGGGTGTGCTCCTTCTGTCTCTCCTCCAGGTGGCGCTCAAAGGCCATTCTCTCCTCCTGCTTCTGTTGCTGCAGGGTGGAGAAGGAGGAGGAAGAGGAGGTCAGAGGTCAATACATGTGTGAAGTGTGTCCACTGTAAATAACCTTCTGCTACCAAGCTGTGACACAATCCTGCACTAGAGCTGCTCAAAAAAGTTTCAGTGGCATAAAAAACTGTTTTTGTGTTTTATGTGTGGTGCAGAGCCACATCGACTGCACACCATCACCACCATTAAAGGGATACTTCACCCAAAATTGATAATTCACCAATTTTCTACTCCCCGTCATGCCAAGGAAGAGTTTGGAGAACTTTCGGAGTCATCAAAACGCTTTTGGAGTTCCAGGGGGGGTCTGTCTGGCAACGGATTTTCATATAATGATGGTAGATAGTGCTCACTTTTGAATCATCCAAGACACACACTATGAAACATCCAAATACCTCCATACTGCTCGTCTGTACTGACCCAAGTGTCCTGAAGCCGCCACATTAAAAATGTTGTTTGGAAAAAAATTATTTGATCTCTGCAGTACCTCCCGGCGGCTCTGTTGATGTTTGATTTGCTGCAAGATGTTCGTTCATCGTTGTAAACCACTGGATGTCTGATGTAAACATGGAAGTTCTCCAAACCCTTCCTTGGCATGATGGTGAGTAGAAAATTGGTGAATTATTGATTTTGGGTGAAGTGTCCCTTTAAGCCACCTCCACCCTGTTTGTTTTCCTGATTCCTGATGCTCTCCTCTTCCTCACCCCTCATCCTCTCCTCAGCTCCACCTCATATTCCTTCCATTTTCCTTTTCCCTTCTCTGCATTTAGCTGCATCATCATCCAGTCCTGCTCCACTGCAACAAGGTAAACCCACTGAACTGAAAGCTGAGACTTGGCACTGTAATGTAGCATCCATTAGTATTAGAGGTCATACTTGTGGTCTAGCAGCATTAAATCTCTACGTTTTCCACCTCTCAACAACAACAATTCAGTGAGCCAATCAGAATAGAGGAGGCTCTGAGCCTTTCTTCTGATTGGTCTGCCGATGAGTGAAAACAAGCTGAAATATTATAACACACGTCTGGAGTGAAATCTGAAGTCACAAACCTTCCTCTTGTTGAAGTCACTGAATTTGTTCTGCAACAGAAAGTGAAGGAAGGCTGGATTAATGTCTGACGACAGAGAACAGTTCATACAGCATCAACAGCTCTGATTGGTTGATAGTTACCTGCCAGGCCTCCTCCTGGCCATCCCAGCAGTCACAGCCCTGTTTCCCAGAGTCATTCTCCAGCACTGGCAGCAGATACTGGGATGGAGCGCAGTACTCCTCCCCCAGCTCTGAAAACAACACCGAACAAAAAGACAACAGTAAGTCTCTCTACCAGGACTGATGTCACAGAGATTACAAGAGAAATCCAAGGGGAACCCAACTATAAAAGAAATCTAACACAATCTGGACATAGATGATATTCACATTTATGTTGCATTTATGTTCTAAAGCCGGTCAGTAAATAAATTAATGAATGAACAGTGTGCATTTCATTAGATTCAACTGACAAAACAAAATATGAGACAACTAGAATCACCTCCTCCACTCAGGTTACAATTAATCCCATATGACCATATGTGCGAAATATTGTTATTACCTGGCTAGTGGTGCCTTCTTATGGGCTGATGTGAGGTTGATCTGCTCTTATTTTGTAAATATTGTGTGTGTATATACATTATCTAGGTATTTTGTGCCTCATGTGTCCACTGGGGTTCTGTATAGAAGTGTTTGGGTATAGTATACACTCTTCTTTCTTTCTGAAATGGATTTTTGAATGGATTTGCCGAAATGTTGTCTAAATATATAAAAAAAAATCTGCACTTGGAGTTGAGTGTGAAGCATTTTTGTCCCCTTTTTTCTAAGTTGACTGCTCCAAAAGCTAACTTGTGATGTGCATTAGTCTCTTTCTCCCACTAAATGTTGTGATTATCACTGTGTGAAGTCTTGAATCATGGCTAAAATACGTTTTTTGAGGCCACCATGACCTATAGATCTCATCAGTTTCTTAGGGAGTCCGAGTGAATTTCAGTGTCAAATGAGATGTTGAGATGCAGCTGAAATACCTTTTGTATTGTGAATCTACCCAGTATTTATGAGTACCGGTAATTGTGTATTTATGAGTCCTGGGTCGTATACAGTTGTGCTCAAAAGTTTACATACCCTGGAAGGTTTTGTAACTGTGTACCATTCATTAAGGAAAACAGGAGTGGTCAGACGTAACTGATTTATCTTATTTTTAATGGGATTCAAATTAAACTGTTGAGACATCCAGAAATAACACAATCATTAAAAAAAAAAAAAAATCATCAGAGAGTCTGACCAACAAATTTTTGATGGTACCAGACTGTGGCTTGGTATCAACAGAACCCCTCAATTTCCACTTGTATGAGAGCCTGAATACTGTTGATTGGCTTTCTCAAATCTTTGGATATCTTTTTATATCCTTTTTTTGTTTTATAAAGTTGAACAACCTTCTCCCTCAGGACTTTTGACAGTTTGCTTTCCCCACGGCTCAGAATCCAGCAAAGTCAGTGCAGCAATGGATGAAATGTGCAGGTGTTTGTCAAGAGCCCAGAATCTCATTGACTTTTTATACACAGACACAAGCAATCAAGTTAAAGGCGTGGACAGTTCCCCTGAGGAGCCATTTAAACCTGTCTGTGTCAATCTGTGTATTATTAGGGTAAAACTTTGAGGGTATGTAAACTTTTGATCAGGGCTATTTTGGTGTTTGCACTTCAGATCAAACACAATTGTATGATAATAAATGGCTAATAAAAGGTAAATAAAAAGGTTTTGTTGCATTATCAATTATATTTTCTGAAATGTAGCCAGTATTTCACAAATTCTACCAGAGTATGTAAACTTTTGAGCTGTATATCTATAACTGTATATCTGTTACATCCAACAGTTAAAATACTCAAATAGTGAAAGAAAGTAAAACTCACCGCTGCACAGGAAGCGTTGGATGCTCTCTGTGCCCTCTGTGCACACAGATGCAGGTGGGTAGGTCATGTTGGCGGCATCGAGGGTAAAGCTCTGTCACACACACACACAAAAACACACACTCAGAGTTTGTCTAAAAGCAGATGTATGTTCCAGTTTGCATGTAAACCTGCGCTGAAGATCAACACACACCTCCAGGGTGCGGATGTTAGCCACGGCCTGCGGGAGCTGGACGATGCTGTTGTCGCTCACGTCCAGAGTGCGCAGGCTGCTCAAAGAGCCGATGGATGGCGGCAGCTCGCCGAGACTGTTACCTGTTGAACACACAGGGATGTGATGTCATCTGACTTATACACACACACGTGCTCTCAGCGGTGGACAAACAGACGGTCGGTTTCATACCCTTTAGATTGAGTGTCTGCAGAAACCGCAGAGCCCCGAAGGAGTCGGGCAGGGCCTTCAGACGGTTCTTCTCCACATTCAGAATCTGACAGGACACAACAACACAATGAGCACTTTTCCTTCACACTTCCTCTGTGCCGTGACGAGCTCATGACGGTTTTACCTGCAGTGACGTCAGCTTCCCAATGTCTTCTGGGAGTGAGGAGATCTTATTGTCATGTAGATCCAAAACCTGGAGGTCAGAGATGAGGCGCCCGTTAGATTTTTGGGTTTTTTTATTAACAATTTTTTCATTATCATATGTGTTGCTTGCTCATAGGTTGTCTATGGAACATGACTCACACTGTGTAGACTGGTTTAGAGGTTATAAACCACACAAAAGCATCATATATTATATCATATCATATATTTACCTTCAAAGTGGAGAGAGCACTGAGGTCACATCCTTTAGGCAGCAGCGACCTCAGCTCATTGTTATGGAGGATAAGAACCTGAAGAAGAGCAACAAAGGACACGTCGAGTTCAACCACCGACAAACTAGTACTAGTTCTACACTACATATTACAAACAGTGACATAAAAGAGCTGTAACTGAGCAGCTGCACAGAGCATTCCTACCTTCTTCTGTAGCACCTTGCATATGGAGAAGACACTTGAGGGAACCTGTGGCGGAACAGAGCAAAGACTTCACCACCTGCAGCTCTAACCACACACCAATAAACACTGAATGTAATAATAATGAACTTCATTTCAGACAAGAGATGTAGCTCAGTGCTTTAGAATAAAAACTCTTTGGGAGTAAAGATAGAATGGCAATGAAATGAAAGAATGAAGTAAAGGACAATGAAAATAGACAAAAGAATGACAAAATATGTGAATGAAAATAATACAGAATTTTAAAATATTATATAATATGATATAACATATTATTTAATAGATTAAAAAGTGAGAGAAAGGTAAATAAGTAGTTTCTCAGATATCATTTTAAAATGCTCACAGAGTCTGATTGTCTTATAGCAGGATGCTCCATAGTTTTAGAGTGAAAAGAAACTGTGCTGCCCATTTTCTTGTCTGTTCTTGGTAGGGGTGTGCCAAAAAATCGATTCACATAAGAATCGCAATTCTCATTTAATACGATTCAGAATCAATATAAAATGTCCCAAAATCGATTTAAAAATAAAACAATGAAACAAATTCTAAGAAAAATCTATTTCCTTAGAATTTAAAAGGCAGCTGTTTAACTGCACTATTGTTTTTAAAATAAAGAGGCACTTTTAATTTTGTTACTTAAGTAATATGTGATATTGCTTTTATGCAACAGTTTCAACAATTCCATCTAAGCATGAATAAATGTGAAAAAGACACTTTAGTCATTCTGTCTTGCAAAGCAGACTGGAGTAGATCATGAGGATCCTTTGCACACCGACAGACTGAAGCAGAAATCATTATGAATCAAATTGTTTTGAATCGAAAATCGATTTTGAATCGAATCGTAGCCCCAAAAATCAGAATCGAATTATATCGTGAGATAGTAAAAGATTCCCACCCCTAGTTCTTGGTGTATATTTGTGGTTTATTATAAATCTGGCAGTAGGAGATGTGAAAGCTTGTGAGGGAGACTAAAAACAACAGAGGATCTTTAATGTAAGCCCTGCCAAAGCATTAGGAGCTTTACATCCTGGGAGTCAGAATCACCTCTACAGCTGCAGCAGCAACGTGTAAGGTCAAAGAGATTGCTGACTAAACATGTCTGGTGTTAGCCATTAAAGTCCCAGTTCTGGGTGTGAAACAAATGGACCAAATTTCCAGCTTCCAATTTCCTCCATTAGTGACAAGGCGGCTGACAAAACCCAGCTGAGCCCACACACACACACACACACACACACACACACACTACTATATTGTGCTGAGATGTACTGATTGTTTTTGGCAGCAACATGTTTTTTTAATGTGATTAAATTATTTGATTCTTCGGAGAGATTACATTTATATTTTAAGTAGACTTTGGTTCTGTTATTTGTCCACCTCAGTATAACAGTCCAGTGATGTAGTGAAGCTGAGTCAGCTCAGTCTCATGTGAGCTGGTGTCTCCTATCCTGCTAATGTCTCCTCAGAGAGACTTCCTGACGCTGGGCAGAGATGAGAGCATCGTGATGGAAAGCCATCCAGAGAGCAACAAGTGATCAGATATGGACGATGGAATAAATGGAATCAGTTCCTTCAATTAGAATGCAGTTATACAGCACAATCCATGTCTAAACAACCAATCAAAGCACTTCAGCTACTAATCACATTCACCCATTGATACACACATTCATTCAACCCTGGTAAGATGCTTTTTTCTTCACTCATACACGACACATCAGTGATACACTGGGGGTAGTTTTTAGTTCATCTTTGTCTGCCTTGCCTACTATTTTAACCACCAGAGCTGGAGGTGGGTAGGGTGCAGAGTTGTTGCCACGCCTCAGGTCAATCTTAAACTACAGTCTCAAGTGTAAAACTTGCTCCAACACCATGTAATTCACTCATAATCTTCACAGTGACACACCATGATATAAGAACTGTTTTGCTGGTGCCTATAAAGGAAGCTGTGCTCCATAGCTTCTGTCTCACAGCAGCCAAGAGGTGATTTACAGTAAACAGGGTAATGTTAGCTGTTACAAAATGTCAGCAATATGAGGACGTGTTTGTTGACAAGTCCCAGCAGGAAAAACATGTTCAGTAGGTAAGGCTTTAATCTGGAGGGGTAGGAAGACTTATTCAATCCTACATGTATTTATTTAACTGACACTCACTTTAGACAATGTAAGAAGGCTTCTGTAGTTCATGTATCTGTTTGTGTTCAACCACAGCCAGGGATTCAATTTGATCTGTTTCAAGCTAAACCTTATTTACAATACAGAGTGCACTGAATAATTGAGCTGATATTATTCTAATACATTTTGTAGTGTAGCTTTTGTGTTTTAATGTTCAAATTATGGTCTAACTGTGGTGGATAAGCATGTTTAATTTGTTCATCTCTTCTGTCTAGAAATATCATGTCCTGTCCGATTCAGTTTTTCATGAATCAAAAGCCAATTCTGTGGACATTTTGTGACACTTGTGGAATAAAGCTTTTTTGTTTTTTCATACATGGACATTGAGTGGATTATTTAAAACTACATGGGCTGGACATGTGTATGCCAAGACTACCAGCTAGTTAACATTTTACAGTAACAGCAGTAGCACAGGTGCATGTAAGATGGTAAGATGGTAAGATGGTAAGATGGCGGTGCAGCAGCTTCTCACCTCTAAGCACAACTTTTTAAATTTACAAAACTTTTTACATTCATTTTTTTAACTGAGCGATCTGACCTCAGGCTATCAGCGCTGGGCAGACTGGGGCTCCTTAGGAAAGAGGACTGGAGCAGGAAAAACATGCCGGCTGAGAGGAAGAAGTGGTGCACAGAGAGGCAGAGGAGGGAGCAGACAGGATGCATACAGATTGTTGTTACGCTCCCATCTGGGTTTCTCAGACCACATCTCCATTACGCTGGTCTCTGCCATTAAGAAGTACACACCCACTAAGGATAGGTTCCTTTTACATTTAAACCAATATAGTATATAACCACTACCCGGTTCCTGGGATGCAACGGTACCTGTTTTCGGTACTTTTCTTGTGTGTATGTGTGTAATTGAAGTTATATTGTTTTGTTTTTTTTTATTGTTAAAACGTCTGAATTTTGAACATTTATTGTTATGATTTAGTGTAAACAAGCAAAGCCAGCATAACAGGGGGTGTTCCTTAACAGTGATAGTAGGATCTCTGGTTAAAACTGTAAAACAGTAGAGATCCTAACCCCGCCAAAAAAAAAAAAACAACCTGACCCGAGTCAATTGTTTATATTTCCGGCCCGAACCAGCGCGTCCAGTTGGGGTAGTCGGCTGAGCTCGGCCTGGCCCGTTGAGACAGCAGACAACATTTACATTAATGTTGAATAACTTAATTTAATGCTTCATGTAATGTAACTCTTCTATAATCATGTTAATATATTTACATTGAATGACTTAATTCTTTTGTGAAAATGCTGTAATGTTTTAATTGTCTCTGTTTGGTTTAATGTGGACCCCAGGAAGAATAGTATTCATTTCAATAAAGACTAATGAAGCTCAATAAAAGTACCGAATTCAGTACTCATCCCTAACACCCATCCAACAAATGCACTGTTTGTGCCCCTCCCCTCAGGTAGAATGCTGCAGAGCATCATCCATCATGGCTGAAGTCCAGCTGCTCTCCAGAGGCTGTGAGATGAACAAACTCACTGCCTCATTAACTGAACCTCTGCTGGTGCTGCTGTAGAATTCACTTGTTTTTACTGTCACTTTATTGCACCACTGGGACCTGACTAACAAATTCCTTTCTCTACACGTGGCAGCATGTGACAATAAATGAACCTTAAACCTTATAACAGACAAGTCAACAGCAAAGCTTTACGTGACACACTCACCTCTGAGAGCTCACACGCTGAGATGTCCAGGATGTCATCAGCTCCCGCCTCCTTAGCCTGAACAAGGATGAGTCACAGTTTGAAACAGAATCTGTCTCTTCTATACAAACAGGAAGCATCATGTTCAAAGAGTTCCACCACTGATAGGTTTTCCATGAATGTTGTTTGTGTTGGCTGGTGCGTGTAACATGAACAGATTCCTCTTACCCTGCATATCTGATATTCCAGTCTTTTTTGGGAGTCTTCGCTGAGTTTCTTCTTCCTGAAGAACAGAGGCATCCTGGGTCTGGTTTTCCCTGTTGTGTCTTCGTCAGCTGGGTTTCACTCCCGCCCCTCCGCGGCACTCCGGAACACCGATCCACAGACGGACTGAATCCCCACGATCTGCAGAAAATTCACGCTGGTTAGTCATTACAGTTAATAAAGTATACACAGACACTTGATCTATTGTTAATTAAACAGGACGACAGCAGGGTTCATTGTGTTGTTGGAACAGCAACTTGGCTGTTCACTGCTTTTCATCTCGGACACACTGAGGTTGTAATCACTGACTGACTACGTTTAAATGTGTGATGAGTGTGTTACAGAGTTCTGTATCAATGTTTAGGTTTATTCGTCAGTGCTTTATGTTGTCATGATAATTAATATATGCTGAGAAACAAGCTTGTAAATCAAACAAATCCTACAGGAAAGACCAATTTATGTTTAATGAATCAAATATTGTTTTGGTCATAGTAACTAATTCTCTTCTCTCTTTTTTTTCTCTCAGCTGTTTATTTTCTCTCAGCTGTTTATTTTTCATTAAGGGGGGCTCACTCTCTCACACTTTGAAAACCCCTGCTCTATAGTCATAAGACAGACAAATGAATTTCCCCTTGGAGAATCATTCGTATTCTTATTATTCTCATTAGATGCTGTATCTAATGTTTCTTTAATGCCTGCTGCACTGAAGCTTTAGTTCTGCCCCCCATTTAAGTTGTTGAACTTGTTTCACATCAGAAGCTCTTACTGCTCTGTTTTTGTCTGCAGAGTTGCATCACAATTGAATTAAGTATGGAGTTGTTTTTCACTGCACCCTCTGTTATTGCTCATGCTCAAGTGTAGGCCTATCCTACTAAATATGGATGCCTGCTCTCCTTATCCTACCCTCTTCTTCACAAATGTGTTACAGTGATCAAAAACTGGTAGTGGATGAAGTGGTCACAGGTGTGGACATCGCACTGAGACAGTCCATGTAGTCCACAGTGGTAGCCTGTTAGAGCTAATATCTCACACTTCAACTTAAATATGTGACATGTCATGACTTAAGAAATATTAGTATTCCCAGTTCGACTCTGGGATGTCCTGAGTCCATAGATGGTGTGATAAGTGATGCTGTGTGTACGGAAACAGCAGGGGCCCTGGGGTGTGGGTGGGGAGGGGGGAGGGTTACTGTAAGTTACGTAGCTAATGTTTTATATTGACTACCACTACTGTTGCCAAAAAGTGACGAAAAGAGCGGCTCTAAGTCCCCCTTTAACCACTAAGTTAGTCGTAATAACAACCTCATTGTTGGCTAACAACGTGTGGTTAACGTTAGCTCCAGCGCTGCCTCGGTAACGTTACAGCAGTAATGTGACTGAGGATGTTACGGTTAGCTTCCCAATGACAACTTAGCAAAACACGAGCAGCTAACAGCGGTGTCGTGTGAATAAAACACAAACATACAACACACAATGACGACACGACGTGTGTATGACACGGAGTCAGGTTAAAGCATATGGCTTGTTAGTTACTTACAGTCCTGCTGGTTGTTACGGTGTCACGGCTCCTCTACAGCCGCTGCTCCAATAATAAACTGTAACAGAGGGAGTCCCGATGTTCGCTGGAGGCGAACGGTAACGGCGGCCGGTGATTGGTCGAGTCAGCCCTCTGAGACAGGAAGTCCAAAAGTGTCCTCTGGGTCGCATTTGTAGTTCATTGAATATTAGATAAATACAGCGATGTGAACCATGATGTACAGTTGTTCACTTTTATTTACTGTTTCTCCTCCGTCTTCCGCTCCAGCATCTTCTTCTCTTGGTGGATTTCCGCAGATTTCCGGGCAGGCTGGCTCAAGGCCGCCCTCCATAGACACAACTGTTAACCCTGTGTGTACCGTGTGTGTGTTACCGATCTACATTATGAAAGCACATGGGTTAAAGCAGAAGTAAGTGATCCGGTCGTTTTGGCTAACTTCGTTAGTTAGCAGCCCCCACCCTCGTCGTGGATCTATTGGTCCTCGTCCCTACGTCACCACATTCACGCGCATCCCTTGGCTGCACACACAGCCCTTCATGCTGTTCTCTCTCCTCATTGGATAAAACTTGTAGGATACAAGGAAGTATACAAGAAGTTTTCTCCTCGGCTTACAGCAGAGCAGAGTGATTGACAGACCCGTGTTTCGGACCAAACACTCTATGTAAGTGATTGCCGTCGGAAGATGTAACTATTTAAGACTTATATTAACACAGATATTCCGCTTACTTCTGCTTTAATGTGTATCAAGGGAAATGGTCACACGTGAAATAATTACTTGATAAAGCAACATTTAGAGCTTTTTCCTTGTTTTATTGAGGAACTTGTAAAAAAAAAAAAAAAATCAAGGTGTACCCATGTTGTCAGAAAGTGAAAAGAACATTACCTCTTTTACAATAACACACTTTAAACTGAACTGTTTTCTGCTGCAAGTTAAAACTGTGTAAAAATAAAAAATAAAAAAAATTCAACATGCATTCACCTGAGCAGTTTTATATGAATGTTATTCTTTTTTAGAAACTCCTGACTTTTCTTTCACTGCACTTACATTTTAATGAACAAACTCAGTCAGTTTAAGGAGTTTTCTTTTATTTTGAAAATGTGATAGATTAAATACTGTGTTCTTCAGGAGAAAAAACGATCAGAGCCAACTTCTCTACTCTCAGTCACATTTGAGCCTGCCAGTGTCCTAATGATACTCCATCAGATAAAGATGAGACAGAATTCTTCCCCGGAGCAACTGTCACTGTCAGGTTCAGGAGATCCTGTGTCCTCCCTGTCATCAGGATGTACCGGTGGTGTATATAGTGTTACTTAGCATAAAAATATATTGTCATTTCCAGCCTTGACATTCATCAAGAAGAAGACATGGGAAAGCAAACTTCCTTCAAAAAAACAAACAAAACAGTCTAACCCAACAAAGTTTGTCAAAAACTGGGGTTGACACCTTTTATTCAAACATCTGAACGTGAAATAACATTAAATATTTACAATGTAATGACTTGGTCAAGTCAACATGTCATGTACACTCTAGAAGCACATGGGACCATTTGAGAGAGTTTACCTGGAGGTCCAACAGAATGAGCTACATCTGCTCCAACAGTTGCATGTCCTACTCATCCATCAGTGAACTGAGCAAATGAATAAAAAAATAAAAACACAGTGTTGATCATATACTCTCACAACACTGAAACATCTGAGGCAGGGTTTCGTCAGTGGTCAACCACCACTAAAAGACCCGGTCAAATTCAGTCTGACTGGTGGTGGCCGGGTTTCTGTTCTGATTGGGCTGCTGCTGAGGCATGTGGCCTCTCCGTCTGGGCGGGGCCAGGTATTCGAACATGGAGGTGTTGTGGGTGGAGAGCATGTTCTTCAGGTCTGACGGCATGGGGTCGGACCAGAAGAAGTCGTGGTTAAGTGCGTCGTCGCTGTCTATGCGCGTTGCCGGGTCGAGGACGAGGAGCTTGTCGATCAGGTCCAGAGCGTACGGGTCTTTGACGTAGGCCTTGAGACGATCCTTCACTTTCCTCTTCTGGCCTTTGGGCAGCTCCATCTTCTGGTACAGCTCATATTTCTTGTCCACGCCGGGCCACACCTGATGTACATGAAGAAAAACAGGTCAGGATCCGGTTGACACAATAAGAGAAGCGGTCTCCACGTGATGTCAGTCTTCTCTTACCTCTGCGGTGATGGAGCCACAGAGCTGGCTGATGAGAGTGAGCTGGTGCTGCTCTGTGTTGCCCTGCATGATAGGACTCCTGGTCCACATCTCTGCCATGATGCAGCCCGCTCCCCACAGGTCGATGGGTGGACCATAGTCTCGCTCACCTGGCAAAAACATCAACAAATTCACAGATAATGTTGACCAGAAGCACGATGTAGGGAACGACATTGCAATGAAGGTATGACCTAATAAATACACAAATATTAACAGTTACCATGGCCCCTGATCCAGGCTTCATCTGACAAGTTTCTAAATGGGAGCTGTATAATGCTGTGTCTAATATAGCTCATCAATACACTACAGTTTAACCAGCTCTTTATTGATACTCATATTGCTTCTTATTTTTAAATTTTGACATTAAATGAAATATGAGAATAACCTAAATTACAATAATTCTCACAGCAGCAAAGTGACTTCTTTTATAAAACGTAATAACATCTCTTTGGAAACAAATGTAAAATAAATAAAATAACATTTCTGACATAAAACATGGGTTCCCTCACTGGTCACCAAGAAGTTTCTAAACTTAACATTAGGGGTGCACGATAATTATCCAATGACGTCATTCCAATAAGTCCAATATCATAATGAATAGTCCCGATAAGATATAGTATATATTTTTGTCAGCACTGTGGTGTGGGTCGTTTTTTAATCAAGGGCTCTTACTGCTACATGAGACCTGAACGGCCTGCAGTGAATGCTGCGTTCAAGTGCCGTCGGTATAATCGGAAAAACAACTTTCTGACTGAAAAAATTCATCAGAATACTCCCTCATGTCGGAAAACAACTCGGTCATAATTTTGGTAGTTATTAGTTTGGTAGTTTGGAAAGTAGCGCAAGATCCTCCTTCAGTCACCTAAATGATATGTAAGGAACCAGCCAAGCAAAAATCCTTTAAAGGTTGAATATGTAGAATATTTATTAAAAGCTATATTTTTTCAAAAATAATACATCCATGGGGCCTTTAGAGGGGTACAGAATGAAAGTATTGCTTTTCCACAAAAAAATTTTTTTTAGTCTGAATTATTATTTTTAATTTTTTTGACGGGCTCGACAATGACTTTCTGTCAACGTTCTGTTTACATTCGTACCTGCCTGTAGCCGACACGTGGCTCAGTTCTCAGCTGTTTTCCTGCCTCCTCCCGGTCCTATGCGTTTGTTTCCAACCAAGCCTTTTTAATAATCAATCGGTGGATCAATGGATTATCATATAGGATGATGGGTGTATTTGTGTAGTCTTATCTGTCATAAACACGTTTATCGTCGCGGACTTTCGGTGCCACGGAGCTCCTTTTTTTTTTTTTTTTTTCTCCAACTTGAGGAGAGCAGTGACAGCGGAGGCTCTGAGCAGCAGCGGTGTGGAAGGCAGAGAGCCTCCACTGTCCCTGTAACAAGCTACAAGTCATTTATTATGCTGTTAATGACGGTAAAAATGAAACATAAGGTAAATATCCTGCTTAGTTCTCCTCCTCTGCTGTCCTCTGATCAGAGCGGAGTCCCTAGCAACGGCCCGTTTTACCTAGCAACGGTCTGGCAATCGACTGCTGGAATTCTTTTTCTGTTGTTGTTCTTGTATTTCTACATAGTCAACCTTTAAACTTTTTTTTTAAACTTTGGAATGCACTTTATCCACTTTGTATTTATTTTAAATCCTGAGTCAAAATATTTGCATCAGTTCTAGAGGCCTTTTTTTTCTCTTTCCTGCAGGCGAAATATCGTTGAAACACGAATATTGTGTATTTGTAACATGAAAATTATAAACATGAAAAAATGGCTGCACTTCCAGAGCACACAAGAATCAAACTGGGGTTAGCTGGCTCAGCAATTTAGCTAACTTCAGTCGAAGAAAGGAGGTCACAGAAAGTGAGGGGATTATGTTTGATGCTGAACTCAACAGTTTGTCTAGATCGGTAATTAAAAGCTGTTTATGGCTCCAGTTGGTTATGTAGAGAGAGCAAAACTTACAAACAGCTCCTTTAGAGTCTTCCTCACAAGTTTGTTTTTCACTATTTCAAAAGTATTGAATACGTTCTGGGTCATTTTACTTATTATTTAACAAATACATCACTTAAGGCCTTGATAATGTATGCATGTACGAAGTGTCCGTAGTACATATTTATCCCCACTGCCCATGATGTAAGGAGGTGGGGCCCATGAACTACAGTCTCTGTAGCAGCCATTTTGGCCAGTGAGGTCCACTGGAAAGGACACACTGAATTTGACAAGGCTGCAATAGAGGCCTTTATTTTTATATCAATTTAAATAGATGTTAATTTGTGATCAAATAGTTTTGTTTGATATCTTTTCACAAATGTTTAAAAGGCTTGCTAATAGAATATCTTCATTTCAAGAGTCAAAACTGTTTTTGGTTTTGTTTATAGTATTGGTGTCATGATATGTCATTGGTTATCGGTATCGGCCTTTGGAAGCAGGAAGTTATCGGTATCGGTTTCACAAAAAAGGCTATTGTGCATCCCTACTTAACAACACTAATTTGTGCAGTTTTGTGTTGGTGTCTTACCGAGCAGCAGCTCTGGAGGCCGGTACCACAGTGTGACCACGCGGTTAGTGTAGCGGTTCCCCTGGCTGTTCTTTGCCAGGCTGAAGGCTCGGGCCAACCCGAAGTCAGCCAGCTTCAGGACGCCGTCTCTGGTGATGAGTACGTTGGCAGCCTTCATGTCTCTGTGGAGGATCTGATCCAACAGAAGGCCACATGCCATGAGACATTACTAACGGTATATCTTGGATTTAAGATTGATATTGCAGACTATTTCAGTGGCCTCTCCTCATCTCTAAACAAACATGTACCTCACCTTATTTCTGTGGATGTAGTACAGTCCATTCAGCAGCATCTGCATGACCTTCTTGATCTCGGCCAGGGTGAACTTTACATTGGCGTTGCTCAGCAGCCCGGCCAGGTCGTGCTCACAGAAGTCAAACACCAGGTAGATGCTGCCTTTATATCTGTTGAACTGTGTAGCTGGGAGAACAATGAGAGGAAAACAAAGAATGAAACACCTCCATCCATCAACAAATTAATAATACGCAAATATGCTTTCTGCTTATTTTCTATTCGTCCTTCTAACTGAAGACATTTTCTGCTATACATGGCTTAAGATGTAACTGTACAAATCCAGAAGAAGGCAGAAGTTGGTTGACCGTAACACCAACCTTTTGTTCTGCAGATCTCAATCAGATTGACAACGTTCTCGTGTTTGAGCAGCTGCAGGATCTTGATTTCTCTCAGCGCTGTGATTGGAAACTGATACAAAGAGAAACATAAGCTGCACTGTGAATATAAGACACACGGGATGGAAAATTGTGATGCTTTAGTAAATATTTAAATAGAAGACAGTTTACAGAATGTCTCAGAATAAATGACATGAATGGATGCTAAAGGAAACACTGAGCACAGACACAATATCTCAGATTCAGAGCTGGTGAGTGGATTGAGCAGTAAACTCTAAATGGACACTTACTCCTTCTTTCTCATTTTCCATCAAGACTTTTTTCAGCGCAACCTTCTTCCCCGTCTGTCTGTGCTTTGCTTTGAAAACCTCCCTGTGAAAGAGAAGAGAGAATTACACATCCAGCAGCTAGGGTTATAACACCAACATTTCTTTGATTCCTACTTATCAAAATCAGAAATCCAAACTTAAGCATTATTTGTTTAATGGCTCAACTTTCTCTACTTGTATTAATTCACCTATCTCATTCCAAGATTTGCCCTGTGAATCCTGTGTTGTCATCAGGTAGAGACAAGAACTAGGACTCATCTGGGATGTTTCATTGCTACATAATATGTAATGTGTTATTGGTCGTCTGTCACATAAACATCCGAGCGTTTGCATCACATGTGAGGCAAAAAAGATTGCTGTAGCCAGCTTGTTACAGACATTACTTCTAGCTTCATTGATGTAGTGTACATCTTCTCAATAGTATATTTTGATGTGCATCACATTCTGTGCTGTACAGCATAGTGGAAAAGGTTTACACAGCTGTAATGCTATTCATATAATCAGTCTCACCACGAAAAACTACAAAATAAACCATAATTTATTCATAACCCTGTAAAAACAGCCCTTACACAGAGACCACTAACTAGTCTGCAGTGCACACCATCAGATGTGTGTCAATGATGATACATTTCATTGTTGCCCATTTTGAATTCAATGCCAACAACACAATTCAAAAAAGTACAGACAGTGGTAACAAGACTGGAACAGTAGTGAATTGCTAGAAGAAAACAGCCGGTCAAACAGCTCTTGATTAACCTGTTTACCTGGCAACAGGTTAGTCACATTATTTAGGTATGAAAGAGGCTGAGACTTTCTGAAATACACATAGGGAGAAGACCGTGCTGGCAAATAGTGCAACAATTGAATACTTCAAATCTGAAGTCATCACTGGACGCAGGCAAGGGACTAGGCCCAAAACCAGTATTGGATGGTCTACGTGTCCACTCCAGAAACACCATTTATTTCATAGCGATTATACACTTATACAAATATAGCCTATTATTGAATAGAATATTCAGATTTTGCCAAAAAACCTTGACACTGGACCTTTAATACAACGGGAGGGTGCGAGCTCTGGCACCTCTCCTGCCATCACAGTCACTACTCCCCCACACCCCCTAACCCCGTGGACACACCACGTACAGTGACAGACAGTTAACTACAGTCCACTTCATTTATCTCTATTACCTAACACACTGTCCTCTGTAACGTATAGCTCCGGACTGTAACATAAACAAAGGGGAACATCCGGTGTGGACCCGGGGTTCTCCGTGTGGCTACCGTCCTCCCGTTAGCACAGCTAGCAATAGCATTCACAAATATAAAACACACAATAAAAAGTTAGTGTAACACTCACCCAAAGGTTCCCTGTCCTATTTTGGCCATTTTTTCATATTTGGAAAATTCGTCACAGAAAGGAAATTCAACTCCGTCATAGTACTTTGACATTATGGCGGCCTCCCGGTCGGGCCTGACGAGGAGACAATACACTCAGTATTAGGATATTTAAGTCAACAGAGAGACTTTATTCACGATAATTAAGTAGTATATACACATATATTTTACACGTAAAGCTGTAAAGTGATTTAAACTTACTTTTCAGCCGTACTGGCGTTACTTGTTCGATCTCGCTGCATCTTTGGACCTCTTCAACCACACAACGACGCAATGCTGTGTTTAAGTGCAACTGGGACTCCTAAGCTTCAGCTTGTTACATTGCATAGCTACCCATTTCAAATATCCCTTCTATCGGGTTACACGGTTATCACGTCTTTTTCATATTGATACCCCGTGAATTTTCTTCTTGTATTTATGTAGTTTTACTGTTCTGGGTCGCATCGGCTGAACCATTTACATTACTAGATGCAAACTTTTTTGATATCAACAAGCAGTGTGTGAATTCCTATAATTATGACTGCACCTCAAGGCAGCAATATGGGTGAATTTATTTGACAGCGTCCCCTGGTGTCTCGGAGGAAGGGTACCGTCTAGCACGACCCATTAGGACCCATAGGGGGCGCCACAGACACAAAATAGCTGTACCTCAGAACCATAGACTGTAGCTCAGAACGTGGTTGGCAGAATCCAGAAAATCTGCCACGCGTGTTCAAGGAGCAAGGAGGAGCAAGGAGTAACTTAACCTAAAGTATTGGTATTGTAGTATTCATATTGATTTATAAAAGTGGGTGTAGCTTATTCATCCCTATCTACTATCTAAAGTCATAAGAAACACAAAAATTGGTGCCACAGCCACAAATATGCAATGTATTTCAGCAGAGGGAGGCAAGAGGAAGCAGGTATGTTATGAGTGGGGAGAGGAGAGCCTGGTCTTTGATTTGATACTATTTTGATTGGCCTCAGTACAGGCTGGGGTCACATCCTCATGGACAACAGCACTGCTACTGAGATAAATTCAAGGGGAAACATTGCTCAAAACTGAACCTGAGTTATTTTCCAAAAACAAAAAAAATTGGAACTGAGATAGATGCTAGGGTCTGCTGGTGTGCCATGCCACCAATTTTTCCCAGTGCCCACTAGCTACAGCTTTTTTCAGTAGGCTATGGTAACAAGTTCAACTGATTAAAATTGTTGCAGTCCTATATTGTATTTGCTGGATGATATTTGTATAATCATTATAATTAATCTGTGGACAGATTATTGGAGGTAAAAACAAAATCACTGAAAAATAAAGATAAAAAATATAAAAGAAATGAAAAAATAAATTCATTTCAATAAGTGTGCTCTGTATATGGAAGCCACAGTCTTATGTCCCGTGATAACTCGCACACATTTTTTCAAACTCTGTGACGAAACCTTTGGTCAACAAGGTTGCAGGCAAATATGGCTCAGACTCTTAGCAACTGGTCAAAGAGGCAGTGTGTGTTAAATATGTTCCAGTCTGTCTTGCGTAACTCAATGTATTTCAATGTAGCACCTTTTGGAGGATGTGGCCTCGCATACCCTAAGCAAACAAGGGTCTAGCAAAAAATCCAGAGAGCAGAGGCCTGAAGGAGGTTCAACATCTCCAGGATGTGTTTTCATTTCCTGGTCTAAGTGAACCTGACTATTCTGGGTAACCTGTACAATTATGCTGGTCATCAACTGACTGACTGACTGTATAGATCAGATAGACTGTAACTGAGCATTTATCCATCTATCTATCTATCTATCTATCTATCTATCTATCTATCTATCTATCTATCTATCTATCTATCTATCTATCTATCTATCTATCTATCTATCTATCCATTTATCTATCCAGCTAACCACTCATAACACCCCTTCATCAAAGCTGCATGTAATACAATACAGATAGGCTATGTATTATTTACATTAAGTATGTTCTACTATGTTCATGCCAATTCATATAAATGATCTGGTGTTTGGAGTATGGCTGCTCCTGGTCTGTGGGTTTCAACAGATTCTCAGCCATAATTATCAAACACCACAGATTTAACGGTATATAGACATTCATCTCATCATCTAGAGAAAGTGTCCTACAGCAGGATGATGTGATGTGGATGTAAATACTCTCAGAATTAATGAATTCTGGGAGTCAGTCCCGGAACCCAACATGATGCACTACAATGCAAATAATATGCAAAAATGTGATCTAAGCAAATCAAGTTCTACTGAAACAGAACAAAGCCTTTCTTCTAGAACATTTATTTAATAGAAATGTACAGCATGAACTATCAAATTGATAATATAAGACCACCCAAGCTCCCCGTCATCTGTTATCCTCTAAAAGAAAGATGCTGGATCGCCTCCATTTAAACAAGCTGCTGGCTGCTCTCTGCAGGATGTTGAAATAATTATGGCAGTGGTTGTGTTTTGCAATGTCATCAAAGCAAGGAAGGGTGTGGCCGGCTGCAGAAGGCTCAGTGATTGTGCCCTGACTTTAACCTGTCAGGGGGTTTATCTCTGTGCTGTGAGGTCAGTAGTAGAGACAGTGTCTGTCCTGACAGTGCTCTGTGTCCAACATCAACAACCCACAGTCTTTGACGGGCAGAGCTCTCTGTCACATTACATAACTTGGGAGAATATGATGCCTTCAAGACTGAACCAAGGGGTAAATCCTTCACTTTCTTTAGTGTTGTTGAGCAGCAGCCTCACCAAGCTTGCCACACTCACTGTGGCTGTGTGAGGACACACTCATTTCCTGTTTCTTTCACAGTAAAAATACACAACGCACTAATTTGGGGTGGGATTTCCAGTGTTGAAATAACAGCAAAAAACAACATTTACTGTTAGTACTGATTTATCTAATATGAGTTAAGTAAAGTTTAACAAAGAAATATCGATGAATCATTGTGGTAGTTGAAGGAGCACAGTGTGTAGCCTACAGTATGCACATGATAATATATCTCCTCACAGTTGAAATTATAGCCTACATGTGCCAAATTTAACTGGGTTTTTATTAATACAGTTGGCCTATATTCTTATTTACAAAGTGATTATTAATAAATTTGCAGCCCTAAAGGAACCCCTTCTTTTTTTCATTGATCAGAAATGAAAGGAAATATACAGTAACTTCTAACAACACATAAAACTAGAACACATGTCAAGATCTAAATTCCTATAAAAGAAAAACATGGGGGTACACAAATGCACAAATCTTTACTTATGTAGTTGGCAGTAGCAGGGAAAGGTTCCCGTATTCTTCCAGAAACACATGGCTATTTTAGTTGTTTGATAAATGAAAAATAGTCTCTGTGTGTGGGATTTTTATCGAGGACAAAAGTTTTGGGAACTGATCGATCAAATTTCTTTTTGGAATTTGAATAATTAATTTAAGCAGATATTCGGTAGAGATGATCCTTGTAGTAACAAACAAGACTGAAAGAGTAAGGAGAGTTAGCAGCATAAAAATATCCTTAAAGCAACACTACCGGCCTTAAAGCAGAAGTAAGCGGAATATTTGTGTTAATATAAGTCTTAAATAGTTATATCTTCCGACAGCAATCACTTATATAGAGTGTTTGGTCTGAAACACGGGTCTGTCAGTCACTCTGCTCTGCTGTATGCCGAGGAGAAAACGTTCCTTGTATCCAATGAGGAGAGAGAACGGCATAAAGGGGCGGTCCTCTCTGTGTGTGCAGCCAAGGGATGCGAGTGCATGTGGTGACGTAGGGACGAGGGCGGGGACTGCTAACTCCATCGGCTGACAAGAAGTTAGCCAAAACCACCGGATCGCTTACTTCTGCTTTAAAGCAACACCATTGGCTTTAATATAATGTTTCTAAAGGCAAGGCAAGGCAAGGCATCTTTATTTATATAGCGCATTTCATACCAAGGTAACTCAATGTGCTTTACATAAAGACAAAACATTAAAAAAAGAAGCATAAGACAGAATAAAAACAAACAAAACACTAAAAACAGAGTTAAAAGCAAGAGCAAATAAAAGTAAAATGAAATAAAATAGATAAAGTCTTAAGTTCTCAGCTATAAGCACGTGAAAAGAGAAATGTTTTTAACCTGGATTTAAAAGTGCTGACAGTTGGGGCTGAACTCATTTAGGCTAAACTACTAGCCTACTTGACTGTTTTTCTACCACTTAATGAGTTCAGAAACAATATTTTAAGGTAAAAAAAAAAAAAAAAAAAAAAAAGTTACATAGTGTTGCTTTAATTCAAGTTACATAACTCAAAACTCCCTGCTTTTACTTTGAAGGCTGCGACCGGAAGCTGCTTTGTCCTCTCAGTGCGGCTCCTCCACTCCTCCTCCTCCTCCTCCTCCTCCTCCTCCACCACGCCCCCCGGGAGAAACAGCGCTGCGTTGGGTTTCAACGGTGTCACAGCTCAATTCAGCGCATTTTCGTAATTCGGCAGCATCGCAGAAGAACAAGGAGGAAGTGCAATCATGGCGCAGGGGATTAAAGAAAGGTTTGAAAAGTTCCTCCGCGAGAAGAACCTGATGACAGATGTCCTGGAGAAGATCGAGGCCAGGACCGGAGTGAGCAGGACCTACATCGCTCTCGGTGAGTGTTGATGGAAAAAGACACGGAGAGACGGAGACTCCATCACACGGGGAAAATAGCCCACAGCGTGCAGCTCCGCCCGAGGCGACGAGTCATCACTCCCTGAACCGCTTAAACTAACATCACTGCTGTTATTGATTAGCAATAGTTTTCTTTTTTTTTAAACCAAATGTCATAAAATATGTGGAGTTGAATATATTTGTGGTGACAAAGGCCTTCTCTCTGATTTGTTCCAGTTGTCATCGCTGTCATCGCAATTTACTTGGTCATCGGTTACGGAGCCTCGCTGCTGTGTAACCTCATCGGCTTCCTTTATCCAGCATACATATCGTGAGTGTTTTATTCTGAATGCAAGGAGGGGCAGGGCCGCACCCCCCCACCACTTCCCACACACACACACACACACACACACACACACAAACACACACACACACACACGCACGCACGCACGCACACGGAAACAACACTGTTTGGATTTCGATCACCTCAGAGTTTGCATAACTGTTGTTACCATGTTCATATCTTCAGTTAAGTCACTGCGCTGTCCATATTACACTGTAATTCCGAGTTTATCATAGGTGTATTAGTCTTCACTTCCATTTTTTCTGAGCAATCTTATCTTGAATGTGCGTGCTTGATTTTTTTTTTTTTTTTCAAAGCTTCCCCACAACCACAGAGACGTCATAACCGTCTCTACAGTCATTACTTCCTCTATCTACAAAGCTCTGGTGCTTCCCCTTAAATGATCCTGTCATCAGGATTTAATTAGCCTATAGGCCTACTAGAATTTCCTCATATCAAACTGTGGATTTTAAGACTCGAAGGGAGTGACACCCGTGAATCAGTAGTTATCTCAGGGACTGGTGCCCTGTGTAACATGGTAAACCCTCTGCTAGAATAGAATAGAAAAGAATACAATTAGAACTTTATTAATCCTTTGCAGGAAATGATTGTGCTACAGCAGCTCCAAAAGAATAGAAATGAAAATAAAGACAAGATAACTAAGAAGAATAAAATAACTTAGATTAGCAAAAATATTAAGGAAATAGTAACAAAATCTATAAGGACACATAAGACATATTTACAGTAACACTTATGCAACATAATGTACAAAGTGCAGGTGCAACTCTCCTCCTCTGGTTCTGCCTGTGTTCCGTCTGCCTCCAGGCCTCAGAGAGCGGCTCCATGATGAGACAGATATAGAGTGACCAGGATTATTCTCAGCAGATGAAGCTTTGGTTCCTTCTGTGATTACGTAAATAGAACATTTGATAGCTTTGATTAACGATATCGTCCTGTCATTATTTTTAGGAAGCCGAATTTAAAAATACGAGCATCAGAAAATAAAAGTAAACAGCGTGTCTGAGTCAGGATGTCAACGTGACTCGAGACAGTCGGTCTGAGAGTGACCACACAGCCACGTGATTCTGTCACTGCTCATTGTAAAAGAGACAGAGTTGAGCAGGCTTCAGCAAACGGCTCAGTTAATTTAGATGTAGGAGATTAAACTCAGTTCTAACTGAGTTGATTTACCTTAAATTACAGTAAGTTCATGGTTTATAAATTGGTATTGATTACTTTTTGTGTCTGAGTCATTTATTGATCCCTTGTTTGCTGTATTGCTGACAGTCACAATGAGCCCAGGAACACTGCTCCTCAACAGAACCACTGTGAGCTCAGTCCCTCTGAGGAGTCATTTAAACCACCGTCATCATGTTTCAGACAGAGACAGACAGACCATGTCACACCTCAGACACTTCAGACAGCCTCCATTATGTAACTTGTGTCATAATAAATAAAATTGACTGAGCAATTTTAACCTTAAACAGTATAAAGACGTTTGTATTAAAGCTCCATACAGTATGTTTCTATTAAAGCTCCATATTAAAGCTGCATACAGTATAAAGGTAGATGTTTAAAGCTGCATACAGTATAAAGGTAGATGTTTGTATTAAAGCTGCATACAGTATAAAGGTAGTTGTGCTATTGTGATTATAAAGGAGGATTAGATTCTATATTAATATTGTAAGCGTATCAAACCACCCGTCAGGATTTCTGTTACTTTGTGATGTCACAACAAAGCAGTCACCACCCTTAGCCACTCCCTAATCTTCACCCACTTTGACCCATCATACCTCCTTGCAGGATTTGGTTTCTCTCAGTTTTTATTTGAAATCTGCTCTAAACAGAAAACAATCAGCCAATCACAGGAGAGGCTCAAACCCTCCTTGCCGCTGATTGGCTCACTGAACTGTGAGCTTGGACACTGTCATACAGTATAAAGGTAAACGTGCATGTGTAGTGTGGCTATAGAATAGGTTCTATATTAATATTGAAAGCGTATGAAAAAACCAGCCGTCAGGACTTCTGTTACTTTGTGATGTCACAACAAAGCAGTCACCACCCTGCAGCAGCCACTTTCTAATCTCTGCCCACCTTGACCCATCATCCTCCCTTGCAGGATTTGGTTTCTCGGGTTGTTGATGTGGTTCAACTTTTTAGGTGAAATTTGCTCTATTTTTATGAGATTACGCAGAAAACAAAGAACTATTGTTCCTTGAGCTCCAGAGAGAAGCTGAGAGAGGAAAAATGTAAAACTACATTGAGATGGTTTTTGGTTCTTAAAACCACAAATACATCTGCTCATGGGTCAACAACTCTAATGAAACCCAGGATTAACATATGAAAGAATGGACAGTTAATTTTCCACAGACTCTGTATGTAACTAGACTTACAGTGTGTCTGAATGAGTGAGGTAAACAAAACAACTCACATCTTGTCAGCTGAACTCCTGGTTATCACAGTTCTTTGTCCCTTGTCTTTATATAAAAGCCAGGTGTGCTTGTACCTTGGTGGTTTCTGTGAGAGTGGCACAGAATCAGAGTCATTGTGGTGAGCTGATCACACATTGTGACTGAGCAGTGAGCCCAGCCCTGGCACACACACACACACACACACACACACACACACACACACACACACACACACACACACACACACACACACACACACACACACACACACAGTGGCTGTGTGAGCTCCCGCAGGGAAAAGAACGGCCTGAACAAATCAATGTGCTGTGAACAGCTCTACAAAGAAGCTACAGAACAGAACACAATGTTTAATGTGAAATTGTGATGAGTAAATAAATGTCTGGTTCACTATGAAACTTTGATGGACAAATCTATTCAAGGTGGAGAAGTTCCCAGGTTGTCAGAGAGAACACTAATATAACACATGATAATGTAGTGCAATAAAGATTCTGCCTTTATGCAACAGATCTATGAGCGCCATATAATTAACAGTTTAGTTCCACCCTTGCACTGATACAGGACTGTTGCCGAGCAACTCATAAACATTTCCCTGACTTGACAGTGTCATATGAGCCCACCTGGAGGAGTGTGCTGAAGTGTCCAGTCTCCTCCTCCTCTGACTACCACTGTTACTTCAGATGTTATATCTGGAAACGTTTTCATTTTTGCAAAGTTTGTTACAGTCTGTGATAGATGCCATTAATTAATGTAAAGCTAATTAACAGTAATTAATAGTGGAGCAGTAGGCCTACATGATATTTAAATTCCCAGTGCTGTTGTTCTCTGTGCCAGCACTCAACAAGTGACTCTCGTCCAATCAGATGACTTAGTTGGAACCAAGTGTTGTATAAGACATATACAACAATGAAAGCTGTGACCCTGAGGCTGTGTTGAGATGTTCATGACATGTGAGTAACAGGCTGAGTGTAGGTGACTGTTACTCAGTGAAACACTGCACCACTGACTTCAGACCAGCTTTTTGTCAAGATAACACTGCTCCTGATCAGACCTCATTTCAACACTAACATGGGGCCATGACGTCCTCTCACGGGGCTCATTATGACTCCTTCCTTTTTGTCTTCCCTGAGAAGGACCTATCAAACAGCAGCTCTCAGACAGATCAGCACCGGTTCAGGTCATAATGTCAAAAAGGCCTTGACATCTGTAGTGACAACAGTTAGAGGTAGGTCACAGGACATGATTGAAAGACAAGGGGAAAGGGGACATATTATGGAAATATCACTCTTTGAAGGCTCTTTAACATATATTTGGGTGTTTGTTTTGCCTTCCGGCCCCCAAAATGTGAGCATTGACAAAAAAATCCGTAATGTGCAGACACCCTAGGTTGAAATCCACGTGGTTTTACGAGCTTTTCCCTCAGTTGTCTTCCAGTGATGTAACTAGGATTCAAATTTGCATAATACCACCCCTACCTGGTACCAGTAGAAGGGGCGGGGCAAGCAGTGCTTCATTTGCATTTAAAGGGACAGACACTGAAACCAGCCGTTCTGAACAGGGCTGTTTAGAGAGGATGAAAAGAGCTGTGATGTTTGATCCTTGGGGGATTTTGACCAAAGCATGTCACAGACATGTCTTTAAGACACCTGGGAACTATTTTAATTTGTGGAAAGGGGCAGAATATGTCTCCTTTAACACTTGCCTGAGGTGGAAGGATGACATCTGGTGCCTCAAATACCCTCACCCAGGTAGTCCTGGATGGATGCCACAACATCAACTGAGGTGTCCTCCTCCCCATAACAAACAGACCAGGGGATTAAAACCAGTAGGAACACTGAACAAAGAGACTGACTATAGCTCAGTGGACAGAGGACAGGATGTCTCCAGCAGCCCAGAAAACTTCAGACCCAGACTAATGAACTTCATCTGATTCAAATATAGAGTTGAAAGATACTAAAAGTGTCACAGTGGATGTGGCTAATTACTAGATTAAAGTCAGTGTTGAGCTTCTGGCAGGAAACACAACGCTGACACGTGATCATAGAGGGTATGATGTCATTGTCAGGTGACCAATGAAATGTTACCATGATAAAAATCACTTATTTCCGTGGTTTTAGAATGAATGGAATTGAGAAAAGAACTCAACAACATACAGTGCATGGCATGGAAAGGTTTATAATTTTATTATTTAAAGGTTAATATATCCATTGTTGTGAACAGTTCAGCAAGTGGAAGATGAAATGATCTCCAAAAAGCATAAAGGATAAAGGATACCCCCATGGAAACTCTCACAGTGTGTAAATAGTAAATATATTGTCTGATACCTTGGTCAAAGTTATAAGTCTCCTGGGTTTCCCAAAGGCTGCTGCTTTGTTTCCCTTTTTAACTCTAAAATCGTTGGGGAAAAAATACACTGATACTGAGTGTTTCATGTTTAACTTTATGCCCTTTGGAGATCATTTCATCTTCCTCTTGCTTAAAGGGATAGTTCAACATTTTGGCAAATTGGCCCATTGGTTTGTTACCTTTAATGGTCGGTGCAAGCTATTTTTAGCACAGTGGAGCAGAGCTATGCTACGGAGGCTTGTGGGATTTCTTGGTTTCCCTCAGCAAACTCATCAAATAGCCTACACAATCTAACAACTCCAAAACGCTCTCAGGGACAAGTTGTGACCTGCACATTCAACCCCCTTATGAGATAATAACGGGTTTTGTATGAATTTACCTCAAAAACAACTCTGTATAGTCTACTCCTAAAATATATATATAGGGATTATGGCAATGGGCCAGTTAGCCAAAATGTTGAACTATCCCTTTAACTGTTAAATTTTGACCAGCGATGCCCAAACTTTAGCATGCCACTGTATAGAACGTAGGTCCAGTTGTTTTTGGACATTTTAAAGTGGAGGAGTCACAGATTCTAACTGAAATAGTCACCGTGGTTTTTATGGCTCTGCTGGGAATCAGGTGATGTCATCAGGGTTCATGTGGAGCCTGAAGACATTTACAACAGAGAGCCTGTGTGACAAACTGGAGGTTCAGGCTCAGATGGTCATGAGTCATGATGTCTTGTATATAAAAACCGTCTCTCTCCGTCTCTCCTCAGAATCAAAGCCATTGAAAGTGCCACCAAAGAGGACGACACTAAGTGGCTGACCTACTGGGTGGTGTACGGAGTCTTCAGCGTGGCAGAGTTCTTCGCTGACATCTTCCTCTCCTGGTTCCCCTTCTACTATATTGGAAAGGTAAAGGTGTTTGAAACCAAAACATCGACCTGAGTGTGAGTGTGCAGCTGGAGAAGGTGTGTGTTTACCCTCAGTTGTTCTGAGCAGAGTTAAGCTAATCAGCGTGTTGAGGGTGGGGCACACGACTGGAATGATAAAGACTATCTGTGGGCTGAGACCTTTGTCAGCAGCTGGCAATGCATGGAAGTGTGTGTGTTTGCCAGGGAGGGGCGCCACGCAGAGACACAGTGGAATCGTACACATTTTATTTTAGAATTTCCCTTTGCTTTGCTTTCTTTCCTGTTTTGTTTTTATTTTATTTTATTTTCCCCTCCTTTCCTTTCCTTTTGTTTTCCTTTCCTTACCTTTCCTTTCTTTGTCTTGTCTTTCTTTTCTTTTCTTTTCTTTTCTTTTCTTTTCTTTTCTTTTCTTTTCCCTTCCTTTTCTTGTCTTTCCTTTCCTTGTCTTTTCTTTTCCTTTCCTTGTCTGGTCTTTCTTGTCTTTTCTTTTCTTTTCTTTTCTTTTCTTTTCTTTTCTTTTCTTTTCTTTTCTTTTCTTTTCTTTTCTTTTCCCTTCCTTTCCTTTCCTTTTCTTTTCTTTTCTCTTCTTTTCTTTTCTTTTCCCTTCCTTTCCTTTCCTTTCCTTTCCTTTCCTTGTCTTTCTTATCTTCTCTTTTCTTTTCTTTTCCCTTCCTTGTCTTTTCCTTTCCTTGTCTTGTCTTTCTTGTCTTTTCTCTTCTCTTCTCTTCTCTTCTCTTCTCTTCTCTTCTCTTCTCTTCTCTTCTCTTCTCTTCTCTTCTCTTTTCTTTTCCCTTCCTTTTCTTGTCTTTTCTTTTCCTTTCCTTGTCTTGACTTTCTCGTCTTTTCTCTTCTTTTTTTCCCTACTCTTTTCTTCTCTTCTCTCACCTCCACACTCACACTTGCCATTTTCAATATGTTCACAGACCATAAGACCACCAACAACAACACATTTTAAAGTTGTGAACACAATGCCTGAGGACGGGGCACACGCTGTCACTGTCCATGCTGCACTACACACACACACACACACACACACACACACACACACACACACACACACACACACACACACAGGGGACTCACAGGAGAGCAGAGCAGCTCCCAGGTCGGTGACGACACCTGTTGCCGTTGTCGTTTCCCAGTGTTTACAGTATTTAAGTCAACACAACCCTGTTGAAATTCACGCTCTGCACCACTGACTGTACTGTGTACACAGTGCACTGACTGAAGTGTCTGAGTCATGGTGTCAGTTGGCTACTGTAAACCGCCTTTAACTGTTAACACATGTCAAAGGTGCCACTATACAATCAGACTACCTATAGAGACGATTCAACTAGTTTATTGATGAACTTGTTAACAGTTAATAACTCATAAATGAACACATAGATCAGAAAGGACAACAGTGACCACCTGTTACTTGCCAAATAGTGAGCCTACCTGTCTCTGTACAGTTCAGCCTCATATCTCATCTGTTACTGATCCTCCTTTGTTTCCTCCATCATCATTTCATTCATTTCATTTATTTATTTATTGAGTTGGGACAATGCACATTCATCAACATTGATGCGTTAAGCATCAGTGTAAATGTGCCTGTACCTGCTGCTTCATCACATGTTTGTTAAGTTACTGACAAATAACCACCACCAGCATCTTAATAGTTAATGAGTTTCATTTTGCAGATCAATAATGGAAGATTCACCAGTTCCACCAGTTATAAATTGTAGTTAGTCGTTGGAAAGATTATTTAGCATTGACTTACGTAATCTTGCCAAATAGTGATCCTACATCAAAAATGAAAACGGTTTATTTATGATTTATAAATTATTCACCACCAAATGAATAACCTCATTATAAACCATCAATACATTTTCTACGAGCCTCATTGTAAAGAGCAACCCAGAACTGTATTAAACGAAGTTTAAGATGATCACAACACACTGCAGTGGGTGAACAGTAGCAGCACATACACAGAGTCTAACATTACAGCTGTGTGGAACTGAGAGCTTAGGAGACAAGGACAGATGTGGTAAAAGTGATGTAAATGTTATGTAATATGAAGTAATTAATGAAGTATTTGTATGAATGTGTGCTTCCTCACCAACAGCCTGAGTACTTACACACTCATGTGCTGCCAGGTGTGTCCTTGTCAGAATAAATAGCACCAACACACACAGTTTACATAACCCACACAGGTTGCACACCTCACCACAGCTGGCCAGCTGTGGGTGCTGATGTTATCTGACCGACAGTAACAGACAGACTTTCATCTCAAACCACTAACTTCAGATATGGTGCATAATATTCAAATCCATTCACACAATATGTTATCGTGAGTCACAGAGTCAGGTTTAAACCTTAAGATAGTGAGGAAAAGCTAAATCTAGATGGTACATGTCCACATGTAAATTTGTACGCACAAATTGTTGATTACGGTGACACAGTGGTGCACAGCTGCTGACTAACCCTGTGTGATGTTGGTATATTTTCTTCCCCTGTTACTCCCCACACTCTACACACACAGGCCCATTGGTGTCCATAGTTGTGAGTGTGGTAGTTTGGTTCTGTGTGTCAGTCCTGTGATAGGCTGGTCCATTTACATCAAGTTTTTCAGTTAAATCTGTCTCAACTCTGCACCTGTGATGAATTTTAGGAAATGTGTATGTGAGTAATATGAGTGTATTGGGTTGGTCACACATTCTATGGCCACTTTGATCATATAAATAAGTATTATAATCATTAATGAGTGTGACTGTCTTCTTTCCCAGTGCGCCTTCTTGGTGTGGTGCATGGCTCCCACTCCCTCTAACGGATCAGTCCAGATTTATAACCGCATCATCCGACCGTTCTTCCTGAGGAACGAAGGCAAGATTGACGGCGTGATGAAGAACATAACGGACACGGCATCCGGAGCCGCTGACAAGTTCAAAGATGAGGGTGAGCAACTCTGCAGAACATGTTTGTTTGATATTTACTGTAAACACTAGGTCGTTCTTATAATATTTAAGAAAAAAAAAAATCCAGATAAACAAAAACCTGTTCAATATAAATATAAAATATATAATATGCTACTTTTTAACGTGTAAAACAGTGGTTCCCAACCTTTTTTGGCTCGTGACCCCATTTTGACAATGTCTAGTGACCCCCGATCACGTCACATGTGATCGCGCCCGTCAATCATGTGTCAGCTCAGATATTTTTATATGCTGCATTTTATTAGAACTCGATTTATATTTGAGAAAGCGAAAGTATAGAATACAGTTGTTTAAGATTGTGTGTGGTGTTTTTAAAAATAATTTAAAAAAGAAAAATAATTAGTTAAAATAATATTTTTAAAATCAATTATTAGACATTTCAGGCGACCCCAATTGAATTCCAGGCGACCCCAAGTGGGGTCCCGACCCCAAGGTTGAAAAACACTGGTGTAAAACAACTTTACATTGTACAAGGGTATATTAAAAAACAGTAACTTAAGAGACACCTGTACAGCAGTATTAGGGGCTGTGTGGGACATTATCTAGTAGTACAATGCAATATTATTCTAGTACTTTTAATATTTAAACCCCATTCATATTAAAATTGGGTCTTGGGAAATATAAGAATCTCATTTCAACAAAATATATAACAATGGTCTGGTTGTTTCTACAGATTATAACTTTTAAACTTTTAAATACCAGTTTAACACAATACTAGAGTGGTTAACAATTCAATATTACATTTTCTGACAAATACAATAGCTTGACTTAAACATCTATTTCAGATTGAAAAAGAAAAATTAAAAACTTGAATTTGAATAATTTTGATTTTATAGATAATAAAGATATCTGACATGTTGTTGTGTTTCTCCCACAGCCAAGAAAGCCACAGCAAACCTCATATTTGAGGAGAAGAAGAGCTCCTAAGAAGCTTCCTGTCCACGGCGTCGTCTCGTCTCGGAGATGCTTCTGTAAATGCTGAAAAGTTGCCTTGGAAATGGAAATGGTTGTTTTTAAGAAGAGAACATGTTGAGTTTAAAACCTAATCTTCACTCTCTGTATTAGATGTTACACGTATCACTCGGTTGAAGCCATCCCTCCTCAGTTTACTTATTTAACTTTGCCTTATGGGGGGCTGTCAGATGACTGTTTGCTGGCCCAGGTTTGCTTTATGAACCCAAATAAAGACAAAGTGCTGTAGTTGTTCTCTGGTTGTAATTATTTCTTCTTCTTTGTTCGTTCCATCCATCCATCCATCCATTTTCCGCTTATCCGAGGTCGGGTTGCGAGGGCAGCAGATCCACCAGTGAGCCTCAAACTTCCCTTTCCCCGGCTACATTGGCCAGATCTGATCCTGAGACGTTCCCAGGTCAAGTTGGAGATATAGACATGCCAGGAGCCCCTCCCTATGGTGCACCTCCCCAAATAAATAATATGAGGTTGAAGCTGGCAAGGAGTATAGGTATACTAGGTAAAACAAGACATATTGAATCAAAAAACACTATACACACTATATAACACTCTCATATTACCATACTGGGGAAACACCTACAAAACCAACTTCCAACCTATTTACATTATGCAAAAAAGGGCCATAAGGATAGTAAACCATACAGGATACAACCACCTCACCAATAATCTATATATCAAATGGAGAGAGTGGAGAGCTGACTTAGTAAAAATAAAAACTGCACAGATGATATACAAAGACAAGAATAATCTACACCCTATATTCAAACAATGTTCATCAGGTTGTCCAGCATTGTTACTTGGTCTAGTGACAACACAGTCAGTTACAGCACCTGCACAGACTGTGAGATAGTTGTGTTCTTGTCGACTGTGCTGCTGAAAGTCGACATAAACTACCTGAGTGATGTATTAGACCCTGATATCAGAAAACCACAGGGCTGAGGAGATGAAAGACCCGGGGTGACATAGACCAGAATCTGCCACCTGTGAGTGGAAGGTGTATCCAGTCTAGATACTTTCATCTATTTAGTCAACTATTATTAGTGCCATGTCGTGTTGTCTAAGGAAATCTTGAGGGATCTGTGCAAGAGAGAATTCAGCTGGGAAGAGATCTCACCCAGTTACCTAGGTGATGCGCTGGCTGCAAGAGCTCTGTTAACCATCCTCATGAATGCCACCATGATAAGTCACACTGATGTCTCATAGAGAAAGGAGTTTTATATGAAGGACTCTGTGTCTAGAGCAGGCAACACATCTCTATCTAAATATCTCAGGAATGAGATATCTAGGTTCGAGGTCTTTGTCGCCAACTGACAGAAATTCTCAAGGTTTTGTGATTCTCACATTGGAGGTATGTACAGTAGACCCTGCAAGAAATCCAGCTGATAAGGCTGCTAGACATTTGAGAGGGGATGCATTTTTCTGTCAAGGTTTTTCCTTGAATAAACTTCTCCTTTATAAGAGCTGTATTTGATTGTTTTGTTCAGTTGTAGATATATTTTATTTGAATGATTTATTTGAATATAGGCCTACTGTTTAAGAAATACATATGAGTTAGAAGAAACAGAGAAGAAAGACATTAAAGGCTGTGTGCTTGTATGTCAGATACTTCAACAGGAAGTGAACCGCAAAAAATAAAATAATATGTTGACATTAATATGACAGAACAGAGAAGATGAGAACATAAGGAGGAAGATAAGTTCAACTGCATGTGTCAGAACACCCTGAGAGTGAGTGGCCAATAATCCTGAGGATCTTTATCAGCTTCCAACAGATGACCCCGAGGTCAGGAAAGCTGTTGCAGTGAATGCACATATGGAAGATAAGGCTGATGCTGTGACTGACACAATCCATTATTTCTCTTCTTGACTGGAAGGTCTGATTACTTGTCTATTGTGTATGGATCCCAGTCATCACCATAGTGAAGACTATTCTTCCTTGGGTCCCTTTTTAAATAGCAACACAAACAACTTGGGCAAGTCAGAACACAAAAATATACAATATTAACAAAGATCACATGTACAACCAAAACAACAAAGAAGATCAAGCCCTCAAGTCATAAAATTGGTCTAAAACATAATTTCTCTGTGTAGTAGGCCTACAGCATTTTTGAGTTTCTTTTTGAATCTTGATTTCTTTTCAATGACAATTGGACAGTCTGTTACAATATGATATGGCTCTCTCTAACATATGAGACTGTATTCTTAAGTGCATTAACTCTGGCAGCTTGAGGCCTGTCTGGTATTACGTATTGTGATGTCTGTCACTGGTGAGTAACTGTGAATATGGCTTTTTGGTTTATGTAGGATCCGGATGTTCTTTAAATACAAAACTTGTTGTTTGTTGCTTGGATCTCAAACCATGTGGCCAAGCTCCCAGCTCCTGAGATGTTAGGTCCTTAAGGCCAAAATCATATTTTTATTACTGAGGTCACCAACCTTGACCTTCGACAACCAAATTATAATCAATGCCTGTTTCTGCCTGTGGTCAACACAGTGACACAAGTTCTACATTTGTATCAGCACTGTGGTAAAATACATCTCACAGTGGCCCTGAGGGCTCAACAGGCTGTAGCATACTGTATGCAAACAGACAAAACACAAACAAATTCAGAATAGAATTACCTCTGTGTCTCTCCCTCTGATATTCAGACTGCTTTCAGGTTACATTTTATTATATATAAATATATAATATAAATATATTCTATTTTATTTATTAGTATACATTTTTATTTTATATTTCTACAGAGGATTCAGGCCACTGTGGGGAAAAAAGGGGGGTTCTGACTTTAATCTCAGAATTCTGACTTTTTCCCTCAGAATTCTGAGATTTTTTTCTTTCTTTCTTTCTTTTTTTTGGAGAAAAAAAATCTCCAGAGCTCCACATTTTGTAACAAAAAAAGAAAAAGAGTCAGTCAAAAGTCAGAATTCTGAGATTAAAGTCAGAATTCTGAGTTTAAAGTTGGAATTCTGAGTTCAGAATTTCTGTTCATCCAGAGTCGAGTTATGGCAAAAGAGTATTTTGTCATTGTAACCTTGAGGTTTGATCTTTGACTGCAAAAATCACAAGTTGAACTTTCAGGCAAAGATATCGAAACTGTCACTTGGTGAGAAAGCGTGGGACTGCTCACATGATGCGGCATGTTAGGGAAGACGGACACACCTTCTATACATTAGGAGTGGGAGAGACAGTGAGACATCGATGTAACACATTAGAGCGGGGCAGGTAATGTAACTTGATGGGACATGGAGAATGACAGCGGAGACAGAGACTGTTGAAATAAAACGGGAAGTTACACAATGACACAAATTACATTTTTTGTTTAATATGGACCAGACTTTACACACAAATACAAAAACTATCCTTACTTACCTCCTTAGTAAGATGGATAGCTGTACAGTGGAGCAGGTGACACTGCTGTGACCTTTGTCCCCTTTTTTCATTTATTTTATTTTTTATTTTACATGTCTGTGTCAATGTTGGTTTTTATTTATATTCTATTTTCTTATTACTGTTTATGAATTTGTCATTGTCTCCTTGTCTCTTACTTGATGTAATTTAATTTGAAAATGTTCATAGATAAAATGTTCAAAAAATAATAATACAAAAACTCCATCTGTGAAGGCTCTCTGTCTGTCATCCAGGTCAAAGTTGGATTTAGGTCAGCTGGACTTGGGTGTTGATTCTTGAAGATGTTTCCAGTCTCATCCAAGAGGCTTCTTAAGTTCAGGTACATGTTTAAACACAGAAACACTTTAAAGTCTTTAACGGCCACCTGCCCATATCCTTACCTGTATCCCCAGTGAAGTGTCAGCCAGAGGGAGATCGACCTTCAGCTCTATAGGTACCACACTCAACAAAGGTCATCATACTCGCCAAACCTGCATGTTCTGACATTATGATGATGATATCATTTGTCACTCTGAATTACACGGAAAGGAAAAGACAGTCTGACTGATCAGAACATTTGTCTTGTATGTACTTGCAGGCCAGGCTTCCAGTTCAGTTATTAAACCTGTACTGTCGATGTGTGTGCCACAGAGGCTGATGTGACTTTTTATAGTCTTTACAAACTGATCATAATGAATGGAGCCGATCATGGAGCCTCTGCACAGTCTGTGCTGATAGCTACTGACACACTGTGGGTCACAAGTGAACGCCAACTCACATGAACCATGTCTGTATATTGGCAAGGCTACAACAAGGTGGACAGGTCTGTTCATGTTCATTCAAAGTGTATTTGTGTGCAGATGATCTGTTATTTAACCTGTGAGAGATGCCCTGAAGCATCATTTGTTTGGCTGCCTAACAAAAGTCAAACAACACTTCAGTTTAGAACAGGGGTGTCAAACATGCGGCCCGTGGGCCAAAACGGCCCGTCAGAGGGTTCAATCCGGCCTGCGGGATGAATGTGCCAAGTGTAAAAATTACAGAAAGACAGAAGATGCATAATATTGTTAAAATTGCACGTGTTTTTCTCAAAAAATTTCATAATGTGTTTTGTAAAAGGGTAATTCATTTGATTTGATTTGATTTGATCAACTTTATTAATCCCAGAGGGCAATTCTGTTCGGCAGTCCACCAAGAACAATAATACAAGCTCATCCACAACAACACATCAATACAAACTCAACAATACAGACTCATCCACATTCGTACATATGCACAGGTGCCAGTTTGTATTTACAATGTCAGTGGAAGCAAAAGATGACCTTTGTCTCCCGCCTTCCAGCGTGTAAAAGAAAAAATCAAAAATCAAAAATAAATAGATCCATTAATAAGTAATCAAAAATAAAGATAAATTATTATTATTTATTATTATTTCCACAAGCTTGATAGCAGACGGGATGAATGATCTGGAGTAACGGTTGGTTTTCCGTAGTGGAGCTTTAAGACGGCGCCCTGAGGGCATCAGCACAAATTCCGATGACAGGATATGGTCATGCTGATTAATAATTGCTTTTGCTTTTTTAGCCACACGTTTATCCCAAAGGGAACTCAAGTCCTCCTGCTGCACCCCTATTATTTTGGAGTACACCTTTACAATCTGTGCTCCAAAATAATAGGCGTGCAGCAGATGTAAACATCTTAATAATGTACTGCTTTGCACTAAAACTTTGCACTTGTCTGGCCCACATGAGATCTATCTGCGCTGAATGTGGCCCCTGAGCTAGTTTGAGTTTGACACCCCTGGTTTAGAATGTGAAGATTGCATTATTTGTTCACTTATAACTTTTGGTTAAAACATTACAGAGTATGGCTTTGTCTCACCTTCCTTTAGACTTGGAACCCACACATCGATGTAGTAGCAGCAAGTAAATATACCTAACCTCTCTACATTAGTGCAGTTTGCCTTGATTAGAACATTTCAGAGCTGTGCAATAATGAACTTGTCCTTTATAAGAGCCATTGAATATATTTGATTGTTTTGTTCAGTTGTAGATATATTTTATTTATTTGAAGATACTGTTTAAGAAAGACATGTGAGTTAGAAGAAACAGAGAAGAAAGACATATTAAAGGCTGTGAGTGCCTGTATGTGAGATATGTCTTCAACAGGCATAGTTCTTCAGAAGTGAACCACAAAAATAAAATCATTATGTTTGAAAACAGAACAGAGAAGACCAGAACATACCAAAGAAGATAAGTTCAACTGCATGTGTCAGAATGTGCAAGTCACCATGAACCATCACCAAACAGGAAGAAGTCACACAAAGAGCTGCTACTGCTCTGTTGTCATGATCATGACTTCTTACCTCATAACTATGACTTTTCTTTTGACATTTTTTTCTTTCACAAATGCTCTTGATTGGTCGAACACACAGGCTGTAAATAAAGATGGACATCACAGGTCTCTGTAGAGTGGTTTTAAAGCCCAACATTACCATCTTTCTAGTTCCTGATGCTGCCCGACTCCCTGCTACTACAGAAAATGGGCAAAGGGAGGGGTGCTGGCATGTGTCACTCAAAGCTGCACACCTACAATTATACAAAACTTTAAGCCTCAGTCAAATTATATATATAGAAAAAACACTGCACAGTAGTCCTGAAGGAGGAAATTAGCACAGAGAGAGCACAGCCGTTTTTATACCAGACTGAACATGTACAGTATACAGTCGCATGCAAAGGTTTGGGCACCCCGGGTCAGAATCTCTGTTAAGCAAGTGGAAGTTGAAATGATCTCCAAAATGACACATTGTACATTTTAAACAATATCACCTTTTTTTAATTTCAAGGAAAAGGAAAATGCCCTGCATAGTTAGTAGCTAGTAGCCCCCCCTTTGGAAATCACAGTAAGTAAATATCTTGTGTGATACCTTGGTCAAAGTTATCTGAGAGCTCAAGTCTCCTGGGTTTCTCATTCTTTTGCAGACTGCTTTGTTTCCCTTTTTCACTTTAAAATTGTAGCAAACAAAAATAATGCACTGATATTGATTAAAATATTGCAAAACAGTGTTTCATGTTTAAACTTTTTTTTTAACTGAACTGTTCACATTACAGTAACAGACATTTTGACCAGGGTTGCCCAAACGTTTGCATGCCACTATGTTCACATGCCTGTCACTCAAAGCTGCACACTCTCAATTATGCAAATGTTTAAGCCTCAGTAAAATTATATTTCAAAAAAGCCACTGATCAGTAGTCCTGAAGGAGGAAATTAGCAGGAGGGAGAAAAACCAGATTGAACATGTATCTGCTGTAACACTGAACACGGCAGTCTATGGGAAGTGACTTTGTTAGAACCAATCTCAAGCAGCCATTTGAATAAGTGCAGCTTCTGGTTGGAGGTTGAACAATACTAACATTCTCTCCATCGTCCTCCTTCCTGATGGAGATACAGTGGCTTGCAAAAGTATTCATACTCCTTGAACTTTTCCACATTCTGTCACGTTACAACCATAAACTCAAATGTATTTTATTGGGGTTTTAATGTGATAGAGACCAACACAAAGTAACACATCATTATGAAGTGGAAATAAAATGATACACGGTGTTCAAGATTTTTTACAAAACAAAGTCCAAAATTGAACTTTTTGGGCTACATGCAAAACGCTATGGTGGAAACCTAACACTGCACATGAACCTGAACACACCATCTCCATAGTGTAACATGGTGGTGGCAGCATCATGCTGTAGGGAGGCTTTTCTTCAGCAGGGACAAGGAAGCTGCTCAGAGTTGATGGACGATGGATGGAGCTAAATACAGGACAATCCTGGAGGAAAAGCTGTTCGAGACAGAAAACAGACTTGAGACTGGGATGATACAAAGCAGATCCATGTGTTGGAATGGCACAGTCATGAGAATCTGTGGCAAGACTTGTAAACTGCTGTTCACAGACGCTCTCCATCCAATCTGACTCAACTGGAGCTGTTTTGCAAAGAAGAATGCAAGAATGTGTAGATGTGCAAAGTTGGTAGAGACACACCCCAAAAGATTTGCAGCTGTAATTGCAGCGAAATGTTCAACAAAGTGTTGACTCAGGGGGCTGAATACATCTGCACGCCACACATTCCAGAATTTTTATTTGTAAAAAACAATCTTGAACACCATCTGTCATTTTCCTTCCACTTCACAATTATGCCCTACTTTGTGTTGGTCTATCACACAAAAACTCAATAAAATAGGCCTACATTTAAATTTGTGGTTTAACATCCAATAAGTTCAAGGGGTATGAATACTTTTGCAAGGCACTGTAGTTCGATTAGATACAATAAACAAATGTCAGGGGAGGGTGATGTTCCAATGTCAGGCTGAGGTTTATATAATAATGTGTCAAATGGTCGCTTTTTTTTTTTAGAGAAGAATCACTCCAGCTCTTTTAAAATCACAGGAGAAAGGACCTCGCTCCACACACACACACACACACACACACACACACACACACACACACACACACACACACACACACACACACACACACACACACACACACACACACACACACACACATGAATCTATTAATAGCTGCTTTGGAGCAGCTGAGCTTGTTGAGCATCTCACGGTGTGTGTTCTGTCTCTCTCTGGGACTCCCTCTCTCGGTGTCTCATTCCTAATGCTGGCCTCTAATATCGGCTTCTTCTTGTATTTCTTGCTTGTGTCCTTGGATGTTTCCCTGCGTATTGCATAGTCTGTTCTCTTTCCAGGTCTCCATGGTGATAGATAGAGAACAGGTTGCTTGCTTGCTCAGCAACAGATCATGTTCTTCTTGCATGTTTACAAAATGTCTTTGTCATCCGTCCAGGACGACGATCCCACCTGTGCTGCTTTTCCTAGTCTGTGATTGGCCTGTTGCTGTTATGTATATGAATAAACTGACCACACTCAAACAACCAGACCTTCATTCAGTGCTTTTATCTCGGATGACATTGCAATGGTGAAGCATTTACACACATAATGCACTTACAGTATAAAACAGCCGTCAAATGAGTTAGTTGTATAGTTTTTAGCTGTAACAATAAATGTTAACTTCATCTGCATATATATTTCAAACCATCTCTCCTCCAGTCATTTGTACATTATTGAATGTCACATTTCCCGCCACCCACAGTCTCATTAACGTCCACGCGAAGAATCACTGTGCAATATCATAATAATACTCTCGTAGTCTTGGCTCAACTATGGAAAATCCAGGTCGTTCGTCGGCCCTGGAAGACATGACAAAGCAAAAATGTTATCTCTCACACACGCACACACACACACACACACAGACATACTGGATTGTTCAGATGTCAGCTGTGGCAGCAAGTCAACCTTGCGCTGACTTACTTGTACGTCCAGCAGGTTCTCATGAGGTCATACATCTCCTCTGGACAGTTCATCGGTGGGTCCATGCGCTTCCCACCCTCAATCATCTGCATCACATCATTTCCTTTCATTCCCTGTCAAAATAGATGCACGTACAGATTAGAGCAAAAAAAACAAAACTGTTTGGAGGTTAGACACAACCAAGCTTCAACCTCCATGGATGAAACAATGGAGGATAATAAGCTGCAGTTCCTCTATTCACCACTAGAGTGTGTCCCAACTGTGAATCGTCCCCATAGACTCTCTGGTTAAAATTAGTTTAGTTTAGTTTAATAAGTTTATTTGTATCAGGGACAATGTACAAAATAACATTAGTCTCGAAATGAGACGAGATGCCTTGTACCGGATTTAGCTTACTAGCTACTTTCCATCCGTAGTCCCTGGGCAGGTGAATAAGAACAATAGAAACATAAGAATTATCAATTATCAAATGCTCAACCGACTATAATGAACCACCACCACCTGTGGATCCAAAGGAGTTCGGATGTCTACACTACAGTATGTACATATCCTAACCCGCTCCACCCGTCGCTTTTATTTTGTGCTTAATTAATTGTATTCTTTTAATATATCTTTTAACTCCTTAAAGCCTGAACCATCAAATAATTGACAGAAAACTAAAATTATTTAAAACTGGACATTTTAAAGGACCTTTTGACAAACAATGTGAATTTTTTTTTTTTTTTTTTTTAATTTTTAAAAATGATTTGCTCACAGATTATGTGTAAACTGTGTAAATTTTGTTTTATACATTTTCTAAGATTTTCTAAGAGAAAAAGCATGACACTGACAATGAGGTCTCAAAAACTGTATGTATCAAATATGATACAGTTGGCACTAATACTTTCCTCTATTCTCTTTTTCTTTTTTTCCCTCATTAACAAGTTAATTATGTATTTTCTCTATGTCTATTTTGTTAAATTCTTTACTATATTTCACAGTTGAATTCACTTATTTGTAATTAACTCTTCTGTTACTCCATACAAAGGTGTAATGAACAACATGCTTGTACTGAGAATAAAAATTAAAAGTTCCAAAAAAATGACAGTGACCAATCTACCCTGCCAATCCCAGCGAGGGAACGATTTAATATTCACTTCTGAGGTAATCAGGACCTCTAATAATCCAAATAAAGTGTCACTTTGTCTCAGGTTGGCAGGTCATTGTTCCTACCTTGTATGGTTTCTGGCCGTAGGAGTAGGCCTCCCACATGAGCACTCCGAAGCTCCACACATCACTTTTGGAGGAGAATTTGAAGTAGTTTATACACTCAGGAGCATACCACTTCACTGGCCACTTCCCATGACCCTTTGCCTGGATGAATAGATAGACAAACATCAGTGGCTGTGACTTCCTGTTCTACTCTACAGCCTGAGCAGCAGGTGTCATGTTTGACCCTCTGCGTGTCCCCGCCTGTCAGCTTTTACCTTGTAGTAGTTATTCTCTTCACCCACGGCCTTGGACAGTCCAAAGTCACTGATTTTGGCATAGTGCTGCGTGACCAGCAGCACGTTCCTGGCAGCAAGGTCCCTGTGGACAAAGTTATGTTCCTCCAGGTACTTCATCCCCATGGAGACCTGATGGACCAGCTCTGTGATGTTCTTCCCGTTTGTTTGTCTGGAAATGATCATTTGGGATTTTGAGTATGAAAATTACAGATGTGATACAGATAAGTGCTTCATAGAAAAAACCCTTTAAGATACCTTCAATTCTGAACATGAAGTTTAAAGGGATAGTTCAACATTTTGGCAAATTGGCCCATCGCCATAATCCCTATAGTTTTAGGAGTAGGTTCGTTACCTGGTGCAAGCTGTTTTTAGAACGGCGGAGCAGAGCCGCGAGCTGCTCAGAGCTACACTACGGAGGCTAATGGGATTTCTTGGTTTCCCTCATCAAACTCATCAAATACACAATGCAAACTCCAAAACACTGGTGGTGGACAAGTTGTGACCTGCACATTCACCACGCTATGAGATAATAACGGAACGTTATGAGACGGGGTTGTTTTCAAGGCAAATGCAGAGACTGCTTGCCGAAAAACTGCCCCCGACGGTAACATGCATCAGCAGTTTTGCAGGAATTTACCTCAAAAACAACTCTGTCTGGTAACGTTGTGTTATTATCTCATAGCGTGGTGAATGTGCAGGTCACAACTTGTCCACCAGAGCGTTTTGGAGTTGTTGGATTGTGTATTTGATGAGTTTGATGAGGGAAACCAAGAAATTCCATTAGCCCCCGTAGCGTAGCTCTGAGCAGCTCACGGCTCTGCTCCGCTGTTCTAAAAACAGCTTGCACCGACAATTAAAGGTAACGAACCTACTCCTAAAACTATAGGGATTATGGCAATGGGCTAATTTGCCAAAATGTTGAACTATCCCTTTAAGATCAGCTTTTAAAGTTGGAAAAAAAATGTTTGTCAATTAAACTCTCTGTAATAATTGAAATGATTAGGGAGACTAGAATCCTATGAGCTGCTAAAGGCTCCAGCTGGACTCAGATCAGATTTTTCCCCTCCTCCATGTGTCACATTTTTTGTTACTCGTAGTCAAATGTCAAAACAAACCAATGCATATCATCGTCCCAAATCATGCTGTAAATTAAATAACCCTTAAAGAGGATCTGCTGGGAGCACGCACTTGTTTTTCTGCAGGAACTTGTTGAGCGGCCCCAGCTCAGCCAGCTCCATGACCAGCATCAGGTTCTCTGCCTCACAGATGCCGATCATACGGACGATGTACGGGTTGTCCAGCTGCTGCATCACGTTGGCTTCCCGCAGCATCTCCTCGCGCACCGAGGGGTTGTTATCGTCGTTCTTCAGGATTTTGACGGCGACCGACTTCTCTGTCCTGTGAGACGGGAAGGGCACTTAGCACAACATGCACTTTGCAGATGTTACACAGCCACGTTAGCCACACAAACACAGATCAATAACCAGAGAGCCACAACATCATGAGGAAATAAGATGTCAACAAACTCTATGGATTAATTCTACATATATAAACATAGTGTACAAGATAAAGACAGCAGTCAATATTGTTCATAGAAAAACATTCATTTTGTCTGATTTCTTGTGTGCAGACGTCTGCAGAATTTATGTATTTTGCATTTTCTCAGAGAACACATGGAGGACATAGAAAAAGAGAACATTATGGGAATGACAAAAGTATAATGTTTGCGTTTTCACTTCCTTACATGATTTGGTATTTACAGTCAGATTTAGAGTGTGTTTTCCCTAATGTTTGCGCTTTCACTCTCGAATGTACTTTCTTCTTACCCATGGGCAGAGAGGGTGTGTATGTGTGTGTGTGTGTGTGTGTGTGTGTGTGTGTGTGTGGGTATCAGCTTCATCATCTCTGGAATAAAGATGTTTTATTGTGTGGATTTAATTTTTTATCATTTTCTGTATCTTTGTGAAGTGTGCAGATGCGTGATAATCTGTCACCGTGACTTTGTTCACTTGCTGATTAAAAATGGAGAAGTGGTGCTGGTTGTGTGTTTGGTGTGAGACAGCGTACTTCCTCATCTTGTAGATTCCCTTCATGACGGTGCCGAAGTTCCCCGAGCCCAGTTCTCCGTCCTCCAGGAACAGCTGGCTCCGGTCCACCGTCGAGCTCCTCAGTTCGTCTGGGTCTGCGTACGGACTCTCATACACCTCTGTATCCATGGGCATGGCCTCTGTTGGAGAAAGAACCGGATCACATTAGTCCATCATGTGCAGTAGGCTACACACACATATATCAAAGAATGTGGACATGGATACTGTTTTCAACATTCTTTACTTTAACCTAAATTACAAAGAAGTAAATATGATAATTTACTGATGCAACATGGTTTGGGTTAAACAGACATTTAAAAAAAATTACTAAATACACTTCACATCAAATGTATTTGATATTGAAGTACACTTGTAGATAGATTGATGTTCTGGAATTCACTCCCCCAACCCATCAGAGACTGTACAGACCCCCACATCTTCAAATCACTCCTAAAAACACACTTTTTAAACTGGCTTTTAATCTGTAAACTGTTCTTTTTTCTTTTCTTTATGCCTTTTTTAAACCTTCCACATTGTTTCTGTATCTTAATTGTGAGTTATTCCACATTGTTTTATATTTTATTGTGTTCTGTAAGCGTCTTTGAGCACTTGTAAAAGCGCATTATAAATAAAATGTATTATTATTATTTATTATTATGTGTGTATACTTGTATAGGTATATCAATATTTCAATGAGCCTGAGTTGTCCTACTTTCTGATGCTGAACAACCATAACATCCAAACTAGGTCTGTTCTTGAAGGTGTATTGTTGGTATGAGAGATGAGTAAACAGATATTACCATTAGCTAAGTAGAAAGATTTCCGATCTTAAATTAACCAAGTTTGAACTTTGTGAATAAAAAGTTTAGTCGAGTAGTAGAGTAGAGTTTAGTCAACTTCAGATTGACCATGGTTAAATTAGAAACCAGTGTGAGTTAAATTACACCTGTCAGATGGGACTCCTTCAATGGTTTATGACAACATATTAACCATCCAATAAGACAATCATTATGACTTATATTTTAATGAAAACCCCAAATTCAGTGAATCAAAAAATGAGAATATAGTGTAAAAGTTCACTATTTAATGGTGTCACACTCTACTCAGCTAATGAACTCCAAACACCTGCAAAGGTTTCTCTCTTAGCCTTCGTCTTGTGTTAGCTTTCTACTGCCATATGGTGTTCGGGTCAGTTTTGACCCGTGTTTTAAATCAGCTGTAAAACACACTAAAAACATTATTTATCATCCCATTAGTTTCTCATCTCTTGGTTACATTGTTAGGCTCCTTATCCATGAAAAGGTTGGTTTTGCACTTATAATTTCAGTTTTAACTCTCATTATTGTTCTTATCATAATAACCGGGACAAAATTGACCCTAACACCACAAATATCATAATTTTAAGCAGAGCTTTTTAGAATTTTGTGAATTTTTGTTGTTGTTTTATTTTGTTTAGATAGAGGTTCCTGACAAAGTCAAAAAGCCTTGATGCTATAAACAAATTTATGTGGTACTTTTATGCATTTAAAAGCTGAAAATGGGTCACTGGTGACCCGAACACAAGAGAATGGTTAGTCTGGTTCAGTAGCTCCACTATCATGGAGAAGACTGCTGACCTCCATCAGATTCTACTGTATTCAGATGCACCTGTACTTATTGCTCTCAGTCTGATACCTGGTTTGGAACTGGAGAGTCAGAGACAGGTGGAAAATCAACAAATGATCTCTCCACAGTCAAACAGAAGAGAAAATCTGAACTCGCTGCATGTTCCCCCTGCTTCTATTCAGATCTCATTGTTTGATTATCACTTGGCTGCTGTGCTGTCAGATGTGGGCTACCAATATTCTCTACATTTTGTACGTGGGCCGAGGCTCAGAACCACGTCTTCTAAAACTCACACAGATCAAAAAACACTAGTTCTTTTAGTAAAAAACCTTCATGTTGTATCACATTTCCTTTCATAGAAGCAACAATTATAGCGAGATAGTTTTACTTTTATTTCTTTGTTTCACTTTCAGCAGTAAAGATGAAACTGTGGTGTGTGGTGTGACTGGTGACAGCGTCTGAGAGACACTTCACCACCTGAGCAAAAATAAAACTGAAGCCGCCTGCACGGCTGCAGACTAGAGGAACAAGACAGAATATGTTTGTCTCTTCACTGAGTTCAGACAATTACATTTGCTCACACACATTCATGTACATACAGTGCTGTGAAAAAGTATTTGCCCCCTACTTGATTTCTTACTTTTTTTTTTGCATATTTGTCACAATTAAAATGTTTAAGATCATCAAACAAATTTCAATATTAGACAAAGATAACCCAAATAAATCTAAAATACAGTTTTTAAATTATTAATTTATTTATTAAGGGAAAAAGCTATCCAAACCTACCTGGTTTTTATCCCTTCATAAATGAAATCATCATTTTAGAAACTGCATTTTATATTTACTTGGGTTATCTTTGTCTAATATTAACATTTGTTTGATGACCTTAAATATTTAAGCGTGACAAATATGCAAAAAAGGGTAACACTTTACAATAAGGGTCCCTTAATTAATGTTAGTTGGTACATTATTAAGCATTAATATATAAACTAATGTGTTAATTAATGCTGAGTAATGCATGCATAATGATAACTAATTACATTATTCAACTTTTAATTTATTAACTAACTTTGAGTGGTAAACATTAATTAACTGCTTACTAATAGGCTACATTAATGAATGTGTTTCCTAATCCTATGTAATACATAATAATGATTGTTAATATATCTGTAAACAGTTAATTAATGCTTAATAATAACTAACGTTAATTAAGGGACCCTTATTGTAAAGTGTTACCCAAAAAAGTAAGAAATCAGGAAGGGGGCAAATTGACCATCCCATAGTTTGAGAACCACAGCTCTAAAGGAAAAAAGTCTGAACCCCCCCCCCCCCCCCCCCCCCAAAAAAAAAAAAAAAATCCATATACATTTCTACAGTAAAGTAACAGCAAGCTCAAAACACTGTGCAGGAGTTTGCTCTAACATACCAGCAACAATATGAAATCTGGTTAACTACAGCCATGTTAACATCTGGGATAACTTACCTTTGCCACCTGTCTGGTTGACGGGCACCCTGGTTTCATAGGGATTGAGATTGTCGGTGTTGTTGTGTCGAGAAGTCTGGCTCTGTTGTTTATCACAGAGAACAGAGAGAAAAACATAAGATGAAGCATATTTTCCACAGAGTGCACTGGTCAAATATCATATGTGACGACTGCATTAATTCAGCACTGAGAAAACAATATAATGTTTCTCTTATGCAGCAAGATGCCACTCTTTACATGGAGCCTGTGTTTCAGTGATATACTGAATAAAACCAATTGAGGGAAAGATTGTGAATTTAGAAAATGTTAAGTTTATCCAAACAGTTGGTACATTTGGTATATGTATCAGCTATCAGTCAGTATCACTTTAACACACGCTGTCCATTAAATAGGGCATTCCATACAAAAGGGTTGAGAGGAAGAGAAGAAATGCATGGCGCCAATTCACATGCATTCAAAGAAGGGGTATGGAACAAGTTTCAAGTAAAATGTGCAATGTTCTTCAGAGCACTGACACATACAGCCTGCACCACACCCCCGCTTTAAGAATCTTCACATTCAACACCCCCAGTTGAATGTCGAGCATTAATAACTAGAGTGCCATAGAGGGACTTTTGTTTTTTATCAAGAGCAGCTGCATTTATGAAAGTTGGAGATGCTGAACTCAACAAGCAAACAAAGGCGAGATGCAAAAAAAAAAAAAAAAATTCAAGGTCAGTAAAAGCAAGGGGTCAGGCAGAGTGTTCTCAGCAGCTGGCTCTTACAAAGACCACGTTCAGCATGAGCAACCAAAGTGCTGGTGGTTCACCAGAGCCTCACAGGAGACGACTCAGTGTTGTGTTTCAGGGATTCCTTTGTCAGCAACATGTTTCAAAACCGAATACATCAAACACGTCGTAAAAGGCCGGCGAGGCCGTTCGAAACCAAAGGCTGCTCCACGTAATGTCCTCTGTCCCCGCAACCTTCACTCTGAGACCACAAACACCCCACGCATTTATGTAACTGGTGTCTTGTGGCAAGTGATGAGATGTTAATGGTTTGTCTTGATTTTTTTCATATGAACGGATAAGAGTCATTCTATAATCAGGGGTGCATGTCATGTCCATGGGCTGCATTCATCAATTTGACGAAAAATGCACTTTAAGTCATGATCAATTCTACATCAGGGCACATCTCTCTTTCATTTAATACAAAAACCCATCATTTATTTTACACACAGTGCATGTTCTATACTGATATTTGCTGTTTTAGTGCTCTCTGATTTGCTAAATGTCAGGTTTTGCTCTTCAGATGAACTCATAAATACATATTTGGGTTACATTTTTACAAAATATTTGTTCATAATTAGTAAAAAAAAAAAAAAAAAAAAAAAAAAAAAAAACCAAGAAGAATGTGTTTTAAAACTAAAAAAGGGAGACAGTGGGCTAGATCCCAGACATCTGAGTGGTTGGTTTGAGCTGGTTATCAATCAAACATTAAAGAACCAGACTGAGACCTCCTTTTCAGCTGGTCAACTGGCTGTTTACTCTTGTACAGATTGTTTCTGATGTGAAAGCCAAAAGACAAAACACAGGACTGTGACACCAGAGCTGTGATTTTAGAATTGACTTAAAGAGCAACTATACAAGTCCTGTGGCTTTTCTGCTGTCTTGCTAACCCTCCGACTGGCCATGTGCATTTGTTTACAACGAGGCTGGCAAAAACTCAATACATGTAAGACGTGTATGTTTGTGTAGTCTTAACTGTCATAAACAGAAGATTATGAGTTATGGAGCACATTTGTGTCATGAGAGCTGGGACACCGGGGCGGTGGCCAGGTACTACACTGATGCTGCTAGGTTGGTTTTCAGTCATGAGACGCCAGGTGAAGACAGAGAGCCTCCGTTCTCACTGTAACAAGTCACAAGTCATCTAGTTAACTATCACAATTACTACAGAGCTTTTTAATTAAAATACTGCTTATTTCCTCTTTAAAGGAGCTATTTACAACACACTTCTGCTTGTGCAACTGGGTGTAATGGGCATCGTGCAATACAACCTGGCACTTTAAACTGATGTGCACTTTAGGGCCTTGTGCAATACTATCTGGCACTTTGATAAATACTCTTATAGGCATCGTGCAATACAACCTGGTACCTATGCACTCTTTCACTTTAGCACTTGTCACTTTAACCCAGCACTTATGCACTTTATCTCAGAGAACAAAACTCTTATGGTCCCCCTGCCTGTAGAATGTGTTTGTCAATATGTTTTTCATTGTCATAGTCGCCTTTTTGTCTTTTTGTGTTGTCTAAATTATCGTGTGTACTGTTATTGAACTGTTTCTATCTTTATGGGACTCTGGATGGAAATTAGCACTAATCCGGCACATTTACATGTTTTTATGTCCATTAATGTGCACTGTCTCATTCAAATAAACAAATAAAGTAAGTAAAGTAAAGAACTATTGATGGCACCAGAGGAAAAGTTGGATGATCATCCTCAATATTTAAACCATAGTTATTAACTTCCACTAAGCCAATATGATGGCCAGCATACTGACATTACCATACTTAAACCCACATCACCATCAGGTTAAAACTATAAATAATAAAAGAGAACATTCTAACAAATACAGTTAAAGAAGTGGAGCAGCCTTTAAATAGGATATGTTTGGTTTTGACATGTTTGATGTCGTTTGGTCTTGACATGCACAAGGAGGAAGGAGGAGGCAGATAGTGATCGGACACAGCGTCAGAGTATAGTGGTTGTGGTTATGTAAGTGCACTGAGGAGCCGCTGGGTGGTGTGGGACTGCCATCAACAAGCACACAAACCACGACCAGGAAAAGGTTTTGTGTGAGCAGTCGGATCTATCGGGGAGGAGACGCGACAGGGCAGAGGGGCTGAGAGCTTCAGGGACAACTCAAGTGAGACAGGGAGGAGTTAGTGAGTATAGCAATCCACACTAAAAGCTAGAGGGGGAGAGCTGGGGGATGGGGGGGCGGGTGGGATCACACAGCGGTGACCGGCATGACGAGGCAGGAGGTGTGTTAGTGCACCTTTTTTCGGCCCGGTAAGGGAACAGTTTTGAGTTTGGAGAGAATTCCACCTGCTGCATTTTGCTAAAAAAAACAAAAAGTCAGAGAGGTTATCAGCAGGTGACCTGACAATGGTCCAGTCAGGCATGTTATCATTACAGGAACAGATTCAGAGAAAAGATTAAAGGGATAGTTCAACATTTTGGCAAATTGGCCCATTGCCATAATCGTTATAGTCATAGCAGTAGGTTCGTTACCTTTATTTGTCGGTGCAGGCTATTTTTAGAACAGTGGGCAGAGCCGCGAGCTGCTCAGAGCTACGCTACGGAGGCTAATGGGATTTCCTGGTTTCCCTCATCAAACTCATCAAATACACAATCCAACAACTCCAAAACGCTCTGGTGGACAAGTTGTGACCTGCACGTTCACCACGCTATGAGATAATAACGGAACGTTACGAGACAGAGTCATTTTCAAGGTAAATACATGCAAAACCGCTGATGCGCGTTGCCTTCAGGGACAGTTTTTCAGCAAGCAGTCTCTGTATTTACCTTGAAAATGACTCTGTCTCGTAACTTTTCGTTATTATCTCATAGCGTGGTGAATGTGCAGGTCACAACTTGTCCACCAGAGCGTTTTGGAGTTGTTGGATTGTGTATTTGATGAGGGAAACCAAGAAATCCCATTAGCCTCCGTAGCGTAGCTCTGAGCAGCTTGCGGCTCTGCTCCGCCGTTCTAAAAATAGCTTGCACTGACAATTAAAGGTAACGAACCTACTGCTATGACTATAGGGATTATGGCAATGGGCCAATTTGCCAAAATGTTGAACTATCCCTTTAAACCAACAGACAAATTATTCGCCCATCTCACCTTCACTATACATACATATACACTCATCTATACACATACACAACATATTATGCTATATGTGCTAAGGTGCACCAACAGAAATGCTGCAATTAAAATATATAGAAAAAAAATGTCAGAGAGTGTTAGATGTATTTCTGACTAAAGGTTGTTATTTCAAAAATAAAGTTTAATTCAAATAGGCAGGTCAACAGGGGAATGCATGTTTACTTTCTCTTAACATATGGCATGAATGTAGTTCCTGTTTTATTAGAGTACAAATACATAAATAACTTACCAGGGCGGAGCTTAGTCCAGGATGGTCCCGTGGGAGCAGTGGTCGCCCTGACATGAGCACAACAGACCACAGATGTGTTGTTTCTTCATTTTTAATTAATTAACATGCATGGATGTCATGTTATGCTGTAGACGGGTGTGTGCGTGTTTACCAGTTTCTCCATCAGGTCTTGAGCAGGGCTCTGTGAGCACTCGCAGCAGGCCGTCTGGTTTGTATGAGTAGTGCTCCACCAGCTGTAGGAGGGGAGAAGTTATCATGATGGACTATATACAGGCATAGGCTCTACAAATATTTGTAATCTAAAGACGATAAGGAGGCAACCAGTTCTCCAACCTGAACAACCATCTGAGGCAACCAGGCATCAATGTCAAAGACTGTGGTGAAGCCAGATATGAAGAACCAAAAAACTGCAGTTCCTCTAATAACCACTAGAGTTGTCCCCATAGACTCCCACTGAAGTTCATTAAAGGAATACTTCACCCAAAATCAGTAATTCACCAATTTTCTACTCCCCATCATGCCAAGCAAGGGTTTGGAGAACTTTCAGAGTCATCAAAACGCTTTTAGAGTTCCAGGGGGGGTCCGGCTGGCAACAGATTTTCATATAGTGGCGGTGGATAGAGCTCACTTTTGAATCGTCCAAAACACACACTATGAAACATTCACATACCTCCATACTGCTCATCTGTACTGACCCAAGTGTCCTGAAGCCGCCACATGAAAAAGTTGTTCGGAAAAAATGAATTTGATCTCTGTTTTAAGCCTTGTTGTAGCAGTAGCTCCCAGTGGCTCTTGTGATGTTTGTGCGCATGTGCATGATTTGCTGCGAGATGTTCGTGTGTCGTTGTAAACCATTGGATGTATGATGTAAACACGGACAATTCAAAAGTGAGCACTTATATGAAAATCCGCCCCCAGAACTCTAAAAGTGTTTTGATAACTCTGAAAGTTCTCCAAACCCTTCCTTGGCATGACGGGGAGTAGAAAATTGATGAATTATCCCTTTAAGACTTAAAGTTATGCATATTTGGGGGTGTGGCTTCTGTGAATCACACATGGGTGAGTACCTGCTTGTCCTAATCCAGCATGCAATGAATTTGCACCCATCTTTGCCCATTTGTACATTATCTGGGAGTTAGAGCTGAAGTCACAGATGTGGAGCATCTCACAGCTGCTCCTCACAAACCAGTGAGTGACATCACAAAGGTTGCATCCATCCTTGGAAACACAAACCTCATATTCATCCTCCCACCATGACCTCCTCTTGACGTGGACTTTATCTTTTAATCCTGCATCTCTGCACCTTTCCCTTTACTCCTGTCATGATTACTACGACCACTAGATGTCACGTTACAATAAATGAGGACTAAAGATCCCCAAAATAAATGACTGAATAAATTTGTGTAGCTTACTGAGGCCAGATGCAGCAGAATTGTTGCTGTCCAAGGACTAAAACTAACACTTCTTCTTTCATTATATCTCATCGCCCTGCAGTTCCCGGCAGATGGAGAATCAATATCAAGAAATACAGTACTGCACAATTCTGGAAGTCTGAGCACAGCACATTTCAATACAGTTCACGTAAGCTTAGTGATACCAACCATGAAATACATATCATATATTTGTGAGAGAATAAATAGGTATTTTATCAATTAACTGCTTGGAAACCTTTTGAATATCAATATAAGAATAAGAAGAAATATGAAAATCACTGTGTTAACCTGCCACAGGGTGTCAAACTTCTTGCCATCTGGGATCGAGAGCTTTCCACTCCGGTCCTTGTCCACGCGATAGTGCATGACCTGTCCTTCATGTAATAAACACAGAGCGTAGGACCCGTTCATGTCTCTCTGGCGAATCCTGTTCACACAAAGGAGAAAACCAGAGAAAGTGTCATAGGCTTGTTTTCACCAGCTCAGGATCATTTCTAAATTAGATCTACAAAAGTTGTACAACCCTTCATTTAATCTTGGTTTGAATAATGTGGCACACTTTATTAAGGTATCAGCTAGGGCTCCATGCTCTGCCCTGAGGTCGTACAAAATGCTGCTGCTCATCTTATTCATGGGTTTTGAATTGAAATTATTATTTTTTAGTTAAATGGCTTTTCCCCTAACTAGACTTACTTACCTAACTTGATTTATTGACAGGTACTGTATGTGCCCAATAGAGAAGTGAGAAATGCAGTAGGAGGCCTATAGGGCTCCCTGATGTACAAAGGTTGGTAACACTTTACAATAAGGGTCCCTTAATTAATGCTAGTTAGTACATTATTAAGCATTAATTAACTGTTTACAGATATATTAACAATCATATGTATTACTTAGCATTAGGAAACACATTAATTAATGTAGCCTATTAGTAAGCAGTTAATGTTTACTACTCAAAGTTAGTTCATAAATTATTAAGCATAATAATGTAATTAGTTATCATTATGTATGCATTACTCAGCATTAATTATACATTAGTTAATATATTAATGCTTAATAATGTGCTAACTAACGTTAATAAAGGGACCCTTATTGCAAAGTGTTACCGAAAGGTTTGAGCACCACTGCTGCCTTCCAGCCTAGCGCAGCTGATGTTCTGCAATAACCCAAATAACTACAATCCCGTTTGCTTTTTGTAGAGGGTTCAGGATGATGCTAAGTTCAGGATTGGATAACAGCTATAAATCAGCCCTGCTGTACAGTGTTCAGTGAACCACTTTGATTCAATCAGTTCTTGGCAGATGATCTTACATTTCATTCACCACATCAACTGACTGAGAGCTGCTGTGTCTCATGTTTTTAATTTTGTATTTATTGTCTTGTCACTCCTAGGCCATTCCATTACACCCATTTAACTATTCAAAATATGTACAGGTCAAACTCAAGCAACTTTAATTCTTCTTTTTTTTCTTCTTTTTTACAAGTTTTCTAAGCAATTTTCTCAGTCCTGTTACCAAAACTTCACACAGTAAAGAGTTCAAAAGCATCCAGTAGTACTTTTTATTAGATTTTTATAACAGGTGGTACTGAACCCTGCTTCAATTGTCAGTGGTTGCAAATGTGTCACTACTGTAATTGTCATGAACAATATTATGTAAAAAAAAAAAAAAAAAAGTCGATTCCTCACAACAATTGTCAGAACAAAGATCCAGAATAGAGGAGGCAGGAGAAAACAACAGGTTGACATCTCTGCAAAACTCACAGACAATATCTGTCTACAACCTGCTGCAGAGCAGATTTTAACATTTAATACAAATGTTTCATTTTGAATTTTTTCTTTTAAAGCAGAAGTGAGTGGTCCGGTCGTTTTCGCTAATGCTGCGTTCCAGGCAGGCTTTTGAAATCGTAAATTACAGCTTCTAGTCACAACTTACGACTTTGTAGCGTTTCAGGCAACCCACTCGTGTTTTTCCGACCTGTTTTACCGGTGAAAGTCACTATAACGGCCACTCGTAACTTCCGACCGGTGAACTCGTACCAGATTGAACTGGTACCACTTCACGGTCGGAAAAATACGAGTTTCCTTGAACGCACCATAACAGTCCTCGTCGCTACGTCACCACATTCACGGCGTTCCTTGGCTGCACACACAGCCCTGCATGCCGTTCTCTCTCCTCATTGGATAAAAACTGTAGGATACGATAAATGTTTTCTCTTCGGCTCAGAGCAGAGCAGAGTGACTGACAGACCCGTGTTTCGGTCCAAACACTCTATGTAAGTGATTGCTGTCGGAAGATATAACTATTTAAGACTTATATTAACACAAATATATCACTCACTTCTGCTTTAATTTTTTTGTCGCACAATGATGTTTTTTTAAACTTTTGATTTGAATTGTCACCAGTCGAAAGTTTTGAGTCACTCTGAATAACCTTTAGTGGCACAAACACAGTAAAATTGCTAAAGGACTACAAAAAACAAAAACAAAAAAAATAGGCCACCAAAGACTGAAAAACCATGTCAGTGTGATGGAAACAGACTGTTTTTTTTTTCTTGTTTCATTTTAACTTTCCTGCAGCACTGAGTGTAAATGAGGCCCTGTCTGTGCAAATGCAGTGTTGGAACAAACTGTTACAAAAACTCATATTACAGCAACACCATCATGCAGGAAGTGGTGAAAGACAGGACAACTGAGACAGACTGGCTGGTCAGGGGCTTCGTCCTAATGAGACAAGACATCAGCTCACCAAGGAACCAGCTGGCGCAACAACAGGACGAGGAGCAGACTTAACGCACATGCAGCTGGTTTCACATGAACTGGACTTACGTATCTGTCTGCAAGTACAACACATTAATTTGAACATTCGCGCCAGTGTTGGGACAAACGTTCTGAGCCGTGTTCCATTCACACTGCAGGAATGTGTTCACATAGTGGATGAGAAAAAAATACGTTAAAGTGAGTTGTTTTGAACATTTTTCACCAGTTTCTCATTGTTTGACATTAATGTAGGAAATATGCATAATGCAAACTTTAATCTGAATTACAAAAATAACGAGGAGTGGGGTGGAACCTATGTACAAGCCAATCGACTTTGTTCCCTCCTTGCACCATCGAATATAAATGTGCGCTAAATAAATAAACCTAAACCTAAAGGCTGAGGTTCAGAAATAATCACACATAATAAATAAGAGAAATCCTTTCTGTGTCATATCCATATCCATCCACCTTTATTACATAGTTACTTCATCTTTCTGGACTGTGAGTTGAGGGATTGTAACAATTTCCCTGTGAGATCAAGATTTTCTGACCAATCTCTCTTTACAGTAACTTTAATAATAACTTTAATAATCTGTTGGGTCTGAGAGATCCTTATAGAATTTGGCTCATAAGAAGTTAGTTATTATTTTCATTTTTTCCAAGATTACTCTATAGCCTCTGTGTTGTTCTTGAATGAGACACAAATTATGTGTGTTGTGTTGTCATTATTACTGTAATATCCAATATGTGGCCTCAATCTTTCTAAAATGCAAAACTCCGATGTGTTGCTGTGACTCCAGAATATTCTATAATATCCATGTGTGTGTGTGTGTGTGTGTGTGTGTGTGTGTGTGAGTGTGACACATGCCATACACCCAAATATAAAGCTATGATCATGTTTCCCTTCACACAAGAGGACATAACAGTCACATCTGTGTCTCTGGTTTGGCGACTTCAGGAAGCTTTGCAAACTACCAGAACGGAAACCACAGTGCGTGTGTGTGTCTGTGTGTGTGCGCATGTGCGTGCGTGCGTGTGCATGTTTGTGTGTGTGTGTGTGAGTGCGTGTGTGCTACTATAAATACTCTACAGTCACTTTGTTTAAATGCAATAAATGCAAATATGTTACATTTGAAAATTGAACAGCTTGATTTAAACATAAAGCATAGCTCATCTGTGCTGCTGTAACTTATGCAGATTTCTATTTATTTCACACTCTTACAGTACAGAGTAGACCCACTCTCACACCACAGTGTTCGGAAATCCAGCAGTGAGAACGCCACACTGTACTGGCAGACCTGTCTGAGCTTCTGTGGCTCACTGTAATAAATCATTGTACCATTAACAATGAAACAATGGTGGAGGATATTATTGCTACTTGTAGCAATTAGACTACATCTGGAGGCTCATGTCTTATTGCCAGACACTGAGTGGATTCAGTTAGTATTCAGGTGACTCCACCTCTCATTGATCAATTAATCTGTGTTGATGGAATATTCTATAAAGTATTGTTATCAGCAGGAGTCTGGGCCTCAACCAGCTGTGCGGCCACTGTGGTCCAGATCTCCACAAACAGGATGTATATAAGGGTAAGGGTTGTGTTGTGTATCTTATTTCAAATGAAACCCAGCAGCTATGCCTACTCAATATCACCTGCTTTACATTTTAAGCTTTAAATTATTTATAGACTTGATTGTTGGTAATTTGTTTGAAGTGAAGGTGGAGCTGGTTTCAAATGTGAAATCAAGAAGAAAAGGGGAAGTGCACGCTCTGAATAAACTCATGATCTCGATGGATGAAAAATAAATGTTTTTTTTTCTTTTTTCTGTCAGCCAAGTCATTTCACTTTCTTTTAATCTTAGATTTGAACGTTAACTGCGCAACAGCTTTGACTGTAAATGCTCTGGAGAGCTGGAGAAACATTGGAATATTCGGATTATGGTTCATTTTGCACCACTGAGTGTAAACACAGCCGACTGACATGTGAAAATACTCACAGGAATTTTCCATTGGTGCGGGAGCCATTTTGCAGCCTGGGTTCAGACGCTTCTCGTGTGATCTGTCCATGGAACCAGGGCATCCGTTCGTGTGCGGTGGTGGCGATGAGCTTCTCCAGCTGAGGCCGCTGGCTGATGATGGCCTGCTCCAGAGCTGCCCCCTGAACACAGACACAATGAACCCACGCTTTTGATAAGGAAAACATTCATGCCAAGTCAGATCTGTGGACCAGTTGTTGTAGTGTTAACTAGAAAAAGCATTTCCAAGAATGGAAATGGTGTGACTGCTGACAGCAACTGAACGCTGTTGCAGAATTAGCAAATAGTGCAAGCAGTGATCACCATACAAATGTTTGACCAAGGTCGGAATCGAACCCACAACCTCATGGTCATTAGACTTCCACTCTGCCTCTAGGCCACAGTGCACACACAGTTGCAGAGACTGTTGTCTTTTAATGATCTGCACACTGTCAACATCAAGAAAGCTTGAGAGTCAAGCTTGAATGACTTAGAATGAAAATTTCTGTGAATTTCAGGCTGAGAGCAGCAGTTTCAACATGAAGCAAGTTATCAGAAGTCAACAGATGACGACTGGGAAAATAATTCACTATAATTGTTGTTGAGGCAAAATTTGAACCAGCAACCTTCAGGTCTCCAGACCAGCAAGCTAACCACTAGGCTACAGACAGAGACAGTATGTGAGGGGTAAAGAAAACCTTTGATACAATGAGCTTTATACTATGAGGAATCAAAGACTGTCCAATGACAGCTGAATAATTGGAATCAAAAGTCAAGCAATGATGTGAAATGACTGAGGCAGGAATCGAACCCATGACCATATGATCACTAAACCTTTACTCTGCCACTCGGCTACAGAGAGCACACTGCTTTCAAGACTGTTGTCATTCATTGTAATGTGATGATGTGCTGCAAACTGGTATGAGTAATCAAGGAGATAACAAACACCTGTAACCAATTGAAGGCGGTGGAGGAGAGCAGAATTCAACATAACATAACAAGAGTTCTTCCCTTGGATTCAAACCAGTGACCTTGGGGTTGGGAAGCAGCCACCCTAACCCCTACACTACAGTGGAGTTGTCAAGAAGACTGTTGTCTGTTAATCATCTGCACACTGTCAACATCTAAAAAGTTAAATATTTTAAAAAGTATAAAGAGTTAAAAAGAGAAAAGTAATGCCAATAAAGTCCAGAAAAAGCTGCACGTTTTGATATATGAATTGTTGAAATAGCACAAAGTATGAAGGACTAGAAGAAGACCGTAAAAAGGCGGAAGAAAATGGCCAAACAGAAGAACAATAGTGTGACTGCTCAGCAGTCACACTAATTATTTGACACGAAGCTACATAGATCACACAGTAGTACAATACACACCGCGATAACAGTCAGAGCTGTGCAAGTTCACACTTCACATGGCCTGAAAGCTATTTTCACACAGATTACAGTAAGAGGAGCTACATCACGTTTGCTGAGTCACAAAATTAGAAACTGTTCACATTTCGGGTTTTTTTTCCTTTCTTCTTCTCCTTTTTTTTTGCTCTGCTCTGAGTTTTTCTTTTTCAGTATAACATCCTTCTAACAACCCAAAATGTAATAGTAGCCAATAATGTAATAACTGCAATAACGTAATAATTTTGGCCATTTTAAATGTAATAATGCTAATAATGTAATAACTTGCCGATAATGTAATAAAATGTTTGAGCCAATAACGTGATAACCAGCCAATAATGTAATATCTTATTAGTCCAGTTGGGTGGGGCTTAAAAACTGCTTCATTGTGACATCACAAAATACCAAAAGTTCTAACAGCTGATTTTGAGGCTCAGTTTCTGAGGCTTTGATACTTTCACAGTATTAATATATGCTGCGTTTATAACAACTCGGAGGTCGGAATTCCCAACTCGGGAATTTCCGACTTCCATTGCGTTCACGCTGCAGGAACTTGGAAGAAAAAAAAACATGGATACCTGAAGGAAGTTTGGCATATGAGTGCACATATAATGTTATAGCCTTGATAACAGTTAAACGTTATTTCCGTCACATACGAGGAACACAATTTCACACAATACAACAATCACATCTTAATATAAACGTATTTCATATAGGCTACTGCAATAATACACAAAAATATGCATTCAAACCTCAACAAACAACTAACAACAAACAACAAATTCTAACCGTTTAAGACGAGGGCTGCCATGTTTTGACGTTGTCGTGATGTCAAGTCGGAAAGTCGGAGCTCTGATATGATACCCGAGTTCCCGACCTGTAATTTCCGAGTTTGACGCCGTTCAATTCATTTTTTGGGAGCTCGTTTTTTTCCGACTTCCGAGTTGTCTTGAACGCAGCAATACTAGACCTACTTGATCACCACACCTAAACGTGGACATCCTCCATTACTGTGTGAAGCATATGGAGCAGTACTGGTAGCTGTGTTCTGAAGTGCCAGCTCCACACATGCCAGGATGTGAGATAGCCTACATCTTCTTTTCTTCTTCCGTAGTTCTAAAAGAGCTTTTTTTGTGAATTACTACCACCCGTTGGTGTTGTTTTAGCCTGTGCATGCACAATGTAAGGATCATTCCACAGAGACAATATGCTGGTTATTGTCTGAATGACTGCTTTTGCTTCTTGACCTGGCCACAAGATAATGGACAGGCAAATAAAAAAAAACCTGTGTTGTAGAAATATTTTAACAAGATATTTTAGTCTGAGTGTATTGCTGCTCTTATTCTATCGTTTCTATGAGACTATGTGAATTGTTTTGAAACTCACCTGTAGGTTCCAGGTCTGCTTGACATACTCCCGGATCAGTTTTTCCTTCAGGTCCTCAAACGGCCCCACCTTTGGCTGCATGTTTTTGGGCCGGTTGCATGGCTTCTTGAGCAGAGACACCAGGCCATCCATCTCCTGGGAGTGGTAGTCAATCACATCTATGGGACTCCTGTGGCTCTTACCACCTGCTATAGCATATGTTTCATTTGGTTCTCTCTCAATGGTGTAGTGGTAGCAGCGCCCTGAATGTAACACAGAGAGTGCAAAGCCTCCAAGATAGTTGCGGCTTTGTCGTAGCAGGTACAGGCCATTCACCGAGCCCGACTGCTTCAGGTAGCTCTCTGCCTCCTCCCTGGTGATGTTGCCATAGAAGAATGGCAACGTATTCACCCGGTCGGCCATTTTCCAGACGGTGGCTCCTACAAGGTCAGTCCCCCAACAAGTAGTATAGCCACCAGGATGCAAACAACCTAAAAACAAAAGCAAAAAAAGTAAAATGATGATGTCTGTCATAAAAAAGAAGAAATTGATGGATGATTTAACACTTCACTCAGATCAACATGTCAACAACATGTCATGGTGGTCACTAAATTTAGAGTATTTAGATAAGGTCATGGTGACATCAACACCACCAGACCCAAATGCAAGCTAGGCAAGTGGTTTGTGTTCTGGGTCATCTTTGGTACTGACTGAGTGTTAGTAGTTAGAGTCCTCCCCTGGAAGCCTACAGGTCATCTGTGCAGCAGCTTTTTACGACCCAGAGTTACATTTTGTTGCTAGGCGACATCTAGAGGTCATAGTAATTATGACAGGAGCAAAGGCAAAAGTGCAGTGGTGTATAATATAAAGCAGGGGTCTCCAACCTTTTGCTCTCTGGTTTTACAAAATGAAAATAGCCAAGAGCTACCCATGTTTTGTAACAATCATTCTTTACATTTGTGAAACGTGTGTATCAAAAAAAGAAAAAAGAAAAGACCACACGCACATCCGTTCCAAAAACTTTGGGCAGGTGCTGAGCCGGTAACATGCAAAAATTAAAAAGAAAATAGAACCGCTCGTCTATGTCTGACGAAGAGCGGTTGTTGCTCGAAACGTTACACGTTTAATCTCCTGTGAATAAATGGACTGCATTTTGGAGCCCTGTGGTGTGCGAGCCGTTCTTATTAATTTTTACATTTGTGAAACAAAACTTTGTTTCCCACTCTTCGTGAAAATAGAATGTTTTTAGCCTCTATTTTCCCTTACTGTCAGATATTGTCTCTCCTCTGAGGCTGAAAACCACAGGACATGTCTGTTCTAATGATAGCCTACAATTCAGCGGTCCTGAAATTTGCATTTGTGTTCTATAATCCACATTGCACATCTAGGGGCGGAGCTACGTGGGAAACAGTAGAGGAGACACAGCCTGACAAGGAACCGGGATCTGACACAACACCAGCAAACACTGAGAGCCAGGTAGCATCGTTGCTGCGGGAGAGTCCGTGGAGCTGATTGGATAATTGGATAACCGCACATGAAATGCGGTGCGCTTGCTGCCTCCGAAAAAGTTAAGTCGCACTGACTGCGTGCAGCTATGGCGTCGTTTAGCATGACAGGCGTCTACATTGAAAGTGATGGATTTGTGCATGCAAGAGATGCTACATCTGAACGACCTCCATTGCACGAACACACACTTCAACCAAGGCGGCAGCCAAAATCACCCAGGCATAGGCAGGGAGAATCCTGGATATAGGGTGCAAGTTTTCCGAGTGACCAATTGGGTTTTCAAATTCATGTATAATTCATTAACCCTTTGGCGAGCTACTTGGAACGGGTCTGCGAGCTACTTGTAGCTCAAGCGTTGCATTGGAGACCACTGACAAAGCCCATAGGAGGAAGTTGCAGTGGACGACCAGAGCAACAACTCACAATACTATAGCACAAGAGAGCAGAGCACGATTCCCATGTGAAACACACTTGTGCGGTAAGTAAACCACGACAAGGCCAATGACCATTAATAACTATGGCAACAATGGTAAGAAGGCCACAGGTTTTATTATAACCATCACCACCACTGTATCAGAGGATTATAAAGTTCAACAGTTCATCATCGGGGGACAATGTACTGTAACACAAAATTTCAAATCCAGCCAGTAGCAGTTGAGATACCATGGTGCGATGTGAGACAAACATTTGATCAGTGTCACATACATTTAACCTGCAAGGTAAAACTGACACATGCGTAAAAAATTACCAGCAACACAACGGACCTTGAGCAATCTTCAGACCTCGTCACAGTCACCACGGTAACCGCAATAAAGCTTTCAGACACATGTACAAACTGCTCCACACTGCAGACACCGCGAGAAGTCAGTCAGAAATGAAGAAGCCTTTCACATGACGTGAAGAACCTCAAAGAGAGTCAGTTGCCTTTGTGTAATATTTAGAAACACCAGACCTGAACACACTCACAACTGTCTCATGGAGCAGAGCACAACGCTCAAATCCTATTTCAATCATAATCGTTAACTTGTGCCTGCAAAAGCTCGGCCTCTTTAAGTTTCTAAAATGGTGAATGGACTGCAACACAACGGCTCATAACATCCACTTCACAAAGCCTCACCTTTGCACGCCCACGCACACGCAGCACGGATGGAAGCAAAAGGCTGGCATCCCTCAACATCAACTGTCACATTACTCAACCTTTACAAATGTGACTGGTCAGTTATTTACAAAGGTCATGCCATCTAACAAACACAAGTACAGACACACAAAAAAGGAAAAAAATATACATATCTAATTGACACACAACTTCTCTTGATCATCTCTGAGATGTGTCTACACTCTGACTGGGAGCACAGATCGAGATCTTATCAGATCTTTGACTTTTTTTTCTGTTCTTGTCTCAGACTCTGACACTGGGAGGTGGAGATAGACACTCCTGCTGTGTGCTTCAGGTCACTGTCCTGTTGTAAAATAAACTTCAGCCCATTGTGAGGTCCTGCCTGACTGCGTCCAGTGTTGTCTGAGTCATGCTGATGTAAGAAACCATGCAAGCAGATAATTGGACCCTAGGAGTTTATACTGATAAATGTTAGATTAGATAAGATATACAGCTGTACCAAAGGAGGAGGAGTCAGGATGAAGTTTAGATTGAACAGAATAACACAACACAGAACCTGCTGAAGTCTCCCACTGCTGACACTGGTGCAACCAAGTTTTTCAGATGGTTACACAAGCATACTCTTACATACACAATTTTAATTATTTTAAAGTTATTCAATTACATTACATAAACCAAAGTGAGTGAGAGAGACATTTGCTGTAAAAAAAAAAAGAAAAAAAGATATCACTTCAGTTGTGGTCTCGAATCTCGAGTCCAGCTCAACCGAGACCGAAATGAGACCAAGACTTTGAAAATGCGGTCTCAAGACTGGTCTCAAGTACCACAACACTACAAGAAGGTGCCCATCCTGGAGACTACAGAGACAACGTGTACCTCAAAATAAATAAAGCATGCATATCCTGCATGAGGTCTTCTCTTTAATCTTATATTCAGACTGTGAGAAACCAGATTATCTGATCTGATGGGTCAAAGACTGAATTGTGGCTTCAGTCTTCAGGAAACCAGACGTGATGTTTAGAAGTGAAGTGGTCATCCCTAAACATTTCAGAGAGGATCCAGAGATATGGAGGAACCTGAGCTGAACTTCAAGGGTCATAGTGAAGCAATTTCTGTTTCAATGAAGTTGCACAAATGTCTTAAATCCTCTTTACGCTGTTATTATAAAGTAGCTCATGAGTGCAGATTGATAAAGGAGATGAATTGTGATGATTTTAGCATGGTTTGTGTTCTTTTTGTTTTTTAAACTATGTCCTGAAGCGTCTATGCAGAATTGTGTTGGATGTTAAGCACCACCTGGGATTGTCTGCTACCGTGGAGGACTTCTCTCCTTCACCTTCACACACAGCTGTGGACCTCAGTGAGGAGACGGACGGAGATAAAACGAGGAGAAGACGATGAAAACAGCTTTGGACTGAGACCGTGCAGAGTGTCTGAGCCCAGAGCTGAAGACAGCAGTTCTACCAGCAGTGGAGAGATACAGGTTTATGATCCTCCACAGAGCTAGAACAACTAACTCGTTATACCGCTGTGACAGTAACCGGCAGGATTTATATTTCAGAGGAGGGACAAAAATTCAATAAACTATTATTTATTAATAGGATACTTATTTAATTGGATGTTGAATTAGGAAGGGACGAGCCATCGAACATCCTTTTACAGGGGAGTTACTAATCAATTATGATGTAAAATACTCAGATAATCACTTTATGGCATGAATTTGACAAATATCAACAGATAAATAGGCTAAACAATTAACATGAATACAGGATTACTGTAAAGCGGGGATAGATACATTTTTTAAGTCACGGGGTCTTTAAAGTCGCCTTAGGAACAATCAGGGCAGATATGTCTATGTCTGACACGTTAACAGGGGAAATCCAACAAGTAAGTAATAATAACAGGACCTGAAAGCAACTGCAAAAGTGCTGACTGTATTATTCAAACAAATGGATTATACTCATGTATTCATCTAAATCACAACTAATTAAAAGTATTGCACAATATTTCTTCTTTTTAATTAAATTTGTGCTAAGATGAGATCACAAACCAGCCAACAAAGTTCCTATTTCTATTATAACCTGCAGTTATAATAGACCTGCAGAACCAGGTTCTGAAAGTGTTTCTGAATTTGTGTGTGTGCATGATAACAAGGCTTACTCATTGGGAAACATGCAGAAATATTTTACAGGCTATTTCCTATTTACCAGGTAGAGACATGTAGCCTATGATGTGTGTTTGCTGTCTGAGTCTTGACTTGATGGCGTCACTCAGAGAACTTTCTTTCATCAACCTGCCTCTTTTGTTTTGTATCAATGTCTGTGTTGTTTGCTGTTAGAGAGTTCAGATTTCATTTAGATTTTTTCATGACAACTCTCATCGCTAAATGTGTGTGTTTTACAGGGATCAGCAGAGAGAGACGTGCACATTGAGCTTATAAAAAAGCTGATTGAGCGGCAGCATGGAGGAAGTGGCTGCTGACCGGTCTTACTGTAACATGGAGCTGGTGTCTACTGCAGAACCTGACACAGCCTGAAGAGTCCAGTGAAGGTGTCAGTTCAAATTCAAATTCAATTCAAAGCAACTTCATTAACCCCATGTGGAGCAATTGGTCATGAGCAGCAGCTTGACCTGTACACAGAACAAACCTGTCTCATCCACACAAGAGAAATATGACATAAAAATAAATGAATAAATAGGGCGCCGTTTAGCTCATTTCCTGTCTCTCTCAACTAACCTGTCAATTAAAGGCAAAAAGCCCCAAAAATATACTTTCAAAAAACAAAATAAAATATAAATAAATAAATAAATAGATAAAAACATAAATAATTTTGAGAAGTGGTTTGTTTTTACAAGCAGGTATAGGGCGTATCGACGGTGTGGTGGCAGCAGTGAGACTTCACCTGCATGTCAGACAGATTCATTATACTGTAGTCTTAAGTTAACACACTGAGGCCAAAATAAACTTGGATTGGCCTGCATGGCTACAAACATGGCTGCTGGCCTCACATCTACTTTCTTGGACTGTGAAAGAGACTTAAAACTATCACAACCTCTTTTCAGAGGTTTGCGGCAATTTGGAAACTGGTGACTGGCCTCTGTGTTCAGTTGTCATACAGTTAGGTGTCTCTGTGTGTCGTACGGCCATGTCAGTGTGTTTTAGAGTGAAGGAGCTGTGAAGCTATTCTCTGACTAAATGTTGTCAAGTGTTCGGATAAGTGATATGTCGATAACACACCACAGACTTGGATAAAAGTGTCTACCAAATAATGTTATGTAACATATTGTTATATAATTGGAGACTTCCAGGTCCTTTTCCTCTTATTTGGATTATAATGCTGTAATTTATTGATAATTACTCATTAATTTTGGTTATAACATAAATTATTGGCTGTTACCCAGTGTTGGATGGGTGGATATTATTTGCTTACATTTTTTATTCTGGGGTCCAACCCAGATAGGCATAACCCATAGTCCTAACAGCGCCGGCCCTGTCCCTGTCTCTCTCTCTGCTGATTTCCTGTCTCTCATTCTGTCCCATCACAATAAAGGCACTAAAAGCCTAAACCTAACCAAGCAGATTTAACGTCTAAACTGAATGCGGCATCCATACGTTGATGTGTTGACTAAAATTAGCTACATTGTTGTCAAGCTTGGAAGATTGATTGTAATCTTCACAACTGTTGATTAAACTCAATGTTCATATGAAGAGTCTCACATTTTTCTAAGTGTAGTCATTTTTACTTTTAAGTTTTAAGTTTCAATTGGCTTAATTGGTTGAAAGTTTAATTGGTTGAAAGAAATCCTACCTTTTTCATGGAGACTATAACCTCAGTTTTTTTATGTTTCTTTATCAGATTATTTAAATTATAAAATTATTGAATTTTATCCATATTATAAAATTCATTAGACGTACAAAAAGATTTCTGCAATTTTTTTGGTATTGTTAGAGACAACACAGAGGTAATTTGAATTACCAAGAGCAGCACAATACCTTTAAATCTATTAATCTATAATCTTATATCTAATTTATTATTCACTCTTCTAATGTAGCCTTCAGGTATACTTTCTGTAGCTGGAATAAATACACTTCAGCCTCTGATCCTTTGAAATAACACTATTCTGAGCAGTAATGTACATTTTACTGTGCATAACATAAATATTAGTATAACTCTTTATAATCACATCTGAAAACACAAAACTTCACAGGAAAGTCAAGTTTGACATTTGCAAACTTCACCAAAACTCTGTGCAAACAACAAAGTGCAAAAAACAAAAAATTTGATTTCTGCAATTTCATCTGCAAATAACGATCATGTCAGATGACCAAAAGCTCTTGAACAATGACTAAAACGGACTCTGTGTTAAGACAGTTGCGTCAACCTTTGAATTCAAGCCCTTTCTCTTAGAAAAAGTATTCTTAGCCTCTGCTGCGTTTCCTGCAGTCGACTATCCAGCAGCTACAACTCACAAAACCACAGAGTCTAGGCCTGTTACGCCTACGTGTGTAGCCTACACACTGAGGACCAGTGGTGGGAGAAGAACTCAGACGCTTTGCATAAGTCAAAGAACTAGTGCAACAAATGTCTAAACACTCCACTACTACAAAGAGTTTGTCTGAGTCTGTTTTTGGACCATCAAAGTAAAAAAAAAAATACTTTGGCAGAAAACTGCACTGAATTAAGGTCAGTGTCAGTGTCAGTGTGGCTGGACGCAGCAGAGCTACAGTTCAGTATAGCTGGGTCGTTTGCTTCAGTCGTTGACAATGTGGAAGTCGGCCCCCCCCCAATCTAAGACACTGAACAGAAATCTGGGGAGCGCTGGGGCGATTAATGTGGTTGGAAAGAGGCAAAACCTGAGCTGTGCTACACACACATGAGACAACAACTCACAGGCACACAGCTCAACTGTGACAAAAACTCTGGTGAAGAAAAAGTCCAACATCTCCCTCTGAAATGCACCGAATGAGAAATATGAAGTAGAAAACAAACGCAAAACACGTTCCCAAAATAAGACAAGAATTTGTTAAATTAATTCTTCATCACTTTCGTCCCCTGATTAACAAATGGAGAAGTGTGTTTTTTTCTTATTAAAATAAAAAGCCTACTGCTGTCTGAGTCAGGACAAAATGTTTGTTCCTGTTTCCTAAAATATCATTTACAGTCAATATACCTAGAAAACATCAACCGGTTCTGTGCTGTTCGTGCTGATTCATTCAACTTTTTAGATCATTTATTCCTCCGAAAACACTAGCAAAGTAGCAGCGATGACCACAGCGGTGACCACAGCCAGAGTTTTGTCTCGTTTTGGTCAAAAAAAGTAATTCAGCAAAGTGGCAAAGAAATAAAACTAATCTAAAAACACGGAACTGTGGCAGTTCAGTGTGAAAACGCCCGTCTTAAAACACTTCACGCTGCAACTTACTGTATGTGATGTGGTTGAAGCGGAGCGGGAGCCGGTCCTCTCCTCTACCTCTACCTCGGTCCTCTCAGCTGCCAGCAGCCTGAACAACATGTGAACAAGGTCATCGTCAATTCAGCTCGTCACAAAACAACAGAAGGAAAAAGCAAGCGTTTGGCGGTCAACGCCAGAACAACAGAGGTGGGTTCACTCACTCACAGTGGATCCTGGCTGTGTTTTCCAGCTGGAGCACATTAACCGTCAATGTGTTTACTGACACACACACGCTGCTGGAGCACTGAGGCTTCCTCATTTCAACCACTTCCTTGACAATTTAATTTTTTAACTTCCCTTTTTTTTTTTTTTTTTATCTGAACATTGACCAACGCGTCTGTTTCGCAGAGGAAATGATGTGACAACTGCTGCGACGCAAATGACAGTGCTAATTATTTCAACGCATATGCAAATGATGAAAAAATAAAATGTGTTTTAAATGTTGTTCTTTTTTAATTTGTCTTTTTTTGTGGCATATTTGACTTGAATACATTATTAACTATAAATAATTATAATATAATTTTCCCACTATTTTTTAAACTTTTTTTTTCATGTCTGTCAAGATCTCTTACATCTACTAATTAATTTAATTCTGCAATGATCAGATGATGAGAGTGTTAAGTTGCTATTAAATTCTTAATAAAAAAAAGAAATTCAATATATTTGTGTCTGTCTTGTGCCATTAAATCTTCACATTGAAAAAATGTTGAGTTTTACTTTGGAGAAAATTAATATAAGTATCATACTGGCCATATGTGACAACTACTAATCATACGTGAATATTATGTAAGACAAACCCCAGGTTAGTCATCTTCTTATTTCACTTTGCTGGCAGCTAATTCACTATGTGAAAAAATATTGTGTGGCTGTTTGCACTTCATCCTCTGCCACCAGCGTATACGTACGGTGCCTCGGCTCTGCACTAAGATTATACTCTGTATAGATAAGATTATATCTGTGAAATGTTGTTATGCAGTGTGGTAATGTACTATAATTGGGAGTCTGTTTAAACATCATATCTATTAGCAAAATATGTTGTCAATTTAACACAGAGCATATGATACCACATTACATTATACACATTATCTGATTTATATTATAATTATCATAGATTATTATTGCTGTTAATAATGCATTATTAGTATATGATGCATTAGTAAAGCAGTATTTATACGTTTCAGCTTCTCAAGGATCACTTTAACCTGTATAAATCATTTACATTATATAAGATTTACATATATTCTGAATAAGAAATGTGAATCTAATAAGCAACAATGGCTTTTTATATAATGTAGTGTAGTGGGTAAAAAGTACTGACAGCATGTATGTTTAAACAGATGAAATGACTGTTTCTTTAATTTCCAAGCAGCCATGGTTGATTGACAGGTCCAGTTCAGCTGGATCAGTCTATATGATGGATGGATCCATTAATGAAGTCAGTGGGTTTAAAACATAGTGTTGCATTCACATTTGCATCTCCTGCCTCAGTTATCACAACTTCTGTGTTGACCACACTTTCACTTCAAGGCGCTGCGTGTGTGTGACCGTGTGTGTGCATGTGTGTGTGACTGCGTGTGTGCCGGCCGCTGTTAGCAGCACTGAGCCATGTAAAGCAGCAAGGACAGTCAGTCAGTCAGTCAGTCAGTCAGTCATGTGTCATTACCAGAACATGTTTACCACTCCGGAAGTGCCAGCTGCCCGTGGTGCGTTCACACTCAACAGCACAGCGTCAGTGAAACACACACACACACACACACGCCGGTGCTGAGGGGTTCAGTGGTCCGCTCACCAGCACCGTGGCCAAAAAGTCTCACCTCAATTAAAATGACAAATTCATGTAAATGTGAAATGTTTGTGCCAGTAACTACAGTAGGAGACATGACGTGTGTGTGCGTGTGTGTGTGTGTGTGTGTGTGTGTGTGTGTGTGTGTGTGTGTGTGTGTGTGTGTGTGTGTGTGTGTGTGTGTGTGTGTGTGTGTGTGTGTGTGAGACAGTTCTAGCCCTTCACACTTCCTCCCTGGGCTGTTTGAAGATTAAAGTCAGGGTTCAGGACTCTGGTTCAGGTTGAGGATCGTACTGTAGCTGTGAGTGAGCTGCTGCGTTCTCACGTACTGTGTATAAATACACAAGTGTGCGTGTGTCCACACTGTGCAAGTGTTTGTGTTTGTGTGAATTGCTCTTGTTGGTGCACACACACACACACACACACACACACACACACGTGTATTTTCCTCATCACTTTGATCTCATGCACATGTTCTCTTTAACTGAATGCCTTCTGTAACTTAAAAAACCATTCATGCTAAATTTTCATTTTCAATTTCATATACTCATGCATGTGCGACTTTGATGTATTTTCAAATACATAGATTGACATAACTATCTATTTTTGAAAAAGAAGAGTTCCATTTTCCATTTTCATAAACTAAGAGGCCAACAGGATTGCTTTACCTTCGTGAGTTATTATAAAACCAGCGATATCATAACACAGCCTGTCAGCACAAAGACCATTCCTGCCTCTAACTCCTCAATTCACTATGAACAAACTTGTGATGATAAAAAACAAAATTCTCCAAAGCCTGATGCAGAAGTGATTTAAAAACCACTTCCATTACATCTGTTACAACATCAAAGCATAACTAAAAAGAGTTTTCCCATCATGAGAAATGAAATGAAAATAATCTGCATCATTCATCTCTTTAAAAAAGCAAAGAATTAAAAAAAAAAGAAGCATTGTATGATTTTGCGGATCGGCGGCCTGCAGCAGAGTCAGAGGGGGGAGCAGGAAAACAACGCACCATGAAAGAGATTGTGCAACTCTGTGACATTTCAGACAACAACAGGCTGAAGGGAGGTCGCGGTGGGCCTGCAGGTTGGTTTGGAGCCGATACACAGAGGAGTGGAAAAATCTCACCGTATGTGCTGTGTTTTTTTTTTTGTTTTGTCTGTTTTTTGTTACTGTGGCTGTGTCAAACTCACATCTGCTCCTTACTGAAGGAAGTGAAGTCAAATGTCTTCACTTCCTCAGCGGCTCTGGCCACAGCTCAGTGAGGCCTCAGAGGCCTGGCTGCAGGTCTTCATTTACACACGAGCTGTCACCTTTATCTTTGCAACCCAGAACTAATTAGTTTTATATTGAAATGTCTTGTTTTTTAAACTCCTTCCTGCTTCTGGAGAATTTCACTGTTTTCTCACATGTGACTATAACGGACTTGAGACTTGACGACTCTGATGACCCCTGGAGTCTCTTCTCCTCTCTCTACATTCATCTTGACTGGTTTCACATTTAGCAAAAATCGGAGGGATGGGTTTTTTTTTTTGTTTCGTGAAGATTAATTATCATTAATAGTTATTTTGATTTTCTAAAATTTCCCATGAATTTACCAGGATTTCAATAACAAAAACATTCAAGCAGAACTCCAGTCTCCACGGCTCCATCTTGTGGAAGAACAGAACAACTACAGTCAGGGAGGGGATGAAGATTCATCCTCACTGTAAAACACCACCACCAACAAATACATGCATGTTGCACTTGTGTATATTTTAAATGGTATATAGACTTCAGTGTTTTATATATTTTGTTTTATACTTTTTTATTGTACTTTCTTTGGGAGAGGCCAGAGACAAACTCCCACTGAGGTGAACAATAAAGTTAATCAATCAACAAATAATCAATATTTGGATCAGTTATTCTTCGTCATTCATTAGTCAAAATATCAAAAATAATTGTACTACTCAGTCTGATAAGAGATGCATAATTAGTTATATATTTTCATTTATAATGTATTTGTAATAAACTATGTGATTTATGTAAAATACACTGTGGTAAGCCTACACTAACATCATATTTAAATATAAACGTTAATTTAAATACACAAAGAACTCCTCTGCACAGAGGAAAAGTGTGTGTTGTGGTATTCAAACTGCACCACATTATGTCTGAGTCTCTGCTTGCTTCTGCCAGGTTCCTCTTTTCTATTCTTAAATATCATCACAAACAAGTTGAGTTGCTGCTGCGTTACCGACACTTCCGGACCGTCCCTGCATGGGCACAGCTTAACACAGAAAATATGATGTAAATGTCAAGTTTGTCCCTCAGTCCTCTGGCCTTCAGAACCTTCAGGAGAACTGTTCATGTCTCATCCACTGATGTATATCACCAAGAGCAAAAGGATGAATATCTACAGTAAATCAAAACGGCTGTAGCTAATGTATTACAGTGGCATGATAAATCTACAGCTATATGCTCTGATAAAATGCATCATTAATGCTCCCTTTCATTTGGTTTGTATTTCTTACATAACACACAGAGGTTCTAACATATCCTGTGTGAACGGTGTTGAGAAAGCTGGAGGCCGCCAGTTACTTCACACTGGAAGAAGTTGAACTACAGCAAAGCTGCACCACAGGGAAATCTACTTTAGTAACTACAGCTATTCTAGAAAGCAGTGGTTCTCCAACTTTTTTTTACATCAAGGACCCTAAACTGACACAAATTAGACCACAGACCTCTCATTGGACAACATTTTTGAAACAAACACCAGAAATACACAAATATTTGTTCTGAGTCTGAATAATGTAAAACTTTTAGTCAGTATGTTCAAATTACTGCCAATGTCATGAATTATTGGAATGAAAAAAAAAAAGTAATATTTCTGGGGGAAGAAATGTGGTAACATTTTTAAAGAAAAAGTTTGGGACCCCCTTGAACCCACTTAAGGACCCGGTCCCCAGACCCTACTTTGAGAACCAATGCTATTGGACCACTACATTGCAGATCATCATTTGTTTTGTTTTGTTTATTTGGATCCTCATTAGCTGTTACTGATTGATTGAAAACTTTATTGAACAACATTAGACAAGTGTTCAAAAGGATTAAAAACACAATAAAGCCCAAAGGCTTATTTCCATTGTGGTCCTATTTGATGGTACACAACAGCTACTCTTCCTGGGGTCATAATCAGTTTTTTTTTCTTCAGCTATAACCCAGTGTACTGAGGTAGAGACTGCAACCACCTGCTCACCCAGGAGCTGGACTCAGGTCAGTGAGTCTGTAAAGGACCGGTTTGAGGACTCAGTGCTGCTGGAGTCATAGGAGAATGAAAACAGCAGAAATACTGACTTCGACAGAACAGTTGGACACACCACACTACATTAACATCTGTACAGACACTGCAGTCAAGGACTGGACACTGCTTTCCAATCAACCCCCTATGGATAACGATGATCATCCAGACCCTCCTCAACCACAGAGAGTCAGAGTCAGAGCTCAGCAGAACACTAAGGCCAAAAAGACAGTAGATAACAACTAGAATAAAAAGATAAGGTAAATAATATGATAAATAAAAGAACAAACCCACAAAAAGGATGAGAACCATCACTGGCTACAAGGAGAAGAAGAGCAGGTTTTCATCACTCAGCATGTTAAGACTTCTGGGTGAGTGTTTGCAGGAAAAGCTTGATTCTCATCTACAAGAAATACAGTGTACAAATATCCATCCCTCCAAAACCACAACATTCAGGATATAGGGGATATAGAGTAAGCTCCACAAACACATCAACTTCTACAACAGTGCCCTCTAGTGACGTGGACTCTTTTCAACTCTTCCCTAACGTCTACGTCTTCTGTTCAGCAACTGACTTCAAATATGAAACTGCTTTCCTAAAAATCTCCCGAAACACTGACACTGTAAAGAATCCCAACCAGGAGAGCTTCACAGTAATGGTAGTGAAGACTCCCATGATGCCATGCTCTCATGATTTCATCACCTCACACCTTCTTTTGTTGTTGTTTTTATTGTGAAGCCTCTAGAGACTGCACAGTCCCCCTTCACATTTGCATATTTCTCCCAGAGGACCTGTGTTCTCCCCACACCCTGCACACTGAACCGGCCCACCCCTTCTCATGCTGGGTGCAAGATGTCACAACTCTTGAGTAAATCTTCAGGATGGTTAAAGTTATTCTGTACATTAAAGAAAATCTCAAGGCTCTCCACACCTGGACATACAAACAGGGTTAGGGTTATTCAGTGTTTTTTTGTCTCTTGTATGCACATATCATAATTGTCACCTTGGCTTATGTTTGGTTATGTTTCTCAGAAAATTGGAATAAAATGTCAATCCAAAAAAAAACCAAACAAACATAAGTCCATCCAGTGTGGGTTAAATGACTGTTTGCACATTTCAGATGGTGCTTTTTGTGGATACTGACACCATGGGTCTGTGTTGAAGCAGAGAAGGTGAAATTACTATCTTGTTAATTTCCAGTAGCTATGTGTGCATGTGTGTGCATGTGTGTGCATGTGTGTGTGACTGTGTGTGTGCTGGCGGTGTCAGCAGCACGGAGCTATGTAAAGCAGTCAGACAGTCAGTCAGTCCATCAGTCATGTGCCATTACCAGAACATGTTGCTGTGTGTGTGTGTGTGTGTGTGTGTGTGTGTGTGTGTGTGTGTGTGTGTGTGTGTGTGTGTGTGTGTGTGTGTGTGTGTGTGTGTGTGTGTGTGTGTGTGTGGTAAAATCATTACCTTCATCTGCGTTGCTCCTCCTCCTCTCTGCAGCCACATCTTGCAGTATCCTGAAAAATTAACAATACAATTATACAACATAATGTTATCAATAATTATCTAACATCATATTACTTATCATTATAGTAAATAATAAACAGTAGTAATTCAGTGAGTCCATTCATGTGCCCAGTCTTTTGATGACAGTGAACAATGGATCTCTCGATGTCTCCAGGTGAGGTTCTTATAACTGTGGAACAACTCAGTGTCCTCAGGGGTTAACCCAGACCTCTGACAGTCAGAGACCATCTCCTTGGTCTTGGAAGTTCTCAATAGGAATCAGTTCTTGATGCTCCATTCACTAAAGGTCATTATCAGATCCCTGTACTGTATTTCTGGATGTGGTCAACAGAAACAGAGCCAGAACAGTGAAGCTTTAAAGGAGACATAATATTCTGCCCCTTTTCCACAAATTCAAATAGTGCCCAGTTGTCTTAAAGACATGTCTGTGACATGCTTTGGTCAAAATCCCGAAAGGATCAAACATCACAGCTCTTTTCATCCTCTCTAAACAGCCCTGTTCAGAACAGCTGGTTTCAGTGCCTGTCCCTTTAAATGCAAATGAACCACTGCTTGCCCCGCCCCTTCTACTGGTACCAGGTAGGGGTGGGGTTATGCAAATTCAAAAACTAGTTACATCATTGCCAGACAACTGAGGGAACAGCTTGTAAAACCACATGGATTTCAACCTAGGGAGCCTGAAAATTACTGGGTTTTTTTTGTCAATTCTCACATTCTGGGGGCCAGAAGGCAAGATAAACACCCAAATAAAGAGCCTTCAAAAAGTGATATTTCCATAATATGTCCCCTTTAATGATATGCTCACTGGTTATTCACAAGTGCCGCAAACTCATCACACTTGGCCAAGGAGATAACATTTCCCATGAGCTTCTCTCTCCGTCTCCTAGCCTTTAGCCTAGCCTCAGCTTTGCATCCATGATACACAGAATGCATGATGCACCCCACTTGCCATTATCTGCACAACAGTATAGGCTCTGGCACTCTGAATAGTAGCAGTGGCACTTGTTGGGAGTTCAGCAGCAGTCCCCTCCATGAGTTGACCAGTTCTAACAGGTAACTGCAAATAGGAGAACATGTGACCACCACAGTGCATCTGACCCAATCAGTGCACTCGTGGAATAAAACAGAGAACACAGAGCTGTCTCCTCTGGCACAAACAGGTCCATCTCCACCAAACTGTATTTCTGTATCTAAACAAACACCTTGTTCTTTCAGCCAATATTTCCTGGTGATGTGTGTCTCTTGATATACATCACTCACTGTGTTATTGTCCGTTCTGACCAGAGCTTAGTGACCACAAGTGACTGAAGAAGTCTTAGTGTCAGTGGGACATCCTGGAGTTCCAGGCAGCTTATGTGAACACACACACACACACACACACACACACACACACACACACACACACACACACACACACACACACACACACACACACACACACACACACACACACACACACACACACACACACACATACCTCTCACAGTCTGAGAGAGAGTGTGTTCAATGTGTTTTCTATTGTTTCATATTAAAGAGTTAAAGCACATTTGTCCTACTTTTCCTTTTAGAGAGGTTTATGGCATTGGGCACCAGTGGAAAGTGAGCTAAAAGACCTATTAAACTAAGATGTTAGGCTGAGAGGCCTCAGAGGTTTACAGAGGAATTACTGAAAACATGTAGGAGTGTTTTGGAGTTTTGTATTGTTCTTGTGAAGTTTGTCCTGTATGTGGCTTTTTATAGAACAGGACCAAAAAATACCAAAAAAAAACAAGTTGATGTAGTTCAGGTTGGGCTTTAGTGATGTGCAAAACTTTGATCTTGCAGATTTATTTATTATTTATGATCTATTTAAGTATTCCTTATTTTCTTGTCTTTATTTGTAACAAATGTGGTTTTTGATTATGTTCTTCATGAGTGAGGTTTTCATATAAGCCCTTTTGGGTTTCATAGCTCCCCCTTAGCACATCCCAATCATAATAACTGTTCATACTATCACCCTCATGCTGATGAATACTCCAGAGTAGTTTTTTAAGACTTTTATTTGCCATTTACTTCACATGACAGTCTATAGCAGTAGGCTAACTCCATATGACCTCTGTACTCTGAAGCCTGGTGATGTATGATTTAACCTAAACTAGTGTTATACTCTCCAAATCTGTCTGTGCCCGATTGTCCCTGATGGTCCATTTGACGAAAAAAGTTCACCACAACAGACTTGGTGTGGACATTAGTGTCGTCAGTCCATGCAGCGATTATTTCAAGGGCACAAACTACGCATACACCTCCCCAATCGAGCAGAGAGAGGTATATCAACAGCAACAACAACACATCAGTCAAGTGAGTCAGCATGGTGAGAATGCGTCAGCAGGGAGACTGGACAAGACAAGGCAAGAAATGGAGCGAGTCCCATTAAATTCAGACAAGAAGCACTAACCCTGGTGTCCACTTCAGACAGCCATCTGCAGTGGAATTACTCACTGCAGGCACCTCTGCCCAGGGACAAAGAATGTGGGTTTTCATCAGGGTTGGAGGGAAGCCAACATCAGCTGACAGGACTCCAACGGCACAAGGCAGGGAGCTGAAAGTCAACCTATAGGGATGCTGGGGCTTACAATATGCTGGACGTCACATGGCCTGTAGGGAAGGTCAGCCACTGAGACAGCAGAGCTTGTGTTAAGGGGGCTGTGGATCAAGAGAGGAGAGCCACAAGTGGGACACAAGTCAGGGGCTTGATCTGTCCCATGCAGGTAAATGATGTTGAAGGACCACAGACATCCAATAACCCAGAGGACCCCAGGACTTCTGATTGAAATGTGTTGAATAGGAGTTAGGGCCTATCTAAATGAAGAATATGTATCCAGGTAAGAGAAGGAACTGCAGAAATGTGGCAGAAAAAGGAACTTCAGTTCAGCCAGTTCAGCTGTTCAATCATCTCCCATGAACTTATCAGCACACATGCAGCAAACCTGCAGCCAGGTGGGATTCAAACAAAGCGTATCTTTGAAGTATAGCTCCAATGTGAAATACGAGAAGCCTCATGTGCCATGATCATTACAAGAGTCATTTGTATGTATGTTGAAATCTATGTACATACAAAGTAAAACAATATAACTTAAGTGCTTTGAAGATGGAAAATTTTAGTCTATACAAATACACTGCCTATCCAAAAAAAAGTCACACATAATATTTCGTTAGCTTTGATTACGAAATGCATTTGCTGTGGCATCATTTCAACAAGCTTCTGTAATGTCACAACATTTATTTCCGTCCAGAGTTGCATTAATTTTTCAAACATTCTCATGGGGTAAAGGTCTGGACTCTGTGGTCACATTGGGCCGCATTTCTTTCTTGAAGATGATGGTTTCCCACTATCCTTCCAGTTTTAAATAATATAATGCCTTGGACAGTTCAATCTCCTTAGATGTTTTATTTGCTTGATGCACGCCAATAATTTGACCCTTCTGAAACATCTTCTCCACGACCACAGGATGCATCTTCCGACCTGGTTGTTTAAAAAATGAGACTGCTTGTTAAAAAAAAAAGAAAAGAAAAAAGAGACTGCATCAGTTAGGGTTAGAAGTTGTTGCCAGCTGAAACATATGCATCCATGCAGGAATTATCCAATGGGAGGCTCTTAACCTATTCTCTTTAAAACTCTTTACGTTAAATCCAAGTGGTGACTTTTTTGTGGATGGGCAGTGATCAATCCTGAAGCCTATCAGTTGATATGTAGGGTCCAAAATGATGAGACTACTTTCAAGTGAAGTCTGACATGTTTCAAATTTGAGGAATTAAAAAATATAGAAGAATGACCTAATATTATAAATTTTATAGCCTATATGGGCCTACAAACTTTACTCTAGATTTCATATATTAAGAATGTATCTTCATGCCGTATGTGCAGAGGATGTAGGCCTAGGTGACACTGACATACATTTCTGTAGGCTGATATCACGATCACAGTCATTGCCCACTCCCACCATTCATGTTAAATGAACTGCGACTTTACAATCCTCCATGCATGTAGCTTCCCCACATGGCTGAACGTTTGGTGCCTGCGACGACAGCAGCGCCTCCGCACCGAGCAGGCTCTGTCTGTGCAGCTGCTCCTCCGCATTGCCTACGTCGGTCCATTTCTGCCCTGGGACATGAGTCTGTCTCAGTCTCACTCGTCTCTCTCACATAGCCTACTTTAACGTCCTCCATCTCCGCCGCTCCGTGTTTACTGTTTAGTCAAACTGCATGTGGCGGATGTCCTCTGCATGAAACAGTCAGAGTAATGATGCAGCGACGTGAATCGATAGTGGCGGTCATCATACTCACCCTGCAGAGTGCAGTCCATTCACTCTGAGCATCGCTCTTTCACCCCATTGTTATGATCCCGTGGGCTCGCCTACTTCAAGTCTCTATCTCTCTGTGTGTGTGTATGCGGGAGATCAGTGTGAGTGTGTGATGTGGACGGGACGGGTGGTGTTTTCACGGCTCAGCAGCAGAAGCATCCTTTTAACACTGCTTTTAATGTTTGTAGATGCAGAAAATGTACTTCCGTTCTGGGGATGCCAGAACACAGGATCCTGGATTCCTATTGGAGATGCAGGGACACAACGACTTGACTCTGCCGACCAATGATGATGCTCTCTGAAACACATCACCAGGCTGTCAGACCTCTCTCCTCTTCACTTCTGTGTCACTTTTCAAATTTAAACCTGAGCTGTATGATATGAATAGTGTCAATATGGTTTCCATAAGCTATATATCTACAGTAGCCCACTGTAAATCTAAAAAATATCAACAGGACAGTTTCATACATTGACATGTATCTATGTTTAACCCAAACAAATGTTGTTATGCAGGCTTATTGTTGGCATAAGCCTGTCAATGTTGATATTATACACAACTGGTTCACAGTCTCAAACCTCTTTCCCAGAAAAGGGAAAATAAATAAAACTCTATTAAGAAAAACATATAGCCTAAGCATATAGATTATTTAATATTACATACTGTTTTGATAAACCTGGATAATAAATATATTTGTCTGTATCCATAGTATGTGGTTAACGTACTGTAGTTATCATAGAAATTTGTAGATTTATAGATAAGAAAATAAATATTTAGATGGGCATTTCATAAACATATCAGGGGAATGAACAGTAGCCTAGTAAATATATATCCTGGTAGCCTATGTATATAGCTACTATTTCTCTGCTGAGGGAAATGCAAATGTCTTGCATTTGTAATAATAATAATAGTTTTTAATATATAATACAAAACACTTATGAAACAAACGAAGCAAAGATATGGCTGCATCACTCTGGATATAGGGAAATAATTACATGTAATACTACTACTAACAATAATAATAATGGGGTTAGAGTTAAAGAAAAAAGAAAAGAAAAATAAACTACAAGTGCATGGGGAATATGAGAAAGAGAACCCAGAGATGAAAGATGATGATTGGAATAATGCCTCGGACAGCGCAAAAGGTTCAAAGATACACCCTCCCTCCAACATCTTTCATTATAACATTAACTCCTCTTCACCATGTTCCAAATGTAAGTTATAGAGTTGTAGTTATAGAGACTGTCTCATCCATTGTCGTGGTAAAGCAGGAAAATACAGCAATTTGGGGCAGGAAATTCATAATTCATAAGATCTATTAGCTACTACTCGGGTCGACCCACTATGTTACTTTGGGATATTTAATGCCTGTACGACTGATATATATTTCAAGGAATTCTACAAAAAGGAAAATATGCTAAGTCATGATTTGACATGCATGTTATATTGCAATTTATAGAATAGCTAAAGGAGCAATTTTTGTTGTATCTAGTGTCTTAGTTGACTGTTGTTCTATTTTTCAATTTTATTTTGTTTTATTTGGATCTCTCATATAGAATAGAGTAGGCTAGCATGATTGTGGTGTTTTGTTTTTAGTTAACAACCAGACACATTAAATGTGGGCTATATTAATAAGCATTCAGTGACCCTTCCAATCCCATGAATATAGACATTGTCATCCTTTTTCTACACTAACTTTTCAGGTTTTTCCTTTAGTGTTGTGGCCTGTCTGTATCAGTGGATAGAACAGTCCTGCTTTCTTAAAAAGGGAACTATCTGGCTTATCCTTATAACAATGCTTTCACATTTTACAGTCCTGCTGATTGAATTTAAACAAACCTCTCAGTGTACAGTTTCATTTATCACCAAGAAGTCCTTACAGCTCGCTGCCAGATGTTTGCTGCTGTTACTGTAATGAGAAGCCCAGTCGTTACGTCACTGCCCGGGGTTTCCTAGTGAAGTGAACCCTACGGTGTCATGGCGGAGGCCGGTGGTCAGAGGACCCTGGACTGAAATGCCAGCTTTCTACGATCGCAGTTGACCGACGAGCGTTAGACTAAACTTATAACTATAACGGGAAAGGGGACTTAACTTGTTTTTTTTGAAGACGGAGGAAAACCAACATTGCACCAGTTTTACGGAACTGAATCGTTCGGGGCTGCTCTCCCGAACTGGGAGATAGCTAGCTAGCGTAAGGTAGCGTTAGCTACCAGCAGCTGCTAGCTCACTAGTTAAATAAAAGAAGAAAGGACCTCAGAAGTGGAAAGGTGGATTTAAACAACTATTTCATTGGACTTATCCAGGTAACATAAATAAATGTAAAGTATTATACAGCGTTGAGCTACGCATCTCTTAGTTGAGCGAGAAAGTGAGCTAACGATGCATGTTTATATGGTAAAAGCCGCGAGAAGTGAGCGGCGAATTAAAACAAGATGGAAGAGGGTGAAGTTAGGTTAGCTAATTTGGGTTTGTGGGTTTAATGATGAATAGTAAATAAGTTCAGGGACACCATGGTCCACTGCTTGCACAGACATTTGCATAGTGAAATGTAGTTCTCTGTTAAAGAGCGAGTGTCGACCGTGACTGGTGAACGAACAGTCCAGCGGTTCGCTACTCAGATGAACTGGGGCAAAGTTTTGTCATTTTGTTAGCTTCCGTGGTAGCCTCGTGCTTCACAGCGTTAGCCAATGGCACTTTCCCTGACAACCCCAGTAGGAGCAGGGCTACCATCGTCCTCAATGTTTACGGAGCTCACGTTGACTTTAAATAAATATGGCACCACATCTAACATTTGGCTCACATGGTTTCGACGCATTTTGTGGAAGTATAACGCTAACTGCTGAATTTCTTGTTTTTACAAGTGTTATACTTTTCTTACATATAAAATCATAACGTTAGCATAACACATTAGCGCTAACAAACAGTTATTGATTATACTTAGGAGATAGTTGTTAGCATCGATATAGCTGTTGATGGCAGCACTATTTGCCGATTGTTGTGGGATTTTGTTGTCTGTTTGAGTATTGAGAGAAAAACACTTCTGCCTGGCGCGTTGGACGTTTCTGTGTATGTTGCTGCTACGCACCCCGCCAATAGCTGACACTGGCGTCACGAACCGGTATTAGCTAGTTAGCAACATGCTAAACTGTAGTTACCAGTCAGTCTAAATAGTGCTCTGAGTCGAAGGTCGGTACAACCCCGATTAGTACACGATAGTTTCTGGCCATGGTTGAGGTTAGTGTGGTTATTTTGTTGGTTAGAGTTTTCCCGGAGCTTTGTGTGAGTGAGATAACACGCTGCTGCTGCGCAGGCCCGATAGGCCTCTGCGGTGAGGGAACAAATGCATTTAGCAACAGCCGACCGCACAGGTCTATCTGTTAGAGTTTTAACTTGAAATATGAATGTAAAAATGTTTAAGTATGGAACAAAGCCACACGATCTGACCCTGTACATCAGCACAGAGCATAAATTAGTTTTGGTTTTCTTAAAATCTCGTGCGTATGTGTGGTGACAGCTCCACAAGGACAGTTCATTTGTTGAACTTTGATGCAGGGACTATAGTTTGTTTGGGATGGTGCACACTGAGCTGCACATGCCTTTTACTTTAGGATGTTTACCCGCGTTGTGCAATTTTTTCCAGGTTGTGCTTAATATGAACAACACGGCATAAGTGTATATTTCTCGCATTCCAAGGCGGTATTTCTCATGTTTTTGGTGCGATGTGTGTTTTCTCTCAGGTTAACCACGAGGAACATAGTACAACAGGTCGTCAGGTGAAGTCTATATTTTGGACTTCAACATGGCTGGACGCAGTGAGGATGAAAGTGTAAGCAACAGCAGTGGAGAATCAAGGTAAATCAGTCTCTCACAAAATAACATCAAAGTGCTAGTTGATGTTAATCAAAATTTCTATCACCTTTTTTCCCCCTACACATAAGTTCAGTTCAGAAAACTTTATTTATCCCATACGGGCAATTCAGTTTACAGCTCCCAGTTCAATTAAGTTAGAAAATGAAAAGCACAACACATACAACAATCATTCATTGGACATACAACTCTGACACTCGACTCTCAGTTTTCAGTAAATCAGTTCAACTCATGGCTTCCCAACAGCGATGTCATGTACATGTGCAGATATTCTAGAGTATTCCAATATGGAAAAGAATGAATAAATAGGATAAAGTAAATAAATAAACGACAAGCACAAAACTACTCAATAACATTGGCATTCATCAACCTAATAACTGAAGGGATAAAATAATTTGAGTTGCGATTTGTCTTCCTCAGGGGGGCAGGACAGGATCAGAAAGCTTTGGACAATTTGTCTCACACTTGTTTGTGTGCAGGTCGGACTGTTGTCCTCTGTTTGTTTGCCTCTAAATGTGCAGTTTATAAACTTACAGACTGATATCTTATGGTTTGCCATTGTTATTTTGCACAAGCCAGTGCATATCAGTTTACTATTCAGTTCAGTTTTATTTATATAGTGTCAAATCACAGCTCATGTTATCTCAAGGTATATTACAGTGTAATATCAACACCAGTACAACAATATTAAAGCTTATATTGTCATAGCCCAACCAGGATATTGGCTCACCCTGGTCCCTTCCCCAAAAGGCCAATGGAAATGTTTTCCTTGCCTTTGAGATTATTAAAGAAGATAAGATCTGTGACAATCAATAGTTTATGATCCCACCAGGTTTAGATCATCTTCACTAATGAACTAATTTATGACATTTGAAGCCTAAATACAATCAACAGAAGTAACACCCTAATGTGAGACTATGAACAAACTGCATCAAGGTCACATGACTTAAACATCAACATCACTAAACTTCAACTCGTAATTTCATTTAGATCTGACCTTCTGCAAAAGCATGTCCTCACACACACTTTGTAAGATAGTGAGGGTAAACACAACAAGGCTGTAGAGGTGGACTGGTGACTAGATAATGTGATAAGCTTCTGTTGTCTCTTCTAGGCACTAGTTAGTGGCTTTAAGGAATCAGAACTAGAGTATTGTATTGACAGATTTTATGTTGAAGAATAAAAGGTAAAAAATGTCTTGAGCTTGTGTTAACCATTGACCGTATAAGTCTAACTAAAAACCCACTCAATTAATACATATTATTCAGGTATCCAGGAGGTAATTATTTTCAAAATAGAATCAATTAGTAATCCAACACCAATGTACAGTTGATGTTTTATCTAACATATTGTGTTGCCAAATAATTTTACACTTTATGTATTAAAGTTGCGTGAGGACAGACTTTTGTTGCCAGAGATCAGCTTCTTTGTGTTGACACTTTTTCACTGAAATGGATGATTGAACTGACTGATTTCACCAATTATGTAAAGCAAAAGCAACACTTTGTGGCTGTGTGCCATCACGTTAAATGGTATACAAGACTGTAATAGATGTTAATACAGTTTAATAAAGGTTTACAACTGTAGGATGTGCTGGTACGCATCAAAAAATGGAATAGAAATTTGATCTATTTGAATGAATGAGTCAAACTGATTTGGTCTATGAATGATTGATCTATTAATCACTAACGCACATGCGTCTGTTTTCTATTTTACGTAGTAACTCGGATGATGAATCCGGTTCTGGATCGGGCTCTGCATCAGGGTCCGGCTCAGGCTCCAGTTCCAGCTCCTCCAGCAGCAGCAGCAGCCAATCAGGGAGCAGTGACTCAGGAAGTGGCTCAGATTCTGGCAGCCAGTCAGACTCTGACACAAAGAAATCCAAGGAGAAGATGGAACCACCAAATAAGTCCAACATCGATGGAGCTGAGGTAAAGAAACGGTCATCGATAGATGACGACTTGTCGAAGGAAAATGTTTTAATGTCACGTGTCAAATGTAAAGCTGATTTCATACTATCACTAATGAAGTGCTTAACACTGTGTGAAACCCTTTATCAATATTGACTGTGCATGTCCATCTCATCTTTGCATCATGTGTTAAAAAATGCAGAGTTGTAATACTCAAAATTCACCTGGCTTAAAGGGATAGTTCAACATTTTGGCAAATTGGATCATTGCCATATATGCTATGCTATGCTATAGTCATAGTAGTAGGTTTGTTACTTTTAATTGTTGGTGAAAGCTGTTTTTAAAACGGTGGAGCAGAGCCGCAAGCTGCTCAGAGCTATGCTACGGAGGCGGCTCATGGAATTTCTTGGTTTCCCTCAGCAAACTCATCAAATACACAATCCAACAACTTCAAAACACTCTGGTGGACAAGTTGTGACCTGCACATTCACCACGCTATGAGATAATAACGGAAAGTTGCGAGACAGAGTTGTTCTTGAGGCAAATGCAGTGACTGCTTGCTGAAACAATGCCCCTGATGGGAATGCGCATCAGCGGTTTTGCATGAATTTACCTCGAAAACAACTCGGGTAACAGACCTACACACGGTTCTTTTTGGGTGTTAAACACGGATTGTCATGTGAAAGCCCTCTAAACCTCACATATTTTGGTTAACCTTTGACCTCATTCTTTGATTTAGTTCTGGAAGTCCAACCCAAGTATCCTAGCAGTGCAAAGGTCTGCTATGCTCAGGAAACAGCAGCTTCAGCAGCAGCAGCAGCAGCAGCAACTGCAGCAGAGACAAAGCTCCTCAAACAGTGGATCTGATGAGGTTTGTTTCCACTGAGGTCTAATCAAAACACACTGGAGATTTCATCGGTGTACCAAAATGTAACGTCTTCAAATCGATTTCTTACTCTGTGGTTGCTGATTATCTTTTCTAGGACTCGTCCAGTAGCGATGAATCAGATTCATCGAGTGGATCGAAAAAGAGAAGAAATTCTGGCTCCTCTGACTCTGGATCTGGGAGTGGTTCTGGATCAGACTCATCAGCAGAGGACAACAACAGTGATGAAACGGCGTCAGACTATGAGCCCAGTCACAAAATCAAAAGCAGAAAACCTCCAACCAAGTAAGTGAACGACTGCGCGTTTAATGTCCCAATCATGTCCCTCCACAGCGGTCGCTCACCTCCGCTGACCTGTGATCTTTGAAGATACGCACCATAGTTTGGCGTATGCATCATTTTCTTCACCTCTTGTTGTGCCTCAGGATGAACTTTCGGAACGGGAAGAAAAGCAGCAAGCAGAGGAAGAAGAAGGGCTCATCTTCTGATGATGACGACGACAGCTACAAGAAGGCGGCGTCGGCGGGGCCGCGGCGGCAGGCCACGGTCAACATCAGCTATAAGGAGGACGAGGAACTGAAGACGGACTCAGACGATGTCGTGGAGGTTGTGGGCGAAGACGTCCCGCAGCCTGAAGAAGATGAGTTTGAAACACTGGAAAAAGTGATGGAATGCAGGGTTGGAAGGAAAAGAGGTAAGGGAGATGACGCCATCCGTTCTTATTTAACCAGGACCTTGGATGAATGAAGAAATATGTGCTAAACTATTCCTTTTTTCCCTCCCAACAGCGATAGGAAGTGTAACCACTGTATACGCGGTAGAAGCAGACGGGGACCCCAATGCCAACTTCAACCCCAACAAAGAGGCTGGTGATGTCCAGTATTATATCAAATGGAAGAACTGGGCCCACATCCACAACACCTGGGAGACAGAGGAGACGCTCAAGTTGCAGAATGCCAAGGGAATGAAGAAACTGGACAATTTCAAGAAGAAGGAGCAGGAAAAAAGGAAATGGTGAGAGCTTATTTTATTTACACATTATAGAGTATGAGCTGCAGGAAACACTATTCACATGTGGTGGATTCAGGGGAATCCGGCGACTATAACCATGCTATCTGAATGTAAACATTTCTATCCTCACGCAAAAAAAAAGGGAAATATCACCATGTCGTCCCATCTAAACAATCAGAAACACTGTCTCAAATTGGTCACATGCATGTAATAAACAAATGTCTCTTGTAGTGTAAACCAACTGCAAGGCCCCGTTTAACCTCTGTGAATCTAGAATAGCGCCTCGGCTAACCCCCGACCCCATGTGACCGATGATGACCGGCCGCCGTAATTGGTTAAAATTGTAATAGCATTTGTCTCCTTTAAAAAAACAGATGCCTCATTTATTTCATTGGGACTGTTGCATCAGTATGACAAGGTTAACTGTGGCTGACACAGCTCATGCTCCATACAGGGATTCAAACGGCTCAGCTTCTGCTCTCAGACCTGCTCGGTTTGAGGATGAAAAGTTTTATGTCGTAGTTTTATTTAATACCCACATGTTATAAATGAATTACAGACTATTGTTTACATGTTTCCCTCTCTCTCCAGGTTAAAAGCGGCTTCTCCAGAGGATATAGAATATTTCAATTGCCAGGAGGAATTGATGGACGACCTGCACTCTCAGTACCAGTTAGTGGAGCGAATCATAGGTGGGTTTTCTGCTCTGTACTGCTTGTGTACATCGAGGTCTTTACCCAGCGCCGCTGTATGTGACTAAATACGTCTCTGAATTTCCTCCGAGCAGGCCATTCGAACCAGAAGTCGGCGGCAGGTTACCCAGACTACCTGTGCAAGTGGCAAGGCTTATCGTACTCGGAGTGTAGCTGGGAGGACGGCGGTCTGATCGGCAGAAAGTTCCAAAAATGCATCGATGACTACATGAGCAGAAACCAGTCCAAGAACATTCCATCCAGAGACTGCAAGGTGCCGTACAGTCAGAGTCTCAGTGTGTTAGTTATGCTGTGTATTTGTTTGTTTGTTTTGATGAGAATCAGCTGATTAATCTGAGCCTCTCTCAAATGATCTGAACACCAACTAACTGTGGTTCTGCTCTGTAGGTGCTGAAACAGAGACCCAGGTTTGTGCCCATGAAGAAGCAGCCGACTTACATCGGCGCAGGACTGGAGCTGAGAGGCGCAGCACTGGAGCTGAGAGACTACCAGTTGGACAGTTTGAACTGGATGGCTCACTCTTGGTGCAAGTACGACTAAAACTTATACCTAATTCTCACCTTCATAATATAATGTGCTGCTGTTTTCTATCACACAAATGCAAAAATTCAAAATAGGGACAACATGTTTCTTTGCTACACACACAGATCTATGAGGGAAAGTATGTAAATAAACAGAATAGATCCCAGGTTCACGTGTTGGATGTGTTCTAACTGAAACTCTAACTCAGTCTGATCTACTGCTGTTGTTTCATTCATAGGGGCAACAGTTGTATCCTCGCCGACGAGATGGGTTTAGGGAAGACCATCCAGACCATCTGCTTCCTCAACTACATGTTCAACGAGCACCAGCTGTACGGGCCTTTCTTACTGGTCGTGCCCCTCTCAACACTAACCTCCTGGCAGAGAGAGATCCAGTTGTGGGCCGCCCAGATGAATGTCGTAGTCTACCTGGGAGACATCAGCAGTAGGAACATGGTATAGCACCTGTTGCACGCTCACACACTGAATATGGCTTCATATTGTCTTCTCTTGCAGTCAAATGTTTAGATATACAGGATGCATCTCAAATACAGTCATTGATCATAATGTTTCCTTTTCTCTCCTGCTTTCATTGAACAGATCAGGACACATGAGTGGATGCACGTCCACAGCAAGAGGCTCAAATTCAACATCCTCCTCACAACATATGAGATTCTCCTCAAAGATAAGGTGAACAGCTACCTAACCTTATTATGGAATATGGTCTTGCCATTGTTTGTGTCACATAGGCTTGTCATGATACCAGAATTTCAGTAGTCGATACCAATACCAGTATATTTCCACGGTTCTCGATAGTTTTTCAATATCACAATAAAAATAAAAATACTCACGTGCGTATAATGTCCGCATCAGTCCCGACAGGACTCGTCACAGCGCGCTGAGGGCAAAGTTGTAATTTTTCCGTACTCATGGTACAAACTCATGGTAAAAAAGGCAGGTACTGACATCTTTTCTGTCCTTCCAGAAAAAACGTTTTTTTGGGATTGTTGCGGGCAAAAATCCTTGATTATGCGGCACCTTTTCTTTAAAAAATGTAATGGAATACGAAGGATATTTATGCAACTTTATGCAACGAAATTGCAGGAAACCTGCAAAAAACTGTGGTTTGATGAATAAGAAAATTGGCAATTTATGCGGCGAAAGTGCGGCATCTTTGCGGACTTCGGCTGATTATGCGATTGCATAATTGCGGTTTTCTGGAGGGACTGTATTTCTTTTGTGTGTCGGCATCGACTTGGTACGGTCCTCATGACAACCCTAGTGTCACATGAAGTGGTAAATGTCAGTTCTAAAGTATTACAGTATGATGTCAGCACATAACACAACTGTAATAAATGTGTGTATCTCCAGTCGTTTTTGGGCAACGTTAACTGGGCCTTCATCGGTGTGGACGAGGCGCATCGTCTGAAGAACGACGACTCCCTGCTCTACAAGACCATGATGGACTTCAAGTCCAACCACAGGCTTCTGATCACAGGGACGCCGCTGCAGAACTCGCTGAAAGAGCTCTGGTCCCTGCTGCATTTCATCATGCCCGAGAAGTAGGTCACATCCACCGTTACAGCTTTGTCTGTGCTGTATGAATATAATGAATATGTTCACTGGTTTGAGGTGTAAAACACGTGACAACATGGCACATGTGACGTCTTGTGTCCTCAGAGGGAGCTGGGATAAATTGCAGATAAATCAAGTGATGTCACTGTAGTTGTTATTTATTTTGACTGAAGACACAGTGCTATTTCTACCAGCATAACACCAAAATCACAGAGCAGAGTGTTTGCAGATGACTTGAACTATGCGATTCAGGCATCATGTTTTGGCAGAGGGACGATGTGCTGAATAAAAAAAGTCATCCTAGAGAGACAGCTCTGCTTGTCAAATATTGTTTAACATTGTTTTTAATTATCATTTTATTCATGTATCCATCATCTATCCTTTTTCCTCTCTTTGCCTCAATTATTAAAATAAAACAATCTAGCAAAAGAAAAAAGAATGAGAGAGGATACAAAGAAGCTCAGACAAGCAAAAAGTACACAAAATTTAAGGAGTTAAAAAATTAAAAGGAAACAGAAGCAAGGTATCAAAATGTGGTCATTCTTAGGAGCCAGTGTATTGTTACACCAATCTCAGTGTAACAATATGAAATATGATGAAAACAAAGTAACACAGTTTCTCTGACTTTGTGTCCCGTACTGTGAGCTGACTCTCCTGTATCTCTGTGTTGTGTCTGAAGGTTTCACTCTTGGGAGATGTTTGAGGAGGAACACGGTAAAGGCAGGGACTCTGGCTACACCAGTCTGCACAAAGAACTGGAACCCTTCCTGCTGCGCAGAGTCAAGAAGGACGTAGAGAAATCCCTGCCCGCCAAAGTGGAGCAGATCCTCCGAGTGGAGATGAGTGCTATCCAGAAACAGTATTACAAGTAAGAGCTGCATGCTACGCTAACATGTAATCAAAGAAAACATGTTTTAGTCATTAAGTAAACCACACACATTCATGTTTCCCTGGCTGTCAAAAAAAGATTAATAACCTACAAATTACTACTAGTGACTTTGCTGTGGACATATTCATGGTGAGGAGATAAAATATAAATCCAGTTTTTATAAAGATGAAAGCTCTAGTTGCACCAGTATAGATGTTCACCGCCTGCTGAGTGATACACAGAAGGGTCGGTTATTATTTAGGGGGTTACGAAGGCCTACAAACTACGCGTCCTGGAAAACCTGGAAAATGGTTGACCTATTTTTCATGGAAAACACATGAAAAATTTGGGGAAAAAAGTTAAATGCCCTGGAAAAGCTTGAGTTGTCCTGGAAAAGTATTTATCACATTGTGACATCAGCTACCAGAGCTCTATTTGGTACCAAGGATTTCTTTTTTGTCTCTTTTTTTGTTTAGTCTGTTTAGTGGGTTTATTTCGGTCATGTAAAAACATGTACAATAGACAAAGTATAAAAGTGTAGATACGATACAAAAACAAAACACAACCAAGAAAGAAGTGCCTAGTGAGAAAACCTATTGTCTCCTCTGCTGAGTGACAGGTAGAGGAGCAGCAGAGAGCTGTAGAGGCCGTGATTTAAAAACAAAAACAACATGTTTGTGTTGTTCTTTGATCAATGGGAAATAAAGGAGCAGCATTAAATTCAGGAAGTAGCAGAGCTATGCATAGAGCCCATTTGTCATAATTTCTAAGCATGTAAGAGATGATTTCATAGATAAGTTAGAACCATAGACTGCACATCTTTGAGTCAGACTTCTGGGGGTGAGAGAGGAATAAACATAGAAACAAACTAGTTAAATGTACAAAATAAAGTACAACTGTGGAAAAGAACACTTCTCCAAAGCATGAATGGGATGGGGGATGTATTATACTGTAGCAGCTGGAAAGTGGGAACCCTGAATAAAAGTGTGTTGTGTGTGATTTAGGTGGATCCTGACGAGGAACTACAAGGCTCTGAGTAAAGGTACCAAAGGCAGCACATCAGGATTCCTGAACATCATGATGGAGCTGAAGAAGTGCTGCAACCACTGCTACCTGATCAAGCACCCAGAGGACATCGAGTTCCTCACCAGAGCTGAGGCCTTACAGGTCGGTTGGTTTGTGTTATAGTGTGTCACATCAGGCTGACAAAGTTGTATATAAGTGTCTCATTTGGTTTCATGATTGGCATCTAGCCAATAGCACTGGATGTTCAGAGTTGAGGATGGAAGATGAAGTTGTTAAAACACATTCTGCTTTTTAGAAACCCAGATTATTCATCAGCATCATGTTCACAGAGACATGAACTACCATAAGTTTCACATGTTCGCTGTCTGTCATCAGTTTGTTGCTCAACAGGTGAATTCACAGTGGGTGTTTAGGGTCACCTCTCTAAAAATAGCTGCAGCAGCATGAAACTGACTCTGAGCAGTGGGAGTGAACCAGAAAGATAAACAATGAGCTTGAAGTAGCAGATTCAGTTGATTATAAACTACCCCCCCCCACCCACACACACAGACAGTCCCTCATGCTGCTACAGGCTCGACCACTAACTGTTATTCCCTCTTGCAGCAACTGATTCGCAGCAGTGGGAAACTGGTTTTGCTGGACAAACTTCTGGTGCGTTTGAAGGAGCGAGGCCACAGAGTTCTCATCTTCTCTCAGATGGTACGGATGCTGGATATCCTGGCTGATTACCTGAGGAGCCGGCAGTTCCTCTTTCAGGTAGCTACAAGCCGTTCTCGCATGTTCTCTCATCATGTCAAGTTCAGAGTCACTAAGATGATTTTTTAAAATATTTTTCCCCCTTTTCTTTTGTATGATGATAAGTAACATGGCAGCCACACGATTAGCTGACTGGACAATTGCAGGAATCAACAGATGTTCCTTACAAACTGATGTATAGACATGCTTCACTTATGGAATTTCATTTCAGCTAACTTGAAAAAATGAAATGTGTTTGGCTTCAGAACATATTCAGACTCTCGTCATCATTAAATGTTACTGTGTTTTCCTTTACTACAATAACATTACATTCTAAATTGATAATATTGCCATTATTGCCCATCCCCAGAACCCAAGTCTTAAAACATGTTTTAACTTGTCAACAAGACAAATGGCAGTTTTGTCCATTTACATAAAAAAAAAAAAATGTATTGTGCAAGTTCAGTGATTAACAAACAACACAAATGGCACTGGACAGTAGAAACAAGAGGTGTAACATAACCAGACAATATATAGGACAACATGGACAAAACCAAACACCCAAACAAACAAACCAAGAAAAAAAAGTCAATTTACAATTGAATCTACAACAGACCGTGAGCGCTTATGCATGTTATTGGAAACCACTGTATGGCTGGTATAAATGTGTGAATCTGAATTGTTGTATGTTTTTGCAGAGATTAGACGGCTCCATCAAAGGGGAGATGAGGAAGCAGGCATTGGATCACTTCAACGCCGAGGGCTCAGAGGTGAGTTCTGTTTTCTACTGCAGCTTCACTTTCATTTAATGAATTCAGGAGTCTTATATCGAGTCAACCCTCCCTATGTGTTTGCAGGATTTCTGCTTCTTGTTATCAACGCGAGCGGGCGGGCTGGGAATCAATCTGGCATCGGCCGACACGGTGGTAATCTTCGACTCAGACTGGAACCCCCAGAATGACCTGCAGGCCCAGGCCAGAGCCCACAGGATCGGACAGAAAAGACAGGTCAGCAGCCACTGACTTCAATTCACCCCTGTTTCTAGTTCTTTTTTTTGTTGCAACATATTATGCAACGGGTTTGCAAGCTGTCACCAATACTAGTTTATACAGTTTGTTACTTACAACATACACAAAAGATCTGGCTCTCATAAGTCTGTTACACTGTGGAGATGATGTAAATAAAGATTAAACTGTTGTGGATGCTGAACCGAGACTGTGCTCTACATGAGAGAGAAAAAAGTAAATTTATTCTGAGACAGTGTGTGTCACTGCAAAGTATTACATCTGTGGCAAGTTGCACCACATGCTTCAGTTAGTTTACATCTGTTTCTCAGTGAGATCATGTGAGCTGGTGTATTTACTCCTAACCCCTAACCCTAACCCTTTCCCTGTTTGCTCCCTTTGGTATGGTGATCTAAATAATATCCTGTGGTGTGTGTGTCTGAGTTGCACCATTAATTTCAAACATTAAAGTGTGAGCATGTTTAAGATGAGGGAAGAACATCAGTGAAATCCCTCCTTAACTGTTGTGAAGCAGCCTGGTTTTAAAATGGGTCAGGATTCTTCTCCTCAGACTGAACCAACAGCAACACACCATAGTGTTCACAGTGCTGGATTGTTTCTGTGAGCTTCGTGTAAAGCTGCTAGTTTCCAGTGTTGTAACGGGAATTAACCTTGACCTGTGTTCCAGACTCATTTAATCTGAATGTTTAAAGTTTCATTAAATGTACAAGAACCCTGATGAGGACAATAGCTGGCCAGTGGGACAGTAAAAGAGTGAAGCTCTGATGGGAAGTGTAAACTGGACATAAACAGAAACAGCAGCTCCACAAAGAATAGTTGAAAAAGATTAAATTAGTATATGTAGACTGTCCAGTTACCAGTAGCTTATCAGAACTTCAAATGAGTATAAAACGGGAAAAAACCTACAGCAAATCAAACTGAACTGCAGTTAAAGAGGAACTATGCTAGTCCAGTCGCTTTTCCTCTGTTCTACTAACCCTCCTCACGGTCATGTGCATTTGTTTACAAAGAAGGCAGCAGGAAATCAATCAATAGAGCGGTAGATAACGTTATATAAACTTTAAAAAGTCTATAAAGGTCTAAAATTTACATATGTGTAGTTGAATCTGTCATAAACAAGAGATTACGGGTTACGGGACATGTTTGTGTCGCGGTGCCACAGAGACAGAGGTTGGTTTTCAGCCAAGAGATGCAATAAGTGACACGCACGTGAAAGACAGAGAGAGGGCCTCCATTCCCCCTCGTAACAAGTTAAGCCATTTATTAAACCATCACAATTATTCTAAAGCTGTTTAATTAAGGTACAAAAACAATGTAGCATAGTTAAGCTACAAATCCTCTTTAAAAGGGAATGTAATGTGCAGTCAGGAGAAGTGACACTGTGCCGTACATCTCACTGTTTCCTCGTGGCCCGGCAGGTGAACATCTACCGTCTGGTGACAAGGGGCTCGGTGGAGGAGGACATCATCGAGAGGGCAAAGAAGAAGATGGTGCTGGACCACCTTGTCATCCAGAGGATGGACACCACAGGGAAAACTGTTCTCCACACTGGTGCTGCTCCCTCCAGGCAAGACAAACACACACACACACATACACACCACCTGGTTCCCTTTGTGTCTGTCGATCATCTTGTTAACGACAAATGTGTCAAAATCAGGGCAGCTTTTCTCCTTTTGCCTGTGTACTGCAGACAGCCCTGACCTGATTTATTAATGTTTGAGTTTTCCATTCATCTGTACAACTCTCATGAATATAGAATCTCAGGAACTCCTCGAGGGCACTTTTTTCTCAAAGATATTCACACACCCAACTGTCTTTACTGATCATCCTAATTTTTCTCTCTAGACGTCTTACAAGTATTTTTATTTTATGCTAAAAAGTTTGCCCAGACTCGAGGATAAAATGATTAGATTTTGGTGCTCAAAGGTCAACGTCACTGTCATCTTGCACCAATATTCCAAATCAGATTAATCTCCAGGGTTACGTCCAGAAAGGTTTCTGCTGCACTTAGCTGCTATCTTAGTTGGGTGTGTTTTATTTCCTACAGCTCGGCACCTTTCAACAAGGAGGAGCTTTCTGCCATCCTCAAGTTCGGCGCTGAGGAGCTTTTCAAAGAGCTAGAGGGAGAGGAGCAGGAGCCTCAGGTATAAACTTATCGACTGAGTTGTATGAACACAATTAACAGTTTATCTGCACATGCCAGAGTAGAATGTCACGGTCTGTTCTTCGCTGTAGGAAATGGACATCGACGAGATCCTCAAAAGAGCTGAGACCAGGGAGAACGACCCTGGACCCTCCACAGTGGGAGAAGAGCTGCTGTCTCAGTTTAAGGTTAAAGATATTTCTCAGACATTATTCATAATGGTTACACTCTGTTGCTCAGCAGCTTCCCACTTACAGCCGTTTTGTTGACCCGGCCTGTGCAGGTTGCCAACTTCTCCATGATGGAGGAGGAGGAAATCGACATCGACTCTGAGCGCAGCCAGCGGAGTTGGGACGACATCATTCCTGAGATGCAGAGGAGGAGGATGGAGGAAGAGGAGAGGCAGAAGGAGTTGGAGGAAATCTACTTGCTACCACGCATGAGGAATTGTGCCAAACAGGTAAACAAGCATGATTACCAGCATTTAGATTTTGAGTTTTCAGTGTCAAGTCTGTGCTGAGGGCTTTTGCAGCAGAATCCCCGGGTGACTGTTCTCGGTTCATGTTCACAGATAAGCTTTAACGCTGTGGAGGGCCGACAGAGCAGGAACAGAAGATACTCTGGGTCCGACAGCGACTCGCCTTCAGACCGAAAGAGGCCAAAGAAAAGAGGGCGGCCTCGGACCATTCCGCGAGAAAACATCAAGGGTTTCAGCGACGCTGAGATCAGGAGGTAAAGGTTTCAACAACAGGTTCTGAGTGTGTGGCTTTTCCCAACTCCCTCCCAGCAGATTCCTCTTAACATCTGTGATCCATTTCCAGGTTTGTCAAGAGTTACAAGAAGTTTGGAGGACCACTGGAACGGTAAGCCACATCACATTTTCAGATCTTATCATCAACAACTTGCTACATAGTTGGCTGACGGCGTATGTGTGTACTTCCCTCAGGTTGGATGCTATCGCTCGTGACGCTGAACTCGTGGATAAGTCTGAACATGACCTGAAACGATTGGCTGAAACAGTTCATAACGGCTGTGTGAGAACACTACGAGAAAACCCCTGTGGACCAGAAAAGACCTCAGGTAACCAAAGAAATAATGGTTTCCACACAATGTCACAGGTTTAATTTCTAAATCATGTGGTTTTAAATAACTTGAATACTTGAGAGCTATTTATTATTAATCCTGCTGGAGGAAAGAGAGCAGCTTCGTCAAGTTTTTATGGTTTAGGTAAGGGCCGCAGAGAGAGAATGAAAAAATATATAATCGTTTGTTTTGTCTAATTTACACTTCCGGTCGTTAAATTTGGGGAATTTTGCCGCTTCTGTCTGTCCCTAAATGTGGGGGCCGGCTCTCCACCACTTCATCACTTTGCAGAAAACTTAAAATATCCCTGCATTCTTGAACCAGAATATCCTGAGATTGCCACAAAAGCACGTATTAATTGAATGAAAAACGTAACGTACAATCGTTTTTATATTATGTGTGTAAAACTGTCCACTGGTGACCAGTCTGTGGTTATAAAAAGGTTGAGAACCTCTGGTTTAGGAGAATCGTAAAAATTCTTGCTGTTTGACTTGAATTGATTTAATGGCTATTCAAACATGAAACTAAACCCTGATCCATCACTTCAGTCAGTCCATAATCAGTGGTGTCTATACAGACCAATCGAATGGTGCAACGCTTGCAAGATGGTTTCTCACTGCTTCTATTGATCTTTGATCAGCCTCAGTAGTCCTAATCAGTCCTAATCTGGATAAAACTGCTTGTTTTTCCGATTGTTTGATAACCAGGAGGCAGACGGGGGAAGGTAAAAGGCCCCACATTCAGGATATCCGGGGTCCAGGTGAATGCCAAGCTTGTTATCTCCCACGAAGAAGAGCTGGCTCCACTCCACAAGGCCATTCCTGCTGATCCAGAGGAGAGGAAGAAGTAAGGCTCCAGATGAAGTGCATGACTTCTGTTAGACACCATCAGACACCACAGCTCGGTTTTATTGGGCTGTTTTCACTCTTGATGAACAGACTCTATAGACTATAAGTCCTTTTCATATTAACTGAATATAAAGAGTCCAGAGGCTCTTCTCTATTGGTCTAGTTCTGTCTCTTTAAGAAGGCGGAGTCTGGGTCATTGATTTATTTATTTGTCAGCCCCAGTCTGTCATGTCCAGTAAGTTAATGGCACATAATAGATAAGAGATAGATCATTTCCACAAGAATCAACCCAGTCATGATGAATGTATTTGTGTGTGTGTTTGAACAGGTACATGATTCCATGCCATTCAAAGGCAGCTCACTTCGATATAGAGTGGGGGAAGGAGGACGACTCCAGCCTCCTGATCGGCATCTATGAGTACGGTTACGGCAGCTGGGAGATGATCAAGATGGACCCGGACCTCAACCTCACACACAAGGTGAGTCGGATGAACACAACTTACTATGACATGGCATTGTGAAGCATGGGACAGTATTCAACACCAATAGATAAATAAATAAGATAATTGCACAACCCTAAATCCATACCAAAAATATGTAAGAACATCACAAGAATTAAGAGCCAAAGTTGAGTTACAGAGAAGAGAGATGGAGGTGGGGGGGAAGGATTGTTTAAAGCGGTTGCTTTTATAACGGATGGCTCTATCCATGTCACTTTGACCACTCATAGTCAAGACTGATGTGCCATTGTTTCCAACAGCAAAAGCAACCATGTTTGTGTCCTTCCAAAACACTGCAACATCAACGCTCTTATGTTGTTTGATAGAAAAATATACAATAACGTGAACTGTGTCCACTGTTGATCAGCTCCTACCAGACGACCCCGACAAGAAGCCGCAGGCCAAACAACTACAGACCAGAGCAGACTACCTCATCAAGTTACTGAGCAAAGACTTGGCCAAGAAAGAAGCACAGAAACAAGCAGGGACAGTAAGTCCACCAGCGTCACAATCCTCATATGACTTGTTTTCATCATTGATGTACAAAGTGTAGGTAACAATAATAGGTTAAAATGTCTACCAGAAACCTAACATACCCCTGTGTGTGTGTGTGTGTGTTTGCGTAGGCTAATTCACGGAAGAGGAAACCAAGAAGTAAAAAAAGTAAAACTCTGAAGCCGACAAAGACAGACGAGGTGATTAAGAGTCCGTCCTCAGACGCCCCGTCAGACAAGAGGTCAGAAGATGAGGACACGGTTAATGAGGAAAAGGTACGTCCTGATACCAGTGAGTTTGATGTTTCCTGTTCTGAGTTTGGAGTCGATGTGTGTTGATGTGTTTCCACTCTTCTCAGGAGATCGCACCAGTGAAGCCACCGAGCAGACGGGCCCGACCGGAGCGGGTGGTGGTGAAGAAGGAGGAGGAGGAGGAGGAGGAGGAAGAAGAAGAGGAGGAGGAGGACGGGGACGAGGAGGCGGAGCCCGAGCAGGATGAGGGCTCTTCGTCTGGGGAGAGGGAGGTCAAAGAAAAAGAGATCAAAAAAGAAAGCAAGAAGGAGAAGAAGGAGGACCCCTGGGAGATGAAAGAGTTAAAGGAGCCAAAAGAGAAAAAAGAAACAAAGCCCGTGGAGGCTGTTCACAAGCAGGAGGAGAACTCAGAAAAGGTGAGGCAACAACTATACAGGACATGATCAACAGTGATTAAATGATGAGAAATGAAGGAGAATACGTGATGATATGGTTGGGTATCAACTCTCCGTTGTTGTTCATCAGAATGAAGTAAAAACTGAGGTACGAGAGCGGACGAAGAAAGCCACCGACGTCCCGGTTCACATCACGGCCAGTGGAGAGACGGTGCCCATATCTGAGGAGTCTGAGGAGCTGGACCAGAGGACCTTCAGCGTGGTACGTTTCACTGACCGCCTCTGAGCTAATGACCCAAACAGCCTCTGTGTTTAGTTTGATACAACCATCATGATGGGGATTGTGTTTATTGTCAGTGGCCTGTTCACATTCTCAATCGTTAGTTTAGTATGAAACGTCTTTGTATATGAAACGTTTTGTTATTTTCCAAGGCTTTGTTTATCCTCCACTGCCTCATGGCCTAGCACGGATTGGTCACAACATTTTATACATATGATACACGATGGGATCAGATAATGGGGCTGATCCATGACACCGATCTATTCGCTTCAATTCTATATTTATGAGGCGTGTCAGCAGCACAACAAACACAGAGCAGCAACGTTTTACAGAGTTAGGAAAGTAATGTTAAAGTCCAGCCTGATGCCTTCACTGTCTTCCACATGGCAAGGTATACAGTTCAACAGTGGTATTGGATCGGTATCGGTGGATACACTATAGTCCAGGTATCTTTGAGCTTGTATGTAGACCAGCTATTTTCACTGCTGGTCGACACAGCAGCAACCATATATCTAGCCTGAGGCCCAACCAGAGTCATCTGTAGGGTTTGGGCACCGAGAATCAAATGGAACAGGTTCGATTCCATTGCAATCGTTCAGAAGTTTTGATTTTGGTTCCCCTAAATGATTCTTAAACAATTTTCATAACGGCGGAACAGAATAAAAGGAGCTTGAGTCAAAACATGAGCATCCGCGAGAGAAAGGAGGATTGTTGTTGGTGCAGAGAGCTAACACAAGAGGAAGGTTGGGGGGAGTTGCTGGAGTTAATTAGCGTCTGAATGTTGCAGTGTAAGGAGCGGATGCGGCCGGTGAAAGCCGCCCTGAAGCAGCTGGACCGGCCGGAGAAAGGGCTGTCGGAGCGCGAGCAGCTGGAACACACCAGGCAGTGTCTGATCAAGATCGGAGACCACATCACCGAGTGTCTGAAGGAGTACTCCAACCCCGACCAGATCAAGCAGTGGAGAAAGTTCGTAGACGCCGATGCTCATCATCAACACAGGTGGCATCTCTGGATGTGTGAAACTAACCCGGAGCTCTCTGTTCTGTCTTTTTACAGAAACCTGTGGATTTTTGTTTCCAAGTTCACAGAGTTTGACGCCAGGAAACTTCATAAACTGTATAAGCATGCAATCAAAAAGAGACAAGAGAACGCCCAGGTAGGAGCAGGCTTTACAGTAGTTTGGATTACACCATCATATCCTGTTGTTGCTGTTGTGATGATGATGTTTATTGATGATTTGTTCAGGCAATGGAACAGAACACTAGAAACACTCACGGCTATAAACATGCAGGTACAGTGGGTTTCTTCAGTCCTTCTGCTGCACATCCAAAATAAGAAGTCGTGTAATAAGATGAGCACTGATCGATTCACCTTCCTCCTCAGACGTGGAGAGACTGAAAGACAACTCTCACCAGGACGAGAGCAGCAGGGACAGCTACAGCTCGGACAGACACCAAGCTTCAGGTCGATACCACGAGAGCGGCGGCAAAGAACGGCACAGCTCCGAGTCCCACAGGAAGACCTCCGGAGGAGAGTCCAGGAAAAGACCGCACTCCTCCTTCAGCAACGGCAAAGACCACCGAGACAGAGACCACTACAGACCGGACAGCAGGGACAGAGATAGAGATAGAGACAGAGACAGAGACAGACACGACAGGTGAGAGACAAAGACCGGCAGAGAAACACTGCTGTCATGTGTCTGATCTAAGCGCAACAGTTTAGATCCTGGAACTTAATCATTTGGTTTGTAGTGGTGTTTGTGTTTGGAAAGAAAGAAAAAGTTTCAATCGTGACGTAATCGTTCTTTTACTGCTCTTGTTTTTTTCTGGCAGTGTAGATGTTTTCTTTAATAATCCTGGGTTTTAAAAATGCTTATTTCGGTGCTTTCTCCTGGCGTCACATCCCCACTCTGAGTTCACCCAATCAGCACAGAGTAAACCTCAAGCCCCGCCCAGGTAGTTGTTCAGGGCTGTTTGGAGTACCTACCCCAGGAGATGGTCCTTCAGGGACAGTTCCTGCTATGGAGACAAGTTAATGACCCCAGCCCAGTGAAATGACCCCCAAGTTCCTGCAGTGGAAACGTGGCTAATCTTTTCTTTATTATTATTATTAATTCATTTTTTCTGTATTATTTGCATACATAAAAAAAACTGCAAGGCAATTTTATTTGTATAGCCTGTTTTTACAAACAGTTTGTCTCAAAGGGCTTTACATGGCATCATAACAACAATCTTCTGTCCTTAGACCCTCACATCCACTGAGGGAAAACTCCATAGAAAACCCTTTTAACAGGGAAAAAGCAGTTTGTGCAGAGTAGAAGGGAATGTGTGGGTGAGGTCAGAAACCCAAAGAGGGCTTATGGAGTGAGTTTCTGTGAAAAAAAAAACAATAAAAAAAGAATAATGATTATAATAATCTCTCTCTACATATGACTGTAAGTGACAGTTATCAGGGTCCAGCAGCTCTACAGGATATGGATTTCAGTTGCCCCTTTGTAGGACTAAGAAACTCTCATTCTGTTTTTCATTAATATTGTTTTTCCTATAAATTAACTACAAGTAGCAGTAACGTAGTTAATAATCCCAGCTCTGTAGGACGTACAGTTGATACTGTTTGTTTTTTTAAGTGAAATGTTTAATAAGCTAAGCAACAAAAGCTTTAATCATTCATAACCACATTTTATGCATGAATTTACATGGATTAGACCTAGAACTGTTAAAATTTAATCAATCAAATTGTATTAAACCTTTTAAACAAACCAGAAGCAATTCAAAGCTTTACAGTTTGATTGAAAAACAAAAACAACTTAAGGACTGAAATCAAGAAGGAGCTATCAGTGAAATAACAATAAAAAGGAATAAGAACAAATACATAAAAGAGACACAAGATCAAGAGTAAAAGCTAAAAAGGATCGATAAATAAACACTGACACTGGTACAGAATATTTCTTCACTGTCCTACAGCGTTTTCTTTTGACAGTCTGGTGCTGCCCACTGATGCAGATGTTTGTTTCCGTGCAGATACTACAACGACAGTAAACACAGGAAGCTGGAGGAGTTCCGCAGCAGCAGAGACCACCGGCTGGACGCCAAGGACTACCCCCACTCGGACCAGCGCTCCTCCTACCGCTACCACTCGGACTGGCAGTCGGAGCAGCGGGCCTCGGCCAGCGGGCCCCGCTCCCCCCGGGACCAGCGCTCTCCGTACGACTCGCGCTCGCCCATGGGCCACCGCTCGCCCTTCGACTACTCGTCAGACCACAAGAGCACACCCGAGCAGATCTGGAGCGGCCGCAAGACATAACAGGAGCTGCGTGGGTCTGCTCCCAGCAGCCATAGACTCAGCAAAATGCCTTACAGGGACTGTCGACTCCAACCCGAAGCTGTTCGGAAAAAAAAAAACACTGTGTATCAGTCAGTTCAGCATGACTGTCATCTCCACGCTTCAGCTCATCTCGGGAACCTGGGAGATGAACGCCGGGGGCGCGGCTCAAACCAGGTAGCAGATTATGAAAAAAGAAACAAAAAAAATCAAAGCATATTTTTATATTTAAGAGTTGAAAGCTGCATCGTTGTGTAGGCTCAGCAGCATGCAGCACGATCTTTTCTTTTTTTTGTTATTTTTATAAAAGTTTTTTTTTTTTAATTCTGGAAACGGACACAAATTGACCCTGAGTGCTGCCTCATATTCCCACCAACCCACGACACTGGATCCTGTATTTGACTGTTCTCTATGTTCATCTGTCTTCTCTGTCTCTCATCATGCTCAATGTGATTATCAAGCTTATTTAAGTGTCAAACTCGACGGAAACGGCACATGACTATGATTAGAAGCTGATGTAAAGGTTGAATCCAGTCTGGGCTCAGGCTCACCACCTGAAGTACCTCGTTTACAGCATTTCTCATTTCCTCAGTAGGTTTTCTTTTTTTTTCCACCAGGTGTGAATTATTTAATAACATATCTTAGCTGTAAAAAATAACTTGGATTTTTTTTTTTTTTTGAGCATCTTGTATCATGTTTTTCCTTCAGTAATACCGTTGTAAATTTTTGTAATATAGTAAATCAGTGGTCTTTTTCCTCAGGCTTTTTGGATTTATTATGACTCTACTTTTCCCCATCAACTCAGGCTTTTTTGTCGTTCTACTATTGACTTTATGTACAATAGGTCTTTCCTGATAATGCTTTCAGAATGTAACTTTTAGTAAAGGGAAAGTTCTTAAACAATACTCAGTTTTATTCACTAGTGCTTAGTTCTTTTGTCTCAGTGAAACAAGCGAGTTGGAAGGAACTGACTTTTTGTAATCGCAGTCTGAAGAGAGACGTCGTCTTTCACTAGAAGCACCTGTTAGATCTTAAATAATCTTTTTACATGATTATGTTTTCTTTACCTTTTTTTTTTTCATTTTATTTTCTGTGTAGGCAATAATAATGTTTCTATGCAGCCAAGTATATTTGTGGTGAACCACCCAACTGAATGAAGTCACTGTTACAGTTCACACTGTTGTACATAAATTTCCGCTATTTCAAAAATGAATTTACACTGAAAGTGCATGAATTTTTATGAACTGTTTTATATAGTTGTTTACAAAGCCATTAAAATCAATCAGTGTACTCACTCGTACCAAGTCTTCGACACAGTGTCCAGTTTGTAATTCTGTCAGGACGCTCGTTCCGGTACGCTTTGCACTTTACTGGGAACCCCTGTACTCACGTGACACAGTTCTCATCCGATCAGCCAATCACGCGGCAGCAGGAGGGTATAGAAATTCGAGTTTGTACAACGATTAAAGTGAGAGAGAGCAGAGGAGAGTGGACGCTGGCTGGAGCTACAGTCACTCAGATAAACACTCTACGACTCTGAGCTCTTCACATCTCTTCACATCTCTTCAGCTTTATCATCACATCGAGACCAAAAAGAGGAAGACGACGGTTCCCAATGTGAGCAGCACCTGGTGACACTGGAGAGGAAGAAATCTTCAGAAGAACCAGACTCGGGGAGGAAGGGTAAACCTGTAAGACAATCTGAGGCCTGATGTAAAATGTAGAGAGGGTGTCTGTCTGCTTCCTGAACCCAGACTGGGTTTAGGAGCTGCTTCCACAGGAGAGGACACAACTTCTACACACTCACCCCTGGTCAAAATGTCTGTTAATGTGAACAGTCGAGCAAGTGGAAGATGAAATGATCTCCAGAAGGAATAAAGTTACAGATGGCACATTCCCTTTACATTTTAAAGAATATACACAATGTTATGTTATATGTCTTTACATTTTTCAAACTGACAGAAAAGGATAAGGGCCCTCAACAAAGGTTTGGCCATCCTGTATAGTTAGTAACTAGTAGTAAATATCTTGCCTGATACCTTGGTCAAAGTTATCTGAGAGCTCAAGTCTCCTGGGTTTCCTGTTCTTTGTTTCCCTTTTTCACTCTGAAGTTTAACTTTACCGTATTTCTTTAGGAGATCATTTCATCTTCCACTTGCTGAACTGTTCACATTAACAGAAATGTTGACTAGCGGCACCTGAACTTTTGTATGCTACTTTATCAGTATTGATCTGAAGCTGAAGCTGAGTGTCCCACCCCCTCTCTGAGACACAGGTGATGATTGGACATCCAGTGGACAGGATGTCTCCTCCTTTCAGGCCACGGTGCTGGAGACAGTGCAGCTGTTGATGGTTCCTGGATGTCACAGTGTGGGATCAGCCTCAGGTCATTTAATCAGCAGTCACTCTGGTTTCCATTTACACCACTACACACCAGGATCAGGTCTAACAGCCCTCTCTGGCATGATGTCATGTGGTATTGCTGACTCAACACACGCTTCACTTGCAGAACTACAAACTCACACTTTGGTTTTTAGTCCAGTTTTCAAGATCTAGACCTTCTCTTAAGCTGTGTGCCTACCACACACACACACACACACACACTCATGAGGCCCATTGTTGTGCCATGTGTCATCATAGTGTTTTGTCATGGCAACAGTCCTTTGTTATCTCACAGACGAGCATCAGGACAAAGACTTTACTTTGTGAATTCAACATCTTCACAGCATTAGAAAAGTTGAGCTGACTGTATCATAACTGACATAATTAACAAAAACCTACTGCAGATGAAACAAGCAGTTGCATCTTAAATCATCAAGTAACATTATGATCTAGTTTGTTGTCTTTACAGTTGAGTTTCAGTGCGACGCTGTGAGAGCTGCTGCACCAGCAGGAGGCAGCACACTCACAATCATCTCCAACTGAAAACCTGAGTTAAGGCTTACTAAATTTACTCAGTGCTTTAGTTTTCTCTGTGTTTTAGTATCAGGGTCTCATCACAGCTGCTTTTGATTTACCTTAAAGGGACATTTCCACAGTTTGGTATATTCACCCATTGCCATAATCCCTATAGTTTTAGGAGTAGGTTCATTACCTTTAATTGTCGGTGCAAGCTGTTTTTAGATCAGCTGGGCAGAGACGTGAGCTACTCAGTTAACGCTACAGAGACATATTTCCAGGTTTCCCTCATCAAACTAAATACACAATCCAACAACTCCAAAACACTCTTGTGGACAAGTTGTGACCTGCACATTCATGTATACAACATCTATTGCACGTCTGTCCGTCCTGGGTGAGGGATCCCTCCTCTGTTGCTCACCCTGAGGTTTCTCCAATTTTTCCCTGTTAAAAGGGGTTTCCATGGAGTTTTTCCTCAGTCGATGTGAGGGTCTATAAGGACAGAGGATGTTGTTATGATGCCATGTAAAGCCCTTTGATACAAACTGTTTGTAAAAACAGGCTATACAAATCAAATTGCCTGGCCTTGCCTATTTGATGAGTTTGATGAGGGAAACCAAGAAATCCCATGAGCCTCCGTAGCGTAGCTCTGAGCAGCTCACGGCTCTGCTCCACCGTTCTAAAAATAGCTTGCACCGACAGTTAAAGGTAACGAACCTACTGCTATGACTATAGGGATTATGGCAATGGGCCAATTTACCAAAATGTTGAACTATCCCTTTAAAGAAAGTAGACAGTAGGCTATACATCCAGTATTATACATAAAATGCTAAAAAATAGAATAAATAGAGAAAATAGAAAAGACACACAGTACATTTGCGGGCATTAACCCAACCAAGACATTTAGTGAGGTTCATACAAATCCCTAGCCTGACAAGCCAGACCTACGGAGCAAATATTTTTGCTGCCGCTAGGGTGCGTCTAGATTTCTAGGCTAACAAATCCCATGTGTCAGTACAAAAAGTCAACCACACATACACACAGTGATGTTAATGTATGTAGTATAGAACTGTATCTTGTTGTCAGTCACAACAGATTGTGAAATATTAACCATTTCGTTACTAAAACCAGCCCAGTATTTTCCTCTGACTCCGGGTGGTGTTACCTTGACCTCCACTGCTACACTCACAAACCTTGGTGTCACTTCTTGACCTGGACATGAACTTGACCTCACACATCAAACACGTCTGAGGGACAGCCTTCCTCCCCCTCCTGCCAAGTGCGTCTCTCTGTGGGAACTGTTTGTTTCTCTGTAACAATGTAAGGGCAGGAAGTAGCCATTTAACTGGGAATCTTAAAGGTCCATATACCACCCTTCACTGGTTCAGTCTGTCCTGGTCCTGTCCATGTGGAGAAAGTCGAGTGAAGCAACAGAAACATTCCTGCTGACATTTACAATGATTTTCAGTGTTTCTGTCACCGACTCTGAGACCAGGAGGCGAGACAACATAACCATTAGTGATGATGAAGTGATGTCATTATAAAAAGACAACATTTTTTAGTTCAATCATTCACAAACATCTCTAGACAGATATTACACACATCTGTGGATAAATGAAAAGGCTTGTGAAACATCTCTTAGGTTGGTTGACTGTCCTCTGACTTTTGCTTTAGAACCTCATTGGACCATTTAACCTTTGACCTTTTGGGAAAAGCTACAGTGCATCTTTAAAATGTAAAACAGCAGAGGATAGAGGGAGATACAATTACTATTTCTACTTGCACATGATAGATTTAATTACTGAGCGCCTTTAGAAAAGTAATTCACTCCACAACAAGTGAAGTCAATTAGCACATCACAGTTGACAAGACCAGTAGAATCTTATGTCAGATGTGGAGTCATTCATCTCCCCAGTTTTTAATTTCAGTGCCTATATGTCTATATGTGTGTATATTGATACACACACACACACACACACACACACACACACACACACACACACACACACACACACACACACACACACACACACACACACACACACACACACACACACACACACACACACACACACACACACACACACACAAAAGTATACCAGCATATATGTATGTATATACAGGGCTTCAGACTAACTTTTTTTGTTGGAGCACAAATCAACTTACAAAGCAAATATTCACATTTTCTTGTCATTCATGATCCTCACACACATTGGCCTGACACCTGTAATGACAGATATCAGATATTTTGAGTCGCACCTTCAACGTTTCACCAGGGTTAAAAAAAAAGGCAAATTTACTGGTTGTGCAGGTTCAAGTAGATGAAAAATTGACTTATACACTCAAATTTTAGGGGCAAAATGCTCCTATTTAGGGGCAGACTGGAGCTCTTATGTATCTATGTATGGACTATATACATACAGTATATATATATATATATATATATATATATATATATATACGTATATGTGTGTATGTATACTGTATATAAAATATACACGTACACATAGCTATATTGTATACTGTATGTGTGTATATATACGGTATGTCTTTCAACAACCTCTGACCTGGTTAATGTTTCATCACACCATCAGCAACAAGTGTGATTGAACATGTTTGTTGTGCTGTGACAATTGTGTTGTAATTGTGTGTAACCACGGCTACCTGCTGCCTTATGCATCAAGAGTGCATCACAGTTCACTATGCGTTTTAGTGGGTGAAACCGTGTTTGAGTTTTGCAAACTGCAACTTCTGCAACTTGTGTCTAACTGCTGAAACCTATTTATAGTTTTGCCTAAAGAGAGATTGAATGGATAAATGTGCTCCGGCCACTGAGGATTTGATTCAGACAGTGGGGTTTAGGGTTTTAGCAAGTCAGAAAATCTAAAACACTAATCCAGGAGGAATCTATCAGTGCTGACAGTCTGGGGGTTTCTTTATCCAGGTTTTTTCAGATTTCTGCAAAATCCCTGAAGACACCCAGTCTACTTCAGCCTGAGCAGAACCAGGACCCTGAACAGAACCAAGCGGTTACACTGTTACTAGAGACACCTGTGCTGTGAAAGAGTGCAGAGCCGATGAGCATCTCTCGTCGTACCCGTCACTGAGGATGATGATGATGCACAGCTGAAACCGAGGCCGAGATCACGACGTCTCAAAGTGTTTACTCCACCCGGGGTTCCCCTCGGCAGCGTTTGCGGCCCACAGCCACCTGTTGAGAAACAGTTGAAACAGCAACCAGCATGTCCTGGGAGGAATCAGGCTGGGGCTGACCTGTGGTGACAGAAGCTGTTCGCCAAGAAAAATAAACTTAAAAAAGAAAAAAAAAGGGTCAAAAAACACAGTGAAGGATGCCGCTTACAGTTACACCTTCAACGTTTCCCATGAGCAGCAGCCTGGGTTGCCTTCAGTGTTGGGGAACCGGTCTTTCTTTTTTACGCAACCTTGACTTGTGGTGGGATTTGAAGCTGGACATCTGCCGGAAGGAGGCCAGCCACAGTGGGGATGTGCAGCCTGGTGTCAGGCTCTGTGCAGCAGCAACACGAAGCCACAGGCCAGGCCTGCACGCAACCGCTGGCCAGGGGCTCAACAGTCTGTTAACAGGCTCACACACACACACACACACACACACACACGTACACACACGTACACACAAACACTCCATTTCTATCCTCCTGAAAATCCTGACCCCAGCATCAGCACTGAGGCTCCGAGGTCACAGGGCCACGACTCGGCCCTGAACTCCGTCCTGGTCTCAGACTGGAGACAGACGTGGCTGCAGTGATGTCACACACACTCACACACACACACACACCTGTCGACTGGAGACTGGAGACTGTCTGGGACTTCACTCTCTTCACTCTTCATCTCTCAACCTAATGTGCGTTGAGCTCGCCGGTCCAATTTTGTTTCAGTTCTGAGGTTGAAGTAAATAACACAAACTGACTGAACACATTCAATGTAGCAGTGACTGAAAACAAGCTGAGGTTAATGTGTTTAACTGAAACTAGATGTGAAAAAACATTTTAAATAATAAAATTAAGGCCTTATCACCTGATGACAAACTGAAACAACAAAAAAAACTAAAATTGGAGAGAACATGTGTTTAGTTTTGGTCTCTGTCACTTTAGAATACTGTAGTGAACACACACTGATGTGGAGAGGAAGAGATGATATTGATATATAGTGAGGGAAGAGTGTCATTGTTTTTCTGGTGTGAACTGTGTGTGAGTATCTGTTTTATTATTTATTGGGTAACACTTTATAATAAGTACACACAATTAAGCATTAGTTAAGCATGAAATACTGAATTCATGATTTATAACACATGAATACTAATTAGTATGTAGTTTATAAAAATGTTTTACTCATCATTGATAAGCACTAACTGTATTTATAAACTACATACTAATGAGTATTCATGTGTTATAAATGTATTTATTAATGCTTAACTAATGCTTAATAGTGTTTATTGTATATCTTGTATGGGCTGATTTTACATGGCTGCTACCTTGGCCAGGTCTCTCTTGTAAAAGAGATTTCCGATCTCAATGGGACTTTCTGATTCGATAAAGGTAAATAAATAATAAATTGATGATGAGGAGGAGGATGTCCAGGTTGCTCCCCTCAGGGACCGGTGGGAGAAGGTGAGCAGGTTGAACCATCTCAACCACCACTGACCCAGCTGAGGTGAAGTCAGCATTTTAATGGAACAGACGAAAGGCTATGACATATATATATACACACACAAACCTCAAAAACAACTCCGTCTTGTAATGTTCCGTATAGCGTGGTGAATGTGCAAGTCACAACTTGTCCATGAGAGCGTTTTGGAGTTGTTGGATTGCGTATTTAAGGAGTTTGATGAGAGAAAACAAGAAATCCCATTAGCCTCCGTAGCGTAGCTCTGAGCAGCTCACGGCTCTGCGCTTGGCTCCTAATTTGTACAATGATGCTGTTGTAGAGCGACAAGGACATTTTTTCCCCTTTTATTGTTACACTAACACCTCTTTGTAACTGTTGATTCTTCTTAAAGACAAATGTTTTCTCCTCAGGTAAAGGAAGCTGAATGTTTGGATGTGGGTTCAGCTATTTTATTTTGAAAAGTCATAACTGCTTTGCCTCTACAGTCTGACAATTTGTTATTAGTCTGTCTTTGTGAAACCAGGCCCAGGCTTTATTCAGCTCTCCTCAGCACCCATGGGTGCTACTAGACTGAGCCTGAGAACTTACGGGTGATGTAATTTTTTATTTACAACCTAAATTCACTCATCCAGAGGTGTAAAATGCACAAGCAAGAAGCTCTGTGGTTGAAAAACAAGTGTGTGTAGGAGGTTTTAATGTTATACAGGTATGAAAATGTGACAGTATTAGTGGTAACTGAGGCGGCTCAGTGTTTTGTTGTCTGGTCTCTGAACATGGACGACATGAGGGAAAAACCAGCTGTTTAATGATTTCATGCAGACACCTCTGGTGTTATTCAGTGCTATGAACACAGTAGTACATTTCTACCATAGTAAAAAAAACAACAAACTTTCTGAAGCATCACTCATCCGCAGAAGTCACAACTTTATGGACGTTTCAGCAGCAGCTCTTGGACTGGTTCGTTAGTCAGGGAAGCAGTGTCCAATGGTTAACTCACTTGGTTTCTCCAAATGCTCTAGTGACAGTTGACATATCCAGCTTTACACGTGAACATTTAAGTCACTGGCCCAATCAGGGGCCAGGATGGACCCTCATGTCCTGCGGGCCCCTGGATACTGTACAGGTTAATGCGTTGATGTGTACAGTCGCCCATAAATATGTTGGAAGCGGTGGAAACAGGAGCAGAGCTGAAGACAGGACTGTCTCTGTACAGAGGGACGTCTCACTCCCCCTTGAAGTTAGGACGCCTCTTCTCCTTGAACGCAGCCAAACCCTCCAGTCGGTCTTTAGTTGGAATCACCTACAGAACACGTGAGTCAGTACTGAACAAGACCTGCTTCACTCAGTATATAGTCAGTGTTTACCAAGGCCCCACCGATAGATTTGTTGGGGCAGATGTTGATATTAGGAAATAAAAAAGTTTGATAACCGATACATTGGCTGATGCACAAAATAAAATAAAATAAATGAAAACAAATAGCTTATTTTGATCCCTTAAATATAGTTCAAACACTTGTTACAGAGATATAAATTAAAGGCAGATCATTATAGCCCACTATCATCAAATACTTTTATTTTTCAGAACTGCTGTGTGGGGACAGCAGCATATGAACAATTCTAAGATAACATCATAAGCCCCTTTAATACTTAGCTTTAAAAAAATCAAGTACAAAATGATGTGCAAAAACTTAGTGAAGCTCTGGGAAATAAAATAATCATGCAAAGGGCTAGTCTATGTATGAATTAAGACATTTACTGTCACATTATTAATGCCAAACAATCTAACAGATTGAAATAGTAGCAAATGGACATGTAAAACCATGTCATATTCCCTGCACTTTAGCAGTGAAAGTATACGTGTTAATATCGTCGTCTATCAGCCAACTTTTGCCTGATTAACGATAATTGTCTAATGGCTATAATCGGCCAATTAAATCAGCCAGGCCCTCATGTTAACTGCCTCCTTTAACGATGAAGTGAATAAAAGTTAATTCAGTGTAAACTCTCACCTGGGCATAGCACGCTTCTTCAATGGCCAGACCTGTGGACAGATCCACCTGAAAGAGAAGTGGATGTTGTCAGTAGAACACGGAGAGTTCCTGTTGTCTCTGCATGTTTCTGCTACAACACCTATAGCAGCCTGATGGAGCTCAAGCCTCCGTCTACATTTACAGTGTCGTCCATCTGCTTCAGTTCAGTTTTCACAACAGAGTTTCACTTTACAAAAACAATGATGGAGAAACTCAAAACCAGGGTCTCACCTTTAAACACAAAGAGGTGTAGCCTACTTCAATACAGTAGCAACAAGAAGAATAAAGTCTCATCATCCAATCATCTTTACAAGAGGATTTCCAGACTTTGGTAATTGTATTGTTTTGTTTTCAACAGCTTCTTCCCTAAGCCCAGGCCCCTAGATTTTACTGTAGATTGAGAAATTGTCATAATCCTACAATAATGTGTAAAAATTAAAGAATGGGACTTTTTCTGTGGTTTTCATGACAGGGAATTACAAAGCAGAGTACATGGCCATCTTTTCTCTGAACAACAGGAGATAGAGAGACGTGGACCTGAGTTTTATACATCACAAACCTAAGGAAACAAGCCTAGTGGGGATGGAGGGAGGGGGCTAAATACACCAGCTACCATGTCACTACAGAGAGAGAGGGAGTTAGCATTAGCACAGCCACTAACACTGTGTCAGCCACTGCCTGCTAAGCTAGCAAACAACATAAACATACAGTATCAGATGCTAACTATGCTAACCACTCTGCTCTGTGTGCTGGTGCTGGTCTCCTCCTCTGGGAGCGCTTTATTTTTGTGAGCCCAGCCAACTAGCCGGAACTACCTTCGTCAACACCAAAACCAGGCTGGAACTCTGCTCACAGGACGCAGTAGGGGGAAAGTCACTGTTGATGCATGACACTGCTAATGGAGATGTCATACAAATTCATGTCAAAAAATCCAAACTATCCCTTTAATGCAATATTAACACAGTAGAGGAGTTCCTTTCAAAGTGTTTTGGTAATTGAAACACTGTTGTGACTACTGAGCCAAAGCCAGAGTAACACACTGCAGAGGACTCACCTCGATCCCCTGGTTGATCGCCAGCTTCGCCATTCTTATTGCAATGGGGCCCTGCGGAGAGAAAAATTGGAACATGACTTTCTACGGCTTCATAAATGACCGTAAACTGTTCTTGTGCATTGTTTGCTGTCTAACGTCCCTGTAACTCGTCAGTGAGTGGTTACCTGAGGGTTGATCTCTCGGGCGAGCTCCAGGGCCTGCAGGTAGGCAGCGTCTCCGCTCTTGTTCTGCTCCACACAGCTACTGACCAGTCCCAGACGACACGCCTCGGTGCCGTCCACCACCCGGGCGGCGAAGATGAGCTCCTTGGCAAGAGACACGCCGATCACCCTCGGGAGGCGCTGCGTTCCACCTGCACAGGAGAGATCAGACACCTGGATGGAGCATGGTCCACACCACAGAGGCCGACGGTAACACACACATTTAAACACCGACATTTAGAATGAGTCATTTTTCAAAAAGGGGTTGTTGTACTACAAATGTTAAGCATCTAGAGAAGCTGCAAACATGTGGTCAACATTCAAACAACAACGCCCCTTCAGTCAGAGGAAGACTGGAGTCTGTGCAGCGCATAACACCACCTCATCCACTTCATCACCACACCTCAGATAAAAAGGAAACCACTGCAAACACAGTAGCAAGGCTGGAGAGGAACCTTGTGTTCTGGTCATGTGCAAATATACAGTCATTGTGGGACAGAATAGTAAACTACAAAATCCCTGGCAGGTCTCGCTGGAATTAATACCTGCTGATGCCACAGAAAAGTGCTCACCTGTCTCTTTAAGAATTTGTTACTTGCAGGCAAAAAAGTGACTATAAGTAACAGAACAATTCATTGATTTCTTATTAGCTGAAGATATAATATGTAACTTTTCCACATTACCCATAATAATTTCCCATATTATTTATTTTGTTTAGCTGTGTCTACAATCCAGAAAAATCTGTAATGATCCAAATCATTTGACATCATGTCCCTTTTGTGTGGACATCTGGGTTGTGGTTGTCTGTCACAAGCATCAAACTTGACTTTTTATCATATTTTTTTCCAATACACTTGGTGGTTTTCAACTATACATTTGAACCAGATAAAGAATTTTGGTCATCAGAAAAACTGGATCTTTAGTTTTTGCCACCAGTTCGTCCCAACATTTCCTAAATTCAGTGAACAGTTCCACAGTAACACTGATTTTCAATGGGAAACTGCTGTATTGCTGGGTTTAATCACCAGGTCTCCCAGTTAAACCCCCCTGGATGTCTCTATCATTAGTTGTCAGAGAAACAAACTGAGCCTCACAGCCTCCTGTGTTTGTCTGCCTCCACCTTTAAGCCACTGTTTTAAATAATTTTGATCACCATCCATTAGTTTTAGAGCGGTGGAGACCTCTGTGTGAAAACTTTCTTAACTGACACTGAAGGAACTCAAACTGGGAGACCACCACCACCACCCTGTCCCTCCACATCTGGCAGCAGGGCAACACTTACAACTGCCATATAAATATATAGCCATGTATAAATGAATTCAAGGACAGATATGTCCAAACAACAGAAGATTAAAGCAGACATTATGAAGTAAAAGTCTTACCTGCTCCAGGGATAATGGCGAGTTTGGCCTCCACTAGTCCCATTTTGGCAGTAGTTGCTACAAAGATCAAAGAGCAGCTTTACTATGAATACAACTACACACAGAAAAACTACTGGTATAAAGTAAAGAAAATATATAATTACAACATACACAAATTAACACACTTTATGTTGGGTTTTAACTTTCATTTGTCACCTGTTTATAACTGGTTCACAACCAATCAACTGCTAACTGCTAGTATCAACTGTTAAAGGGACAGTTCAACATTTTGGCAAATTGGCCCTTTGTGTATTGTGTATTTGATGAGGGAAACCAAGAAATCCCATTAGCCTCCGTAGCGTAGCTCTGAGCAGCTCACGGCTCTGCTCCGCCGTTCTAAAAACAGCTTGCACCAACAATTAAAGGTAAGGGACCTACTCCTAAAACTATAGGGATTATGGCAATGGCCCAATTCGCCAAAATGTTGAACTATCCCTCTGATGACTCTACTGAATCCACCAGATGTTGTGCTGCTTCTACTAAACATGAGCAGGAGCTGGTCCAGAGCAGTGTTTATCAGTGACCGCTGACTGAGTCTTACAGGCAACTCTGATGTCACAGGCCAGGGCCATCTCCAGCCCTCCTCCTAAGGCAGCTCCATCGATGGCAGCGATGGTTGGTACTGGCAGGTTCCCTGGAAGACAAAACACCAACCAATCAGGAACAATCAAGAGATGTGAGGTGGTGAGTGAACGTATCTTCTGTTCTGATCCAGCTGTCACCTGGTGAGGAAGTAGAAACCTCACCTCTGACTCTGATTATATGAGTCTCTCTGACCTACAGAGACTCTGGTCACTAGTCAATAAAATCTAATTAACCAAGATTGCCAAGATTGTTTTGATCATTAAAGATTTGTTTTTCCAGTTTTCAAAATAACTATGATGACAAAATAAGATCTGACAGTCAAATACATTTCTTTGTTATTAAATAGAACCATGAGTCATGGACATGAACATGAATCTCCATCTGCAGCACAGATCACATCCTAATTGACGAATCATCAAGGAAATGATCATTATTTGTCTGTCCTGATATATTTTTGATAAACTTTATAGAACAGAGCAGTCACTAATACAGATGCTGACCTGTAACCTAGAAGCTATTGACAATTATTAGAGCACTAGTAGTATGACTCAATGTAACAATATGATTACTGTAATGGATCATTTGAAGAGGTTTCTACAGTAAATAAAGAAGAAATCGATGTATTTGTTCATGTTATCTACAAAAGGTTTCAACCCGAGCCCCCAGCAGTTTGAAAAAGAGCATTGCTGCTCGAAACGTCACGCTATTAAATCCTCTGAAGGGAGCTCCTATGGTGTGCGGATTTTTTCTTTATTTCATTCAACCCGAGCCTTCTCACACAACGACCACAGCAATCAGAGCTGATTGGCTGGAGCTCAGGTGTGTGTGTGTGTGAGGGCAAAATGTGACCAAAACATCTCCATGACTCAATCAGTAAAAGTCCACCAGTGTTTACCCAGCTCTGTGATCAGGGCTCTGGCTTTAGACACAAATGGCCCCACTTCACTCAGCTGCATCTTGGCCCTCTCCTTCAGGTCGGCACCTGCACAGAGAGAGAGAAAGAGGGAGAGAAAGAGGGAGAGTCAGCATGTCCAGCAAACTGCAGGAGAGAGACTGCTCCAGTCACTGTTTATAATGGTTCTGATCTCGGTCCATTAGTTTTATAGGGAGGTGGAAACCTCTGTAAAATCATCCTTAATGGTTTCTGCTCAGACTTCATCCAGATTCCTCAGTATGTAACAGGATACAGTGTTTCCTCTACTATACTAAATATGAAATGTTACAAGCAGCAATCCACCATACAATAAACAGGAGAGTGAGGGTGTACCTGCACAGAAGATCCCAGGAACCAAGCTGCAGATAATGACACTGCGCACTTTGTTATTCTTCTTGATGTCCTCCACGGCGTCAAACATCTGGAAGAGAGAAACATTTCTTCAACATTTTCCATTTTCTGTTGGATAAGCAAACAGACATTTATTCTAAGAGATATTTGGAAAAGTGTTAAAGAAAGAGCCAGACAAACAGGAACCTACATGAAGCTTATGTGAAGCAGGAATCCAGCTTTCCTTCTGACTTCATCATCATCATCATCATCATCATCATCATCATCATCATCATCATCATCATCATCATATATATAATATACTACATTAAAATTAAAAAAATCCATACATACCATTTTGACCAGATTTCTGCTGATGGCATTTTTGGCTTTTGGTCGGTTTATCCCAACAACAACAATACCTGAAAGACAGAGGTACAAAATTACGATTAACAGATGATGTTTCGTTTTTAATCAAGAAGTGTCACATGACCAGAGGTGATTACTTCCTGGTTGCAGCATGAAAAGAAAATGAGGACATCAACAAAGGGTTCATAAACCAACCAGGACATTGGTTGACAAGCAGAGTGTGTGTCAGAGTGTACAGGGCTGCCTATAAAAACCCACTGAAGCAATCCCATATGTGTTTTAAATGTTCACTATGTAAAATATTATTAGTAGTTTCCTGAGAAATCAGCACTTTGCTTTAACACAGTACTGAACTACAGTATTCCTACACACAAGACCACCTCACATGGTGCAGGGGGAAGATGGAGGATCAGTTCTGGGTCCAGTAGCTGCACAGAGCAGCAGCAGCAGGAGGTGCGTGAGACCCCCAAGACCGGCCCCATGAATAAGCAAATTAAGCACCTGCTTAGGGCCTGTGGCCACTAAGGGCCCCCAAAGAGCAATTCACTTTTTAAAGCTATAGTGCGTATAACTTCTGTCGACCCCTAGAGAAATTCTGCGTAATTATCTTTGTTTATTTAAAACAAGAAAAAATATGTGTTTAAAGTAAATGCAGTGGTTTATTTTCTTACTTTTGGTAGGCCTGGATAACATTCAGTATCCCACTTAGTGCTATATCACTTTTAGCTGAATTTGGTTCCATATCAGACTAAAATCCATTGATGGATTAAAAACATGCCAGGCTAGGATGATGACTCGTAATTACAGATTAGAAAAAATGAATTAAGTTTAAAATATGTGTGGAAATGATCAATAATCAGTATTATTGGCAGTAATAGAGTGCCCCAAAATAAAATTTTGCTTAGGGCCCCATGGAGGCTTGCGCCGGCCCTGACCGGACCAGGCTCTGGTCTGGGTCTTGTGGGGGTTCTCATCACCTACGTCACGTCAGCGGGATCCCCTCTTTCGCATGTTTATGCGGTGGGCGGGGCTCTACTTTTGTGTACGTCCTCTGTGGACGGCGGAGCGAGACTTTACCGTTTCTCACTTTTCCCATTTGTTGAGATATGACGTCACGTACCGTTTTAAAAAACAACCGTTTTTACCCCCCACTTGCACGTGAGCTGCTCGAGTTTCCGTCCCGGGACTAACTTACCGTGGTCCTCTCCGTCCAGATACCGGACCCGCAGGTCGTCCTTCGCCTCGGAGCTGTAGCGTCGTGTTCCGGCTCCGTGGCCGCTCCACCGGGCCCCGGCCGCGGCGAGCGCCCGACCGGAGAGGAGGAACCGGGAGGTGGAGGAGGAGAAGGCTGCCGACAGCCTGCACGCGCTGTCCCGCTCTGCCGCCGTCACGCGGAGGGCCTGCACCAGGGATCTGCGTCCCGCCAGGACCGCCATGCTCACCAGCTGATGAGCCGCAGTGCTGCTGCTTGACTTTCAACTATGAACCCGGTCACATGTCGTCATCACGTGGTCCTCTGCAGTCTGAACCTGAACGGACCATTATTAAAATCTATCCATTCATATAATTTATTATATAAGAACAGTGTCATGTATTGTTATGGATAGCTTGAGATTTAAGATTAATTTATTGTATATTAATTATTTTAATTATAAACTTACAAGTATTTTTGTTATGTAATAAGTAGTTATTACAGTTATGACTTAGTTGAATAATTCCATTATCAGTTGCAGTAGTTTATAATTTCTAAATAATTAAAAAATATATAAATATGATATAAATAAATACAAAAAAAGTGTGTCATTAAAGTAGGTGACCTCTACCACCTTTAGCTCCCAGCTGCCATTGCACAGGGACAGATATGAATCAGTCCATGAGTTGAGTAAGTCCTGCTAGTGATCAGAATAAAGATGAGTCTGTCCTGTTAGTGACAGACAGTTCACCTGCTTGTCACCCACAGCCCAGAGAGACTGGAGAACACTAAGGACCAAATACTATAGGTTACATATTCACTATGTTATTACTTCTTCAGTCTGTTATGAAGCCAGTCATAAATGAAATCACTATATTTCATGTGGAGGCAGTTTCAACACTCACATCTCAGAGACTCTTTGTTTATTGAGCAACATTTAACTTTTATATATTAAACTCAGAACTTCATTTAAAGATGATTATATTATTAATTTGAATGTAAGAATTCAGCTATTGCAGCTGACCTTGACCCTGTGGGGACAGTTACAAACTAAAATTTAAAGTATTAAGTAAATATTAGTCTTAGTATCATCTTCTATCTGCCTCTGTGGATAAATCAGAGCTTTATAAGGGAATCCTGTCGACTTTTTCAGTAGTTTTTGGAATTATACAGTTTGTTAACACATGTCATTTAATTACAAACCTTTTTAAAATGACATGTGCTCATAGTGGGATACTATGAAAAAATACAAAACACATTTTTATTGACAAGACGTTTATTGTAAACAAAACAAAACAAAAAATCACCGTTACAATAAATCTTGACAAAAGTGTTCTGCTGGGAAAATGGAGTCATCATCATCTTCATCAGTGAGATTTTCATAACTGTGACAAATCCACACAGCACGTGTTTAAAAATGAAGTGTATTGTTTAATGTCATAGATCAGCGGAAGTTATAGGGTGTGATGTCATCACTCTGAATGGCTGCAGGAAATTCATTTCATGAGTTTCACAGAGACATTTTGGAAATAAAAATCTAATTTCCACAAACTGAGGAGAGAAGGTGACGGAAGATGTCGGAGATTTATAAAACACATTTACACTCCAATTCTGCAGCCGGTCTCACACACACACACACACACACACACACACACACACACACACACACACACACACACACACACACACACACACACACACACACACACACACACACACACACACACACACACACACATTCTCAGTAACAAGTGAAAGCCTGAAAAGTCTAAAGTCAGCAACGAGGCTACTGAAAAAAAAAACACAGAAGAGAAGCGATGGCTGTTTGGCAACAGTGAACCAGTGAACGCAGCACAGGAGTCTCTTCAAGGGTTAAATATGTGTGTAAGTCTCTGCTTTTGAAAGCACAGCAGAGACAGTGCAGTGTGTGGTGTGGTTCACTGATGAAGGTGAGCTGCATTAACACTGTCAGTCAGTACAGCTGCAGCTCATGGGTGTGTGACCCAAACACTTTCCTAGAAAGTTTCTAGTAGAAATGTCATTTGACACTAATTACTGGGAAACAGGACATACTGTAGGTGAACAGAAACTGAACTTGAATTTAACTTTATTCATAAGGCATTCATTATTCAATTCTCCTATGTTCGTTTATTCATTAATTATTGTTTTGTTTTACTTTAAAGGTCCAGTGTGTAAAATGAGGGGGAACAGTGACATCTAGCATTCTGATTCCATTATTCATTTATGAACGTGAAACTCTTGAAACGTGCTCTCTGGTTGGCCGGATTTTCCATCCCGTACAAGCATGGCGGCGCAAGATGGCGACATTCTCTAAGCAAGACCCTTGCTATAAAAGAAGAATTATAAGGCTATGAAAACCAAACAGATTTTATTTTATAGCGATTATACACTTATACAAATATATTATTTGGTAGTATATTCAGATTTTGCCAATAAACCTTGACAAATATTACACATTGGACCTTTAAGTTGCCAATTAAACGTCTTGTTTTCCCATGATGTGTATCAAATCACATTTGTCTTTCAAGGAAAGGGGATCACAACCCTTCAAAATAAAACCTCCCTGTAAAGCAGAGGTGTGTGCTGCTTCTCCAACCACTTGACTGACTCCATGGATTTGAGCTTTAAGGCAAAGAAGGGCCAAACTGCTGCCACGCCAAACATGTGATGAGAACGGCAGCAAGGTCAACACAACAGTGTTCAGTAGCAGGAGGCGTGTGACGACGGCTGGCGCCCGGTGACAGCAGTCAGGAACGACGTGGTAAAAAAAATGAAATAACTTTCACACCTAAACAATGTTATGTCGTACATGAGCGATGAACACAGGTAACTTCTGTAAAGCCTGGAAACACTTTATCTGAGCGTCCTCCACTGATGGGAGAAGCAGGCTGCAACATGTTTCTGAAGGGATGGTCCATCATATCTCTCCCCCCTGTCTTATAAATATCCGTTTCATCATCTGCTCCTGATTTAATTTTCTGTTTGTGCACAAATTATACTTGATCTGTCACTTTAAGTGAAAGTCAAATCCTCTGGCACAGATTTGTTTTACTTTATACACCCTCTTCTCTCCTTACAGGAGAAGCTGTGTCCAGCTGTTTTTAACATTGAAGCGAGTGTTAACTGACTGATGGAGCAACACCCCATCAGCCTTTAGTGAGGAAACAGTCCGTGCTGTAAACTCTGCCCTCATCTGACCACCATTTATCTGAAAATGTACAGGTATGGAAACATTATTTGACCCTAATAAGAACCACACAGTGCAACAGCAAATGAAGTGGAAAATGCACAACATTACAAAAAGTTATTAGGAGGAGCCTCCTTCTGATCGGCGGTGCTTTTGGTTGATTCTATCACGGAGGCCGGCTGCGTGGCGGGCGGTCTCCTTGCGGACGCGGAGGCCGGGTCCTGCCGCGTGTGAGTGTGTGAGTCCTCGGCGTGCGAGTGTGCATAGGAAGGTTCTTTCACGTGGGGCGGGGTTCTGTTAGAGACGGGGGTCCTGCAGCCGTCCCACAGTGTCTCTGTTCTGCCTCTGGGCCAGCCCGGCTGCTGGCTCCAGCCTTGCATGTTGGTGACCTGCACTGACAGAGGGCAGGGGGCCGGCTGCTTGTACTCTGAGGAGTCCTGAGTGCTCTGCTGGCTAGCTCCTCCTCCTCCTCCTCCTCCTCCTCCTCCGACGCCGCCACCGCCGCCGCTGGGGGACGGGGACTCGTACTCGGGGTCGACGGCCTCCACTTTGATTTGGATGCTTCTGGCTTTGATCCTCAGTTTGTGGGGCAAAGCTGAAGAATTGGCATCGGGCACTTTGTGTGTGGCGACAATGACGCTTCTCGGGTCGGCCGCGGACGGCGCCGGCCCTTTGGGGACCTGCTGCTCGTCCTCGCCGTCCGACGATTTGCTGGCGGCCCCGTCCTCGGAGCTCCTGGGGGAGTCGCTGGAGGAGCGGGCCATGTGCAGGAAGGAGGCGTTCTGGGAGTAGGCGGCGGACAGGGGGCTGGCGGTGTAGTTCCTGTAGAGCTCGTAGGGACTGCTCCTCTCCTGCGCGTAGCTGCCGCTCTCCGCCGGCTCCTGCTTGACCTCTGCGGCCCGACGGACGCCGAAGCCGCCCGGAGTCGCGGCGCAAGTCTCGGGCATGTGAGGTGAATGCTTGATGACCGATATGCAGCTGCCGCGCAGATGAAGCTGCTCCAGCTCCCTGCTGGAGGAGCCCTGCTCGGCACCGGGCGGGAGGAACTCCTGGTAGAGGTTTGCGGCGGCGCTGGATAACTTCTGGGCTTCCTGCGCGTACGCCGCCGAGCTCATGAGGCCGAACTTCAGCTTCAGCGACAGGAGCTCGGCCTTCAGGGAGGTGTTCTCCTCCCCCAGCGCCATCAGCTTGTTCTCCAGCACCATGTCGTTGATGCGCCGCTTCTCTCTCGACCTCTTGGCCGCCTCGTTGTTTTTGCGGCGCCTCTCCCAGTACAGGTTGTCTTTCTTCTCCTCCGGGATGAACTCCCTTTTCCTGCGACAGCTCGTTTTACCCTTGAATGGAATCGCGGAGATTTTGTGGCCCATCAGGTCCCTGTTGGCCCCCTGTAAGGCCACGGCGAGGACCAGGGCGTCCTCCCCGCTGTATGACTCACTGGAGTCCATCTCTTGTTTGATTGATTGCATATTACCACTGTGGTAGTGTCAGTATTCACACAGCTCTTTAACTGTACATCATAATGCTGGTGTGCATCAACAGTGACCAAACTCAGTTCATCCACTGGAGTTCAGGAAATCTGTGGAACAGACAAAGAGAGAGTTGAGTCAGTCATGTTGACACAAACTTAATCATCTTACCAAGTTAATGGGATAGTTCAACATGTTGGCAAATTCACCTATTGCTATAATCCCTATATAGGGGTAGGTTCAGTACCTTTAATTATTGGTGCATGCTGTTTTGAGATCAGCGGGGCAGAGACGTGAGCTGCTCAGGTAACAGTTGAAACAGTAGTCCCCTGTCCCTCATCAAACTCATCAAATACACAATCCAACAACTTCAAAACACTCTCATGGACAAGTTGTGACCTGCACATTCACCACGCTATGAGATAATCATGTATAATTATGTAACACTACGACGCACAAAGCAAATATTCGGAACTACTTGCGCTTTTGAAATCACTCTTCCCAGCAGCCGTGTCTGGAATGTAGTTCCGGTTACGCATTTCCCGCGAAAACAATTGAGTCTTATAATGTTACATTATTATCTCATAGTGTGGTGAATGTGCAGGTCACAACTTGTCCACCAGAGCATTTTTGAGTTGTGTATTTGATGAGTTTGATGAGGGACAGGGGACCTGTACCGTTCACCTCCATTGTGTTCACTGAGCAGCTTGCGCCTCAAGCAACATGCACCTATAATTAAAGGTAATGAACCTACTGCTATGACTATAGGGGTTATGGCAATGGGCGAATTTCCCAAAATGTGAAACTATCCCTTTAATGACATTTTGTCATGTATTTCCACTGAATGATGACTTATTCCCTTGAATCTGATTCAAGTTGATATTGATGTTTCTCCACTGAGTGTCTGCAGTCAGTGAATCCATGTAAACACCACTCCTTGTATGAACAGAACTTGGCATATTTCACTATCTCCCTAGTAACCAGCTGTCAGATGCACCGACAGTGTCAAATAACAATGAAAAATGTTTGTTTAATTTTCCGTCTGACATGCTGTACAAAATGCAAAGACATCAACAATTCATATTTATCATCTTCTGACCAGTTTTGTTTTGTTAGTGACTGTGTTCTTTGTTATCTGGCAGCAGACAGGAGCTGCTGTTTGTTTTCTTACAGTATTGTTGCTGCTGTGATCTTATTATGACCGTTGAAGACAAGAATGGGCAAAAGGTACAGAGGCAGAACGAGGCCATTATTCATTAACTTCATGTTGTACTCATTAACAGTGGGATGGGAGGGGGGGGGCTGCTGTGTGCTGGGCTGTCACTCTGACCCAGTGGAGGGGGGTGGTGAGCACACAGCAGTGACAGGCTGCTGAGTGAAGGAGAGACACTGCATGTCTTCCCATCCTGCAACTCACCATCTGTGCAACATCTGCTCCTATTTTTAAGTACCCGTAATTAATTGTACATGTTACAATTTGACATGGTTCATCTTTCTAAGTATAGTTGTTGTCATTCTGCAGTTGCTGACACTTAAAGGAAAACCTCTTCCTCTCTTATGCCCAGATAAGACCAGTCTTTCTTTGAGTTGCCTCATAATAAACCTCCACCTCTTATATCACTGTTTTTACTGTTTTCTCTTTTGATCAACATGGTTTCCCATAACTCCAAGGCTACACGTTGCAGTGTAAATAAAGAGACGAGGCCCTGGGCACGTAGAGGAGCTGCAGTCAGCTCACACACGTCAGGCAGTTTACACACACACAGAAAGTGTCTTTAGAAGAGAGCACTGGTGTGATCAGTGTACTGTGTTAACATCACAGAGGTTTTAATAACTAACATCAGCTTGTTTAGTAGAAGCAGGTTGGTCTTACAGTGTGGACTGTGAACTCCAGAGGTATCCTCCATGTTTCTCAGAAAGGCTGGAAAGGTGGAGAGGCTGAAAATACACACACACAGAGAGAGAACACAGAAAGATAAAGTTACATATTAATATATTAAAAACACTGATAAATGTTTTCATATCTAACTACATAGAGCTTGTTTCCATGTTATATCAGCCAGTCTGTGGCTCTAAGTAACACAGGTACAACGCTGATTTCTCTCTGTTCTATTTCTGTTGCTCTAACAAGGAAACTAGCATGGCCAAACTAAGGCCCGTGGGCCATATGCGGCCCCTTGGGCTTTTAAATCCGGGCCATCAAATATTGGTGCAAAATTGTCCAAATTATAACAAAGACCAAAAACGTTGATGCAGTGGTAAAGAAGGGAGACCAACAACACTGCTCCACTGAAACTGAATGTAGCAAGTTTTCTTTTACTTTTAGGTAATGGCTTTTACATGTCATTTATAGCTATTTATATCCCAGCTCTCATCTCTGTGGCACAGCGACACAAATGCGCTCCATAACCCGCAATCTTTTGTTTATGACAGTTTAGACGACACGTTGTAACATCACACATGTTATATAACGTCATCCACCGCTCCATGGATTGATTTTTTTGCCAGCTTCGTGGTAAACAAATGCACATGGCCAAGAGGAGGGTTAGCAACACAGAGGAAAAGCGATCACACTTGCATAGTTCCTCTTTAAAACTCACTGTGGCCCCTGATCCAAAAAGCTTGCCCATGCATGAGCTTTCCTCTGCACACCTGAACTCATCACCCTCCATGTTTTCACATAATACCACTGAGGCTGTATTTCATGTGTCAACAGTCTGATGTAAGTGTGTGTCACTCCGGCCTGAACATGTTTTAGAACAATACAGGTTTGGCTGTGTAAACAGTGTGAATAGGTTTTGCAACACCACCGGTCACATCACAGGACACAGATCAACTGATGTCACTCTGACAACTGCAGGTTTTTTACCATCATGAAAAAATGGACACAGGTTTGTTTTCTGTTTCGCTGATCTGGAAACAAACTGCTCCCTGCTTCTGGTTTTCTCATTTCAAAATGAAAATCAACTGGTCACAGGGTACGTGACCCAGTCTTATTCACTGTACCAGCACACAACGGGCCACTAAAACCAAACATGTCGGTGCGCGAGGCTGATGTAACATACACCGTCTGCAACAAAAACAATCAGTATCGGCCGTGGATGAGTCGGTTTCACTTTCACATGATTGGTATCAGTGACAAAAAAACAAAACAAAACATGAACGCATAATCCCAGTGCATGTTTGTGAAAAAACAAATCACATTTTCAAATTATGTCTAGTTTACCACTGAGTTACAAGTTCACAATGACACCTGTATGATAATAAGTTTCATTCTCAATAAACAAGTCTGTTTTTTTTTATCAACCCAAAACAGTCTACACTGATTCATGGGTTTTGCAATGTGTTCTACCTCTACTGTCGAGTGTCGACTAGATCCAACAGACCTGAGGTCAGTCAGATGCCAGAATGAATCAGGTTTTGCTTCCTCAGATCCTAAAAAGTCAAAGCTGGATGAAACTTTAGGAAAATGTGTAATCTATCAAGAATTTGCAAAATGACACATCAACCAGACGACAGGAAAACAACACGCCACATGTACAGTTGTGTGTTTAACATAGGGTTCAGTTATATACAGTAACGCTGTCGGTTTGAACTTGAACCAACTTTACCTTGAACATACAGTTAAGCAGCACTGAGCTCAGTTTTCATCAACTGTTGAATAACTCTACAACAGCTCTTCACTATAAAGATATCGTGGGTTTACAACAATGGGTTTGAGTGGAGTGTTACCTAAAAAGGCAATTCTGTCTGTTTTTGTTCATCCAGGGAAGGAACAAAGGACGACAGACAGCTGTAATCATAACATGTGACCCGGCAGTCACTCGCCTTCATAACCCACACACACACACTCATCCTAACACGCACACACCCCACATAACTAAATGTAAGCCCTGGCTGTGGCAGGGAGATGTCAGGTTGGAGAAATGAAAAGGGTTGAGGGTGTGGTGGTGACATCTCCCCTGGCTCCTAGGGCTGCATGGATCAACATTCAAGTAAATGTGATGAAGAATATAAGTGTGGATTTGCAGATTTAATATGATCTTATCAGCTCTATTGTAGTTTACAAGCAACTTGGATTTTTCATTTTTCATTTCTAAAAAGCTTATTTTTTTATTTGTCTATTTCAGATCAACATTACAGATGTGTAAATGTGTCTGTGCGGGAATAATCTCTCCCTTTTGTCTCTTCTGACAAGGCAACATATGACATCAAGACTAAATCTGGATGACACGTGATGCGGATGGGTGGTAGTGTTACCGCACCAGGGTGGTGGTGGTGGTGGTACTGGCGGTGCTGGTTCACGGTCGGTTCACCCGATCAGAAGGGCCAGGTGGATCTAAAGGAGGGCTCGGCCCAAACGTCCTATTGCCCCAGATTTCCTCGTTGTGTCCGTATTACACAATACACACTCCCCTCCGGCCACCGACTACCAGCAATTTCTATGGTTGCAGACATTATGCAATATCTGCCTGTGTGGCAATAACAATACAGGCCTCTGTTTGGACCACTCCGCGTGTGAGAGTAAGTGGGTGTAAATAAAAAATGTATATGTTAATGAATAATTAACACATATAACATTATAAAAGCCTTGCGTAACAGCCTGTATTGAGACAATGTGGGCATTTACTTCATTACATCATTGTCTTGCTTACTCATTACAGTGGCGGCTGGAGCGTGGGGGTCTACCGGTATCTACGCCCTACGAGCCCCGCTGCTCCGGTCACTTCACTGGGGTTAATGCCGTCCACACACCGGGGCAGGCAGGCAGGCAGCAGCCACACAACATGAAACTCTGGGTTACAACACCGTGTCGCAATGTGTAAACCCGTAACAGACAGGCCCGTGTGCCTGAACACAACACAACACTCACTACACAGCTCCACTGTCCGACACTGTCCGCCTTTTATCAGCAGTGCACGCGCAACAATAAGTTAGAAAGACACGTTTAACATGACAGCGCGAGGTTTAGCCGTTAGCTCACAGCGGCGCCGCGGGGAGAGCAGCATCCCACAGAAAAGCTTTGCAACATTTCAAAAGAAAAAAAGAAAAGGAAAAAAAAAAAGCCTGGCTCGGGGTTGACCTCAAATCACAACTGTACCTCTCCAGCAGCTCCCGGTCGGAGGCTCGGCTCTGGGGGTTCCGCCGCGTCTCGAGCTCAGGGAGCAAGCGGAGCTCTCCTGTCAGCTAATAAGGAAATAACTACAACAATATAAAATCCTACTAAGTTGTTAGTTGATGTGGCTCGTTCTCCTCCCGTGTCTTTTTCCTTTCAAGGTGGCTCTTGTCTCATGGATGTGTGTTAGTAGGTCACTGGTTAAGTATATTGGGCAGCGCGAGGTTAAGTGGCAGCCGCCGGAGCCAATCGGAGCGCGGCATTTCTCAATTTCAGCCAATCACTCTCGGCCTCAGCGGAGCGCTCCAATCTCTTCTAAATGTGTGTCGTCATCCACGGTGCGTATGAGGCGTTCAGGTGCGGTGGTTCACCGGCAGGAGGTTGACAGCGGAGCGAAATCTTTTAGTACCGCGGCTGATACACAAAAAGTGAGCCACAATAAGTCCTGATGGAGGTGTGTGGTGTAAGATCAGACTGGCTCATATGTAGAGAGTCAAATTCATCACTACATTTATATCTAATAAACCTTTGTTTGATCACTGTGTCTAAATAACAGACGGTAATGATAAGGTTGAAAGAATACACTAACACAAAAAAGATAATTAGCCTAATAATAATAATAACAGTAACAACAACGACGACAACAATAACAACAGTATTAATAGCTTAATAATAATAAAAGAGGAAGGATAAGAAATAGTATTAGTTGGTCTGAAAATGCTAAAACATTTACTATAATTCCAGTCTTATATCTAAACGTAGGAATTTAAAAATAAAAATAAAAACGTAAAACGGTTTATCAACCAAATGTAGCATAGACAGAAATAACACAACAAGCAAGTGGGAAAAACAGAACAAATTTAATTTCAAATTCATCTAATAAAGATGAACACATCAATGCTCAATACAAGAATAATGAAATAGCCTAAGACAAATTAGTATTTATTTTGTTTTGGTTCATTTTCCTTCTTCTTGACGACTCTAGAGGACGCTGTTGGATCGCTCTAGCTCGTGAAAACTGGGATCTTCCTTGTACCTGGAGGTTCAGAGTTAAAATGGCTGCTGCAGCTGCATACCAGGCTCCGGGCGAGTCCAGGGCTGCGGTCCAAACCTGAAGAAGTATGTCCAATCCTGACCACTTTTCCTGACCTCCATGGAAAACATCATGAGGTCAAGGGATGATGTGAGGGAGGATTCATAAGGAGTTGGACAGTACAAAACTACAGCCGCTGTGTTGAGAGTATATTGCACTTAAGTTTTTTTTCCCCCCTAACCAACTTTATCTGTAACACATGGAGGCACAGTGGCATCAGTCACTCACAGGAGGCAACAAGGTGATTTCCTTGTCAACTAAAGAAGAGGATCTGATCTGATTCCTTAGATAGCCGTTTAGTCATTTCATTCACTAAGGAACCTCCCGAAGAAATAAACAAAAATGTCAAACACACTTGCAATGGTAAAGGGATAATCCCTATAGTCTTAAGAGTAGGTTCGTTACCTTTAATTGTCGGTGCAAGCTATTTTTAGAACGGTGGAGCAGAGCCGCGAGCTGCTCAGAGCTACAGAGGTTAATGGAATTTCTTGGTTTCCCTCATCAAACTCATCAAATACACAATCCAACAACTCCACAACGCTCTGGTGGACAAGTTGTGACCTGCACATTCACCACGCTATGAAATAATAATGGAACGTTACAAGACAGAGTTGTTTTAGAGGTAAATTCATGTAATACCACTGATGCACATTTCCGTCGGGTGCAGTTTTATGGCAAGCAGTCTCTGTATTTGCCTCAAAAACAACTCTATCTCGTAAGGTTCTATTATTATTTCATAGTGTGGTGAATGTGCAGGTCACAACTTGTCCACCAGAGCGTTTTGGAGTTGTTGGATTGTGAATTTGAGGAGTTTGATGAGGGAAACCAAGAAATCCCATTAGCCTAAGTAGCGTAGCTCTGAGCAGCTTGCGGCTCTGCTCCGCCATTCTAAAAATAGCTTGCACCGACAATTAAAGGTAACAAACCTACTGCTATGACTATAGGGATTATGGCAATGGGCCAGTTTGCCAAAATGCTGAACTATCCCTTTAAAGTTTGTTAGTGAGTGGGTGATGTATCTCTCAGGTAGGGTTAGGGTAGGGTTACCTCTTGTCAGCATCTTGTCCAGACCTGAGTGCTGAGATAACACCGCCCACATCCCAGGGTCAGATGCATCTAATCAGGGTGGAGGACCAGGCTGAACCAAAACTGGTGAAGAGGAACTTCGGATGGGAAGCAGCTGGGGGTCTCAGGGTCCAGGGGAACCATATGGAGGAGGTTATTTTAGTAAATGGTGGATAATGATGTGTTGATTCTCTCTGGTGCTGTCTTACCATGGAACTTATATTTCTTCCTTTGCACAAACAGTTTGTTTTTCAGAAACCTCAGTGGCTGCTGCCAGGCAAGAAAAATGTGTTCAGGCATGTTTTTAAGGAAAAAATGAGAATGTCATCTTGATAAACAAAAACAAAGCAGCTTTTTGAAATCCCTTAACCGCATCTATTGAGGCCTGGAAGACAGCAGGAGTGTTGGTTAGTCCAGACAGCATCATGGAGAAGTCAAAGTGGCCAAGTGAATGCCGTCTTCCACTTGTCCCCTGTGATAGCCTATACTGTACCAAGAGCAATAAAATCTGATCTTTACTGTTAAGTTAGCAAGACCCTGGACATCATTGCAAGTGCAAAGAGATTCACAAGAAAATGCCAACACCCAGGGAAGGAGATGTACTGCTGGAGATTCATTCATGCTCTATTTCTGCACAGCGAATCCAAACATCCACCACAAATTTGGATCCGTGTCACAGATTTAAAAGATGTAAAAACATTTCTCAAATTGATCAGAGCGGTAAAAACACAGCTGTCTTTACAGAAACAAGATCAAAACAGAACAGTGGACATACAAGACAATTAATCCCAGTATACCAATACATAAAAATCAATATTTTGTGCGTAAAATGTGAAACCCAACACAGATATACAGTTTGTGATTCCTTAGATTATTTTATTAGTATCAGTTATAAATGACTTATATCCCCATTACAGAGTATATTTTCAACTGGGTGTACAGTGACATAATCAGCAAGTGACATCACACCATGTTCCTCTCTCAGAAAGGGGATACAGCCTACAGCATCTTATTCACATGACTCTACTGGATACTAATCAGAGTGGTGGACATAAAGAAAGAGTATTTTATATTTACACTAGGCTTAGCAAATCTTCACCAGTAAAGACAACTATAAACAAATAAAATTACAAATCTGTATAGCTTGGTTATCAGAGTTGATGTCAAATGTATCAGCCTGGTTGGAAAAAAAAAAAAAAAAAAATCAACAAGACCCTTTGTTTTTTGTTTGTTTGTTTAATAGATGCTCAGAGTTCAAAAATACATCTCAGTGAATATATTTGTTAAAAAAGTTACTTTAAAAAAACTGTAATATTTTATTCATCGTACATTCTATTGTTCTGTGATTGTGGCTTTTCACAAACCATATGATAGTCACTTCAAAAACAACATTAAATTGTCTTTAAGGGTGCAGGAGGAGTGGAGCGTCTCCCACCGCTGCAGGAAGCTGTAGTTGTGGTAATAACACTTCCAGCTTGATAAACACAACTGGTTTCCTCAGTTAGTGGAAGAGTGTGAGGATCATCAGTAACACTTTATGATAATTACACACTATTAAGCATTAGTTAAGCATTAAATACTGATTTCATCATTTATAACACATGAATACTCATTAGTATGTAGTTTATAAATGCAGATAAAATGTTTCATCATTCATAAGCAATAACTGTATTTATAAACTACATACTAATGAGTGTTCATGCGTTATAAATGAATAATTCAGTATTTATTAATGCTTAAAGGGATAGTAGCATTTTTTTTTAAAGTGGGGTTGTATGATCTACAAATAGCCCCTAAGTACTTTAACTGCAGTAGAAGACTCTCTACACTCCTCCCGTTAGCAACGCCAACCCATAGCCCTGCCCAGAGATTTACAACATACAGTGTTGTGAACAGACCCAAAGAAACGGCCTATTTTCGCGGCCTTTCGCGACTGTGTTTTTCCTGCACTTTGAGGGGCTGGAAAATGTTTTATATTATAGCGAACAATGGAACTGTGTATTTTTTTTCAGGTAAAACCTCTTTTAGGCCACGAAAATAGGCCGTTTCTTTGGGTCCATTCACAACAATGTATGTTGTTAATCTCTGGGCAGGGCTATGGGCTGGCGTTGCTAACGGGAGGAGTGCAGAGAGTCTTCTACTGCAATTAAAGTACTTAGGGGCTATTTGTAGATCATACAACCCCACTTAAAAAAAATGCTACTATCCCTTTAATAGTGTGTACTTACTATAAAGTGTTACCAGATCATCTTATGCTACGTGCACACTACTGTCTTTTCATTCTTTTCATTTGTGTTTTAAAATTAAAAGATCTGTCCAGTTCACCACACTAACTCTGTATCAGAAATGATTGCCATCCGTCCGTACATACGTACACGCCTGGAAACCCACATCACATGACCGTTTATAGTGAGCGTGTGCACAGGAAGCAGATTGTCCACTCTGCACCTGATTAGCTGCAGAAAATACAATGAATTAGCAACAGCAAAGATGTTTGCAGCATTAAAATACAGAATTTAACCCAACAACGACAAAGACAACAGGGTCAGTAACACTGTAATTCACTATCGAGGTTAATGAGAGCCAATCAGGGACGAGCATGGGTATCTTACATCAGCGTTTATAGAAGATCTCAGTTTGTGTCCATGTGAACGACAACACAACCCCAAAGTTTTCAAAATAAAACATGTCCAGACGTCTCAGTTTTAGGCACTTGATAATAACTCTCGCAGGAGTAAACGTAACAGAAGAGAGGCGCCTTAACACAACTAATAACTCCTACGTCATCTGAAGTGGGAGGGTGGTGTAGCGGGGCGCAACACAGGCATGTAAGAGGTACAAACATGAGATACACTTGACATTCAGATGTGTCAGTAATATCTAAAAAAAAATCTCATAGAAAACATTCAGTCTCTTTCACTTTATGCTGCTCTTTGAATTTTTTTTTTTTGGCAAGCAAGGACAGCTCACAGAATATTTCAGCTCCTCTGTGTGTGGGACGGCGCCGCGCCTACGCGTCCGACAGGTGGACGGCCAGTTCATCAGTCTGTGGGGGGTCGTTGTCCCCTAACAATTCTGTCTCGGGCACCGACGAGTCCTCGTTGTGGTCTGGCTCGGCCTGGGACGCCCTGTCGGCTAAGTCCTCCTCATTGGTCCTGGAGTTGTCTCCTAGTAACGCCGACCTCTCTGTGACGGAGGCGCTGGAGGGGGCCGAGGTGATGTAATCCGTGGACGTGGAGCCGCTGCCGCTGTGGTGGGAGCCGGCCTTGGCGACCATCTGCGGCGCGTGGTGCATCTGCTGGTGGGGCATGGCCATGGGGATCTGCATGGGGTAGAAGTTCTGCAGGTAGGGGTAGGGCGACATGGGGTGGTACCCGTTGACGGGGATGTAGAGCTGCGGCGGGACCATGGGCCGGTGCATCGGACCCTTCATGGGCACGAACTGGGGCTGGTGGAACGGCAGGCTCTTCTTGGGGCTGGCGTAGCGCGACGCGTTGGCCGTGCTCATGCTGACGTTGCTGACGGGGCTGGTGCTCAGGGAGCTGGTCTGGGTGGTGTTGCTGGCGCCGGACGTCTGGGCCGAGCTGTTGCAGTTGGACAGGCTCTCCCAGGAGCGCAGGCGCGCGTGGACGTCCTTGAAGCGGGGCCGCCTCGCCGGGAACTCGCTCCAGCACTCCAGCATGAGGGCGTAGACCCAGGCGGGGCAGTCGTCGGGGCAGGACAGCAGCTGGCGCCCGTGGACCATCTCCATCACGTCCTGGTTGGAGTAGCCGCAGTACGGCTGCAGGCCGTAGCTGAACGTCTCCCACAGCAGCACGCCGTACGACCAGATGTCCGACTCCGTGGAGAACTTGCCGTACATGATGGCCTCCGGCGACATCCAGCGGATGGGGAAGGAGCTGGTGCCCGTCAGGTTGTAGTAATCGGCCGAGTAGACGTCCCTGAACAGGCCCAGGTCCAGGATCTTCACGCTGAGCTTCTCGTAGACCAGGATGTTTCTGGCGGCGAGGTCTTTGTGGACGACCTGCTGGCCCGAGAGGTATTCCATCCCCGCCGCGATCTGGGTGATGACGTGGAGGAAGTCGGCCTGCTCCAGGGTGGACTTGACCGTCTTGTCGTCGTCGGAGCTGCCCACGTCCGAGTTGGGCGAGCGCATCACCAGGTACTCGTGCAGGTCGCCCAGGCCCGAGTGGGCGAACACCATGCTCATTGGCTGCTCTTTGGTGACCACGCCCAGCAGGCACACCACGTTCTGGTGCTGCAGGTGGAGGCGGAGCATGGCCTCGTGGCGGAACTCCTCGCAGAGGGCGGCGTCCACCTTGTCTTTCAGGGTCTTGATGGCCACCACCTGGCTCTGCTCGCCGGGCGCCGTGCCGTACAGGTGGCCCTTGTAGACCTTGCCGAAGCGATCCTCGCCCAGCTCCTCCATGAAGCGCACCGCCGACATGTTGATCTCCCTCAGCTTCCCCTGCACACACAAAGAGACGGACTTCAGCACCAGAATGCAACAGTTGTTAATTGAAGTTCTTTCCTGTCAGGACCCGTTTTGATCGTTAAGTGTCTGTTGTTAGTTTCTGTCTTGTCTTTTGTTTATTTCCTGTTTTATTTTGTCAGTCATCTGCATCATTGCTCTCATCATTGCTTGTGATTTGTCTCCCCAATCCCTTGTGTATTTTAGCTATGCTCTCCTTCTGTGACAGATCATCTCATCTCATCTCGTTTTAGATCTATGTATCTATGTATCCATGTATCTATGTATTGATCACAGATCCATCAGTGTGTGTATTACCTGGTGTTTCTGTTGACTGTGCAGCTCCATGTCCTGGCTGGGGGAGCTGTTGAGCTGGCAGCGCGGTGGTATGTCAGTCGAAGCCTTCTGCTTATTGCGACACGCACACACCAAGAAGAAGAGGCAGGCGATGACCAATGGGATGGCGATGGCAGGGATGAGAATAAACAGGATCTCCTTCCTGGTGCTCTCCGGTGGCTCTGTAACATAAAAGATGGTAAAGACATAAAGACAGGTTGTAGTAACCCAGGTCCTCTTATTTGTAATGTGCTTATCACAACATTGTCTGTAATAGTAAAACACAGTGACAATGGGCAGTGACTAAAAGAATGAGACAGAGGCTACAAGTGGTGGATGTAACTGTTTGGGATTAATGAGACAGGATGTTACTGCTGTAGCTGGTCCTTCACTGTGGTCAGGATACATTACTTTGATGCTACTAACAGTATGTGGCCATACGTGGTCCAGACCACCACAGAATGTGGTCTGAGTGATCAGATCTCAGGTCTGGTTTGTCCACATCTGCACTTAGAGCTGATCATTTCGGATTCTTTCTTTTCATATATTTATTTGTAAGAGTCTATTTATTATTTATTTATTTTGTTGATTGTGCTTCCTTTTTTGGGTGGGTGGGTGGGGGGTATATGAGATTGAGAATGTTGAATTGTGGAAGTTCTTTGAATGAATTCTGAATTGAACAAGGCATTCCCTGCCTACAACACTTTTTTTTGTCATTTTAACAACTAAATGTATATGCCTGCAAAACCTTCAATAAAAAGAGAGTGAATGCTCAGAGGTCAACACACATAATGCATTACTTACTGCAGGGGTGTATGTCACACAGGTCCACCCTGACATGAGGGTCCAGGGTGAAGCACCAGGGCGCCTGCATCTGGCCTCCCGGGTTCCGACAGAAGTTGTGACTCCCCCAGAGCTCGGGGTATTCCTGGGACAGGTGGTGGCTGTGGGGGTACTGGGCGCTCCAACTCTGGCAGTGGTGTCCAGACTTAGTGATGCTGACTGTGCCCCTGTAGTCGGCCCCACTCCCGTTGTAGCAGATGTGGTCTGTGGGGGAATCTGTGGAGCACACACACTGATTCAGAATAGATCCTATTGGACACTAGAGGAGAGGTGACCCTGGTGGCCATGGCCACAACTTAGAAATGGACTGTGATGTTATACATCTTTCAGATTCAGTTCAGTTTTTTTTACATTTCACATTCTGGAGCTAACTGGATGCTCCGGATAGAATATTTTAATATTTGGGGAAATGTTTTTTCATCCTGAGAGATGCTAAGATTTGCTGCCACATCCTGACAATGAATTTCACTTTGGGGGTTAATGAAGTATATAATCATTTTTTGTTCTTATTCCATTCATGAACTCATGTTAAGACAATGAGCGTACACATGCATCTCAATAAATTAGAATATCATGGAAAAGTCTATTTACAGTAGTTCAAGTAAAATAGCCCCAACTAAGTATTGAGTGCATATAGATAGACATGTTTTTCAGAAGGTCAACATTTCCATATGAAAAAATATGGATTTATATGTTTTTTTTAATTGGTCTTTTGGAATATTAAAATGTTTTGAGATACTTAATTTTAGGTCTTGACTAAATGTAAGCCATAATCATTACAATTAAAAGACATTAAATAAATAAAGACACAAAATGATTAATTCTCTGTAATGAATCTATATAATGAATTAGTTTCACTTTTTGAATTAAATTACTGACATAAATAAACTATGATATTCTAATTTATTGAGATGCACCTGTATTCCCATCAATGTTCAAATATTCCTTTAAACAAAAAGTCAACTAAACGCTCTGAGGCTGTGTGGCTGAGGGCAGTGACTGCTTTGTTGTGGCATCACAAAGTTACAGAAGTCCTGACAGCTGGTTTTAAGGCTCAGTTTGATCAAAATTTCTTCCTTTAGATGTTTTATTACTGCACTAGTCTTTATATTTGACTACTACTAGTCAAACATTCTGTCATTGTGTTACTAATGGATGGAATTATATTGAATTGACCGGCTCCACTCTGTGTCACAATTTTAGACTTGCTTCAATAATCCATTTTTCATTGAGTTCACAATTCAATTTCTGTAATGAGTGTGCTTCTCGCAGCATCTACTTACATGGACCCAGTTTATCCTGTGGCACTCCGATCCTCATGCAGGAAGCAGCATCAGACGTGCCGGGCCGCGGCAGCAGGTGGCAGCTGGGAAGCTTCAGCTGCATGAGGATCATGGGATTGGTGCGGGCCACCGTGTACTCGGCCTGGCACAGGTCGTTCTCCAGGGCCTCGCACTCGTCTCGACAGAGCTGCCGCTGCCGGGGCCCCCGGGAGCCCTCGTCGCACAGGGGGAAGACGTAGTAGCAGAAGGACGGGATGGCGAACTTGGAGCACTGGTCCGACAGGTGGGTGGAGGTGCCGATCATGGTGAAAGCAGCTTGGAGGGAAGAAACAGAGACGCACGTTTCAGCTGATGTCATCTCAGATATCTGCAGTAAGAATTAAAGCCAGCTGTTCACTGTACAATGTGATTGGTCCATCTTTACCTGTGATGCGGTTTTCACTCTCCCCCTGCATCTGCAGTGACTCCACGTAGATGCTCTGGTTGCCGATGAAGCGAGCACAGGCGATGCCTCGGTACGGCTGGCAGAAGCCTTTCTCACGTGACCTAAAAAACAAACAAACAAACAAGGACATCACCTCAAACATCCCAGTTGATAATCCAAGCCTTGGTGCACAAGAGAGCACACATGAGTTTGATTTTAAACCAAATCAGTTTACATCTGGGTCTCAATATACCACACATTATGAAACATGAATAAAAAAAGCCTAAAAAACCCTGTTATTGAGACCTCACTGTGCACAAAATGCAAAGACAGTTAAAAGTTGCTGCAACAGCACCACCATGTGGCCACTTACTGATGTTTTAATTTTTAAATACTTCAACATCTACGTGTTTCTTATATTTTTGCAGTGACAACAGTTACACACACCATACAGGGAATAGTTTTCAAAAGCAGGTCTTTGCTGAGACCCCCAGGTTGAGGTGTCTTCCATCAATGTTACTGTTATAATTACATTTTGCACCTAAAACCCATCGACTGTGTTCAGTTACATCTACTGTATCTGCTAGAGCAGTGGTTCCCAACCTTTTTTCCTTGAAGCTTTTGTTGTTCAAAAGAATACAGTGATACAAACTTTTATTTACAAAAATAAACAGTTGATAAAAGTTGGAGCCCTGCTGTGGGTAATTACAATTAGGAGCACCATTCTGAATCCATTCTGAATTATAAATCTGATTCTTTTTTATTCTATTTTGCTTTATTTTATTTTATCTTTCTGTCCCTTTTCCTATGTTGTGTCATGATTGTTATCATGAACCTAGAAGCAGGTAGGTTGTAGGTTTTTGGTCCTATTGTCTTTGTTTATACATGATTTTGATTATCCAAGTCTGTTATTGGGATTTTAAAATTGGGTAACACTTTATTTGACGCCTATCTCTAACACATTATAACCATTCTTCTAATGAGTTATAATGCAGTTATAGCACTGTATAACTATAGTTATAATGCTTCATAATAATAATCATAACACACTATAAAGCATTTTATCATGACTTATAAGGTCAGGTATACGTTATAATTGTTAGTAACTCGCTGACAATGCCCACATCGATAATGCATTATAAATATAGTTATAATGTGTTATAATTGGCTTATAAACGTGTATAACTATCATTATAAACACTCGTAAATTATCACAAGGCTTTATAACAAAAAGCATAACACATTATAGAGCATTTTATAATGGCTTATAAGGTCAAGTATTATTATAGAGTTATAATACTCTATAATGTGTTACGCCTATTATAACTCAAATAAAGTGTTACCAATTTCAATATGCACAAATATAATTTTGATAACCAGACAAAGCTCTGTGGACCCTCTGAAATCTCTGACGTCGCCCTGAGGGAGGCCCGGACCACAGGTTGGGAACCAATGTGCTAGAGTATAGTAGATCAGATTAGGAGACCTAAACTGACCTGAGCACATTATATATCAGATGGGAGTAGCTGATAAAATACCCTTCGTGCCCTTTACCTAATAAAAGAGTTGAACATTTTGGGAAATGGGACTCTCATGACTGAAAGGAGAAGAGTAATGGGCCAAGTCCGGATTTGATTCAGAGATAATTGCAGGTGATGGACGGTGCCAGAGCCGAGCTGTACAGGATTCAGAACTCTCTGATTAAAGTAAACGTATACTATTGCTTCAATAAATAAAAAAGAAGTCTTTGTACCCTGCCCCTGACTCTAGATGTGGGACATTAAAGGGGTTATATTGCTGGCTGATGAGATAAGCTCCCTGGAAGAGGCATTCAGGAACAGTCGGTCTGACTGAGAACGTGAAGCATTCTTTCCAGTTCAGAGCAGGGCCTCTCCAAACCGCCACTGAGCGTCTGACTCTTAGCTTGTGGAATCTGTTCTGAGCCCCCGTCCTGGTGAATCAAAGCCACAAGGCGCTGAGAAGAATAAAGCTGCTACCCTCATCATTCGGTTGCATCAATCACTGCGGCATAGCACAAGATCTTCTCCATTTTAACAGTCGGAGCACCTCAGGTATGACTGTCAGCTGTGACGTGTCTTTACATGCCCACTTCAGCTCTGGGCAGACACTTCTGACACTACAAACAGAAACCAACCGTCTGATTCACCCTCACCACAAACCTTCTTCTTGTCTAATGAGGGAAAGGCTTTTGGCTGTGAGGGATTTCTAATTAATTCAACATGGGCTCTAAACCCAAAACTTTAATCATTACCACACAACAATGGCCTTAACCCACTGAGCTGACCATGAAATCCATGTCATTTCCAGACTAGTACCTCCATAATCCACTTGGTACTTTGATAGATAAATAGGTAGAGCAGGGATTTCTTCTCTAGGTTGGAGGATTTACTCAGCAAACATATTAAATAATCTGTTATAAACTTCATTAGACTTCATAAAGGAGTTATCAAACTAAATGCAAAGCTTCCAAACAGATCTTAAAAACTTAAAACAGACTTGAGATAAAACAGGCTGAAGTGAGTCTGGATTTACCAATGTGTTAAACTCTTCCTGTTTTAACATAAAACAGGATGTTTCTGTAATGTAGCTGCTGGAGTAGCCTGCTTCTCTGTTAACCCTCCTTCACAGTTTGTGATGTGATGACGGAGCTAAACACTTCTTCTCCCACTGATCACTTTTTCTCTGATGAAAATATCAGTTTGGCTTCTGGCTCTGTTGCTGTTCAGACATTTACTCATACGCACACTCATCCACAGGAAGGGGGTTCACTTACGGTTGATCTGGGCCATGTGTGGGCACCTGTCCTGTGAATTCAAAATAAAAATACATTAACCATTAAAAGTGATCTATCAAGGCTTATGACACTTTTTTTTTGCGTGACTGCTGGTTGACTTAAAAACTATTACCTGTTTTTACAATGCAAAGCAACACTTATGACTTATAAATGACACCATCAGATAAATACAATAAAACAAACTAAAAGACAGACAGAAAAACAACACAAGCTGCTCATGTCACTGTGAGAACATAAGTCTTTAAACAAAACCAACGTTGTGCACATTAATGACAGAATCAGTGAGTAAATCCAGTGAGCCTTACCTAGTTTGACATACAGGACACCCGTGGCAGAGATGACCTTGAATGAGTTGGAGGCGACACACTGATAGTAGCCGGTGTCCGTGGTGTCCAGGTCCTGGATGCGGAGCTTGGACCCCGACTCCATCTTGCGGATGGTGATGCGTCCCTGCTCCTGGACCACGGGGGCATCGTTCTTCAGCCAGCGGATGGTGGGCCGGGGGTTTCCTGTCACTCTGCAGTGCAGCGTGGCCGTCTGGCCCTGGAAGTGGGTGATGTTGTTGACTGGCCCCTGGAACTCCAGGAAGTAACCTTGAAGAGACCAAACACAGCAGCTGAAATACACAACCAGGAGTCCACTGCTGCTTTTAAACACAGCTCACATTTTAATCAACTCTGGATTAAAGGGCCACCACTGCGCCCATGGCAACTATCATGAAACTGTCTTTTTTTTTTTTTTTTTAAACTTACCTGTTAACATTTTATTAAAGCTTAAAGTTTTGTGTAATTAAGGTATGATTATGGTGTGTGGTGGTTTTGTTAAGAACTGATTTTAAGATTTTATTGTTTATCTTTAAGGCTTTTCATGGGCTGGCCCCCGAGTACCTGACTGAGCTGCTACACATTCATGCCCCTACCAGAGTATTAAGACCTGCCAATCAGCCGCTACTGGTCTTCACTAAAACTGAGCTAAAGACCAAAGGGGCGGAGCCTTTGGGGCTGGAACAGCCTGCCGTGGCACACCCAGTCGGCCGAGTCTAAAGAGGTTTTTAAAGCACATGCATTTTTTCTCCCTGGCATTCAACTGAGCTGACACATTTGTTTTTTATTTGTGTTTCATTCATTTATTTATGGCACATTTGAATTTAACTGCACTTTACTTATGTATTTTATGGTATTTTAATTACGTAATTGTATTGTTTACTTTTATGTGCTGTGCTGTTTTTACTGACCTGTATAGCACTGTGGTCAACAATGGCTGTTTTTAAAGTGTTCTATAAATAATAATAACTTTATTTATATAGCGCCTTTAAAAACACAAGTTTACAAAGTGCATGACAAAACAACATATAAGAGACAAGTGTAATAAAAACAGCAATATAGCAATACAGGCATCATTGAGACCAGGAGGACTCAAATTAAAATGCAGGATGCAGTTAATTAGATAAAATAAATAAAAGGGGCTATATGTGATAAAAGGAGATAAGATAAAAAAAGTAAAACTAAGAGCATCTGAGTAACATTGTGAGATAAAACAGATGATAGAAAGAAAACGATGACATCACATAAAGCAAGTCTGTACAAGTGGGGTTTAAGAAGTGATTTAAAATAATAAAATAAAGTTGGGTTGAGTGTGGGGAATGCTATGGCTTGTCACAAAATGTGATGCACAGAGTCTCAACCACGCTCATGCTTCCCTTCTTTGCCGGAGTTAGGGTGGAGTCAGACACCCCCCAAGATGGTGACAGTGGAGCAGCTCAGGCTGAGCGTCAGAAACCAATGGGTGACTGTCTGTGTTGCAACCACACATCTATTGGCATGCTCATTAAAAATGTGGAGCTCCAGATGTGACTTCTTCAAAAGAAGATGCAGAAGAGCACAGCTGTTCCCCTGGGACTCGAGGGGATTGCAACACATTGTTGCTTCACATACTGCAGTTCAGATGGATTAGAGTTTACAATATTTCCTAATCTGGATACTTTTAGTCTCCTACCTCTGGCTAATCTGTGTATGGTGGGTGGCAGTGGTTCAGTTTTGGGGGGAGTGTCAGGCATTAGTCTTAGTCATCATTCAGTTAGAGCAGAAGTGTTTCAAGACATCTTGCAGCACTCTTGGCTCTTTGCTGAGACTCCTGTCAGCTATGTCGATTTCTGAATAAGGGAATAAAAAGGCACAGTCCAGGAGTCCATGATAAACACGCACACTCACTCACTCACTCACACACTCACACAGAAGTCCCCTGGTTCTCCGTACCATCTGCATGTCATGCGGCAGCTGGGCTGTGGAGTTTACACAATGGAAAAACAGATGTGTGGCCAGCTCCCCACAGAGCGGGCTGCAGATGAGTGATGTCACCACACAGCTCTTTAATTACAACTCCTCCATCCGTCATTAAAGGACGTACTGCAGCTCTATGATGGAGCGAGCGACGGTGTGAGGGCGGAGCAGGAAGGGGAGGATGAATAAAGCTGACAGGCAGCAGCGGTGTGCAGGGACTCTCACAGTAAGTAAGAGGTAAGCGTCTCTGTGTGATCAGAGGTTAAAGGGATATTTCAACATTTTGGCAAATTTGCCTATTGCCATAATCCCTACAGTTTTAGCAGTAAGTTCATTACCTTTAATTGTCGATGCAAGCTGTTTTGAGATCAGCGGGGCAGAGACGCGAGCTGCTCAGCTAACGCAATGGAGGCTCATGGTATTTCTACATTTATATGAAATAACGTAAATAATTAACGTATAATTATGTAACATTAGCCTACGACACATGAAGCAAATACTTGGAACTACTTTCGCTTTTGAAGTCACTGCCGAGCAGCCGTGTCGGGAATGTAGTTCCGGTTACATATTACCTTGAAAACAACTCTGTCTCATAGCATTTCCTTTATTATTTCATAGTGTTGTGAATGTGCACGTCACAACTTGTCCACCAGAGCGTTTTGGAGTTGTTGGATTGTGTTTGTGTTGTATTTGATGAGTTTGATAAGGGAAAGCCCGGAAATACCGCGCAGAGCTCGCGTCTCTGCCCCGCCAATCTCAAAATAGCTTGCACCAACAATTAAAGGTAATGAACCTACTTCTATGACTATTGGGATAATGGCAATATAGGCGAATTTGCCCAAAATGTTGAAATATCCCTTTTAAGTCACTGTCACCAGCCCCAGCATCTTCGGCAAACATCTCCACCCACACCGCAGCTTCTCCCTCCAAACGCCACATCCGCAGTCGCTCTATTACTCACATTTCACGCATGGTGTAGCAGCCTTTTCCTTTCCTTGACATCATCGGCTTTATCACCTCCACCCATTCACTTCTCAAAATAAGAACGTCCACCGTCCAAGTTTACACAAGTGGTTTCAACCTCCTCCTTAGTCTACTCACTGGAGCTCTACCCTCCCTGAGCCTGACCCTGATGTGTAATTAATGTCGGTGTGACCTCTCTCTCCTTGCATTAGTCACCACTTCAACCTATACAGCCCATTACGGCCTGTGGAACACTCTGACATTTCTGTCTCCACCCCAGAGAGTCAAACTGACCAAACCGTCACAACCTGATGATGCTGATCATCATGGGCTTACCAGAGCTACACACACGAGCACTCAGTGAGGGGGGGTAATACTTTGCAATTGTAGGAGAAGTTATTATCTCCTTTTGGTTGTAGTGTAAAAAAAAAACAAAAAAACATTCACATTCCCTCACACATTTAGATGTGTCCTTGTTAAGTCTCACTTCCTGGATTCCTCAAGGCTCCCTCCTTTGATGTGTGTGACCTTTCTCTTTCATCCTATTTGTCTCAGTTCCCCAAACCCCAATAAATGAATGTGTCTGGGCCCACTCAGTAATCCACTGGGAGATTCAGACATCACCGCTCATGATCAAAAGTCAAACAACTGTTTGACGGGCAGGTCTGGCTGTTTCACATTTCAAGGCTGATTTGTCTTATCCCCACGAGACAGAGGTCGTGAAACTGAACTCTGTCTTTGAGAGTCTGCTCTCTGGAAAGTTTCTAAAGTTGGTCCATCAGCCGGTCCATCAGCTTGTTTGTCTAAGAAATGACCACTCAACAAATGCAGAAAATGACACAATGCCAAAACTTCATTATGGAGGTTTTCTTAAATCAAATATCATATTTGGCCAAAAGCAGCTGGAATACAATCTGCTGAACTATGGTGTGTTGATAAGAGGCTTTGGCATCAGAGATATGAGCCGTATAGACCTGCTCATGGGAAAATCAAACCCACAATATCATGTGAATGTGATATATGCTTAAAAACTCTGCTCAGCTGCCAACTGTCGATCTACTGATATCATGCTTTATTTGGGGTTGCAGCGCATTGGCCGAGGCTGTATGGTCTGGTCTCTGACAGCTACTGAGCAAAATGTGTCAGTAACACACTGTCAGCTACTGTTGATAATAATTAATATGATGATTTAGTGTGTGACAATAGAAATTTGTCGTAGTAATCTCTTTATGGTGGTTTAATACTTAAAGGTACTAAACTGGCATGGACAATATGGGCTGGAATAAGCAGCTCTATATCAGACTTCAAAAAGCTGAACTATCCCTTTAAGGTCTTTTGATCACCAATTTTCAGTGTACAAAAACAAACAAACAGTATACTGTATTCAGTCAAATCCCGGGTGTGTTATTCTAAATTTGGACACTATTTCAACATTTTTACGGCAAATGAATATCGGCTCTAAATATCAATTGTTCTTGATTACTAATAATCAGTATCGGCCCTGAGAAAAACATATCAGTTGATCCCTAGTATATAAACTGTATAAAATTGTGTTTTATATCAAACTGGGCCTAGAGCCATGTATAAACATACTTAGTTAACCTGATACCAATGCTGATATCAAAAATGTCTGTCAATTGCATGATAATTATGTATACAAGCTATTCAAATGTGCAAATGAAAAAAAAAAGAACTGTCTAATCAACCAAAAATTTCATGACCCCTGAGCAGTACCTCCGCGGACCACCTAGGGGTCGTGGACCACATGTTGAAGACCTCTGCTTTATAGCACTTTATAGCAACTTCCTGTCAGCAGATGGAGTTATCAGTCCCCGCCCTCGTCCCTACGTCACCACATTCACGCGCATCCCTTGGCTGCACACACAGAGAGGACCGCCCCTTTATGCCGTTCTCTCTCCTCATTGGATAAAGGTTGTAGGATACAAGGAAAGTTTTCTCCTCGGCTTACAGCAGAGCAGAGTGACTGACAGACCCGTGTTTCAGACCAAACACTCTATGTAAGTGATTGCTGTTGGAAGATAGAACTATTTAAGACTTATATTAACACAAACATTCCGCTTACTTCTGCTTTAAATATTGTTGAACAAAGTCAAGATAATGAGTCTGTTTTCAGCTGTGACAGGAACAGGCCTCATGGTGGTAGGATAACTGACAGAGTGGGCAGGCCACTGTCAGACACAGGCCCTGTCAGTAGCAGTAGGTTTTACCGTGTGGTCAGGACACATTTGCATTAATACTGCTGAAGGAATGTAGCCACATGTGGCCCGGCCCCGGACCACCTCTGAATGCGGTCTAAACGAGTCCTGGGTTCACACCTGTAAGCAGACCACTGGTGATTGGAGCAGATGTTAATGCCAGGCCTGAAGGAACACTGCTGCATACAGATGGTGAAAGGGAACTTCTCTCAATGAGGAGGATCTCCTGTGCATGTGAAGAGAACAGAGCGACCCAGGTTGGTGAGGACTGAACCTCTGGAGCGGCTCCTCCACACATGCTGCTCTGCCCCTGAACTTCAGAAGGTGTTTTACTCAACAAACCGGACAGTTTCACAACATCTCCACCACCGACCCTTTGATCTGAAGAACAGAGCTGCTGATGTTCCAAAGTTTGACTCAGATACCAAAGTACTTCTCCCGTTTAGAAGACACATTGTCAGGGTTAGAAGGTCAGGCAGCAGATTACTCAGAGATGTGGGAAGCACTTATAAGCCAAATGTGAGCACATTCCAGACCAACGTGCTGGAGAACAGCCGTCCAACTGCTCTTCACTGGTGTGAAACCCTCATACAACTGGAGAACCTCCCACTCACACTGACTGATCCTCAGCTTGAATTATGTGCTGCTGTGTTAACATGTGGAATTTGCAGAACTCTTTTGCGATTAGCTTTATCTTGAAGCTAGATTTTATGAAGATGCTGTTCTTTTTGATCATCACCTCCTCCTACGATGCAACTATTACAGACAATGTGGCTCAGTAGTCGACCATTAGACTGTATAAAAAAGATTCCAACACATGACCCACAAACTCACAAGACACTTAAAGGGGGGCTATAGGTCCGGTTGTTTTTCTGCTGTTTTGGTTGCTTTTATTTCTATGGACCATCACAGTTATTCTGAAGCTGTTTAATTAAAGGGATACTTCACCCAAAATCAATAATTCACCAATTTTCTACTCACCATCATGCCAGGGAAGGGTTTGGAGAACTTTCGGTGTCATCAAAATGCTTTTATGGTCCCAAGGGGGGGTCGGCTGGCAACGGATTTACATATAATCGTGGCAGATAGTGCCAATTGTCCAAAACACACACTACTGTATGTCTAAACCATTGGATGTATGATGTAAACACAGAAGAACATCTCGCAGTAAATCTCGCGCATGCGCACAAACATCAACAGAGCCGCTACTACTAACCGCACTATCCGCCGCCATCATATGAAAATCCGTTGCCAGCTGGACCCCCCATGGAACTACAAAAGCGTTTTGAGGACTCTGAAAGTTCTCTAAACCCTTCCTTGGCATGAAGGTGAGTAGATGATTTGGTGAATTATCACTTTTGGGTGAAGTATCCCTTTAAGATCCTCATTAAACTGGTACAAAAATATCCAAGTAAGTAATGTATCCACTTTCAATCCATTTTCAACCAGATTAAGTGGTCTCATATCTCAGGTGAGCTGTTTCAAGCCACCAATAAAATCAGCGGGGCAGAACACAGGCAGGTTGAAACACACACACACACATGGACTCAGGAGAGAAGAACCCTGTTATCCATAAGAGGAGGCATCATTACACCGCTCCTTCACACCATGACCAGGTGAAACACCAAGGAAGTCATCAACCTATGGACACAGAAACGTGAAGGACAAAGATCTACCATTCACACAAGGCCGGTTCATAGCTTCCACGTCTTCTGTCTGTCCACGATGGTCCACGAGGACCCGTATGCAGACGTGTGTGACTGCCTAGTCTGTACACACATACAAGTGTGCCAGCTGTGCATAAAAACTGCTGCCCATGTTTATATGATTTTATTTTCACCCCACTTTATAATCCAAAGACTGCCAAACGGGGGAGAACTCCACGTCCCTATGGCTCCTATACCTCCTCCCATCCTCTTCTTCTCCTTGATTTTTATAGTGGTTGGCAATCGATGTTGAGCTGCATAAGGAAATATGCATGCACGGAGAGCCAGACCAACACAGAACACCAATTGTGTTATGAATCTGAGTGACCTTTCACACAACTGAAGCAAAATTCCTCAGGTATTATGTATTTTATATTTTTCTTTATTGTTGCTGTTTTATGACTCTGTTGTAAAGGGAGTTTCCTCAGTTAATGTTCACATGGAGGCAAGTTACATTCTTTCACTCCACTTGAGGATTCTAAAAGGCCGTTCTTATTACAATAACACTGTTTTTTTTGTGTGTGTATAATGTATGTGAATGAATTATCTGTGTGCGTTCCCATGAATTTATGTGTCTGTCTGTGTATAAACTGTATACACACAGGTTTCTCTTAAAAAGAGACCCTGACCTCAGTGAGACTACCTGTACTAATGGAGGTTTTAATAATAACTTGCCCTACATGCACAACAACCACATACCGGTACATACATTGATGCTGTAATATTACTTGTATGTTACTTGCCTATATATTTCATGTGTTTAGCCTACCACTGCCTCCAAATACACAATGCTGGCATCAAACAATTCTACCAATAATTTTCAGAGCTGTTCTAATTAGGCCTCACAATTAGGTCACAATTATTAAATAATTGCCTGATCATAATCATATGAACTGACTGCAATCATTTATGCATAATTGTTAAAATTGTTTCCATATAATCTGTATAAAAATGGCTGGATCAAACTAACAGAAACTTCATATTTCCATCACTATTTCCTCGACTTGTCCTCTACACTGCAAAAAATCTAATATCTTACCAAGAATATTTGTCTTATTTTTAGTCAAAATGTAATTTCTAGTCAAAACAAATCTCATTATACTTAAAATAAGACTCATCACATTTAAAAAGCAGCTTGTTTTTAGACACTTTTTCCTTCTTTCAAGCAGATTTTCACTTAAAATAATCTGATAGTGGAGCAAGTTTTTCTTCCTTATTACAAGCACAAAAAACTTGCTTTCACTGGCAGATTTTTCTACTTATTTCAAGTGAAAATGTGTTTGAAACAAGTGAAAATTATCTAAAAACAAGTATATTTTTAGGTGATGATTCTTATATTAAGTGGAAAGGGATTGTTTTGATTATAAATGAGACATTTTGACAAGAAAGAAGACAAATATTCTTGGAAAGATTTTGAGTTTTTGCAGTGTATTAGTGACATCATCACATTGCGCCCTCTTCCCCTTTGGATTAATGACATGAATGGATCCCCACAAACTGTTCATCTTGAGGAGCTTCATTTCTAATATCCGACGGCCGCATTTCGATGATCATCTATTGATATAAGCATCATGGATTTAGTTGCAGCCAATAAATGTCTCTGCTTTTTCATGAGGTGTATGTGTATTATTAAACTAATAGTGGCATTTAAAGCAGAAGTAAGCAATCCGGTGGTTTTGGCTAACTTCTTGTCAGCAGATGGAGTTAGCAGTCCCCGCCCTCGTCCCTACGTCACCACATTCACGCGCATCCCTTGGCTGCACACACAGAGAGGACCGCCCCTTTATGCCGTTCTCTCTCCTCATTGGATAAAGGTTGTAGGATACAAGGAAAGTTTTCTCCTCGGCTTACAGCAGAGCAGAGTGACTGACAGACCCGTGTTTCAGACCAAACACTCTATGTAAGTGATTGCTGTCGGAAGATAGAACTATTTAAGACTTATATTACAGTTTTTCTCTGTTGGTTTGGCTCATATCTTGAAACAGAAATTACATTCTTAAAACTATAAGACCATTTGGCCAAACAGTCTTACAGTTCTGCACAACATTACAGCTCACTAGCAAAAGCGCATATCTCTCCCAAAACTGTTCACACATGCTTCAAAACTAGATTCCTTTACCATGTAAAGTGTCAGTACCATCAAAATGGCAAAGATCTTTCTCGATTGCTTTTGGCTCATTTGCATTCACTTAGTGCTTTTACCAAAAATAAACTGGATGGTTCAGCATAACACCATGGATGAGCTGCAGAACCTCATATCTCTCCCAAAACAGTTTACTTATGTGTCAAAACCAAACTTCTTTCTCATGTAAGTAGTCAGTGCCCCCAAAATGCATCATCCCTGTGGCATTCTGTGAGCACTGCAAGTCAAAATGCTTAGATGTTTTGTCACTATGGCAGAGACGTATAAAACCTAAGAAAAGGACTTTACAGTAAGAGCAGCCTCCAAAGTTTGACATCACACACACTGCACTCATATTGCCAAGGAAATTGTAACCATTTTTATTCACATAGCCTATATAAAGTAACTCAAGACTATGTACTGTAAAAACAAAATGTATAGGCCTACAGTTCTCTGTACATGTATGAAATATGAACACAAAAAAAACAGAAAAAATATACCAAGCCTATAGTGCAGTAAACAAAGTTTCACGAGTAGAGACATTTTCACTGGTCATCACTGTCATCACCCTCTGTCTCCTGGCCACCATCTTCATCCTCCTGACCATCCATACGCTGCGCTCTGATTGGCCAGATATTTTCATCAACATCACCCTAGAGCCCAAAAGGTACAGGCCCTAGCCAAGCTCTATATATACGCGTTTGGCAGCATTCACAATCATAGACAGCACCAGTCAGGTAGCTAAACAGCTGATTGATTGGTCATCTGAGATGTAGGAACTGCTCCTTCGTTAGTCAAGTTCTAATTTCACCTGACTGTCAATTACTGTCATGAATTTATGAAATGCTGCAAGAAATTCATATGGTTTTCATGGTATTAGCCTACAGTATGTTGACTAATTTTGACAGTTGAACAGACTATTGTGCATATGATGATTTACACAGTGAAATCATGCTGACATGTTTTGGAGAGAGCGACCATTAGACTGAGAATCAACTAATCAGCTTAGATCAGCAAGATCTATTCATTTGGAAAATGTGCTAAATGTATGCTCATTGTGCTAACTCTAGGGTACTTGTACATAACCATTTGCAAAGATGCACTAAGACACTTGAGACATGTACTAAGACATTTGCAATTTGATGAAATCAATGAGAAATGCCATTCTGTTGTGAACATTTGCAAGGTGGTTTGGAGATTTGTCCATGTTATTTTGAGAATGTAATTTCTGTTTCAATAATTGAGCCAAACCAATAGAGAAAAACTGTAACACAAATATTCCGCTTACTTCTGCTTTAATGATCAGAAAAAGACAATTATTAATCCTCAACTACAATTTCATGATTGTGACAGCTCTAGTTCTACAGCAATAGCGAAAGAAGAAACTCCACCATCTGGCCTGCTCTGTATTTCTAACTGAAATGCAAACTGTGAGCTCACTCACTGTTACACAAGTCTTATACATTAACAATGTGTTGTTGTGAAACTGTAAAATGATTACGAAAAGGAAAGAATAATTACACAGACAGCTCTGTATTATTTTCTTTCTGTCCTAAATGTTGATGGAAACTGTTCCCGCTCTGTTCACTCTGGTCCATACATGGTCATTTCTCTACCCTGGTATTAACTAGACGCTGCCAGTGTTGAAGCTTCCCCTTAAATTATAACATGATTGATGTTGAGAGGAGGCCGCTGCCGAACACACACCGTGCTGCCTGACGGAGCTGAGCTCAGAGGACGGGGCCTTTACAAAAGGCAGAGGCATTACCGGATCTGTTTAGATTCATTAATGGACTCGTTAACGCAGCCGGTTGCCTGACTGTTGTCATGACGAATGACTGCCGAGGAAGGTTAGTTTGAAACAACTGAACCAGCGAGACTGTAGGTAGCAAAAGTGCAGTCTCCAGCTTTGTGTTAAGAGCTGGAATCATTTCTTGAGTAAAAGCAGATTATTTCTGAACACTGGATCCTCCTTCAGTGTTAGTTGTCTGTTTTTAAAGAGGAGTGATTAAGTGCTATAGGTCCTCCTAAACTCAAACACAATCCAAACAGGCCTGAAATGTTGAAATAAGATAACATAAGATAAGATTTAGGCTTTACACAGTCAGGATTTTTGGGGCCGATCACCGATCATGATCCGATCACGTGAGGGAGCAATATGTCTATTTAAAATCTGTTCACTGAGTATCAACAGAAGTATGTAATGAAGAACATTATACAGCAGTTTCAGATAAACAAAACAGGCATTATAATATATATATACACATTGTTTATATTCACGTAGCCTTCAAAGAGACTGACTCAACTGTAATCAGTTATGATCTACACAAGAAATCCCTGTGACGTATCATCTATTCCAGCGACATGATTTGTTCGGTGCAGCGCAACTCTCATTATCACTGGCTATTTGTATTGTCTGTCAAAGCATGGCTGAATGAAACCTATGGACTTTCTATCAACCACGTCTCATATTTATATCGAGGAAAAGTTATTCTGGGATATATATCGTTATCGTTTACAATGACATCATTGATCAGATCGGTGAATGAAGACATTACAGCCGATCTCACAAATTGCATAAAATGCGAAATATCGGCCGATCCGATATAGTCGATTAGATCGGTGGAAAGCTTAAAGGGATAGTTCACCCAAAATTGAAATTTCACTCATTTTCAGAGTCCTCCGTGGCTTCTCTGAGTTACAGGGGGTCTCGGCGTAGCAGTGCATGTCCATATAACGGTTGCAAATGGATACCAACTGTCTTGGTAACAAAAAGACACACCAAAAAACATCCAAATACCTTCTCGAAGCTCCTCTTCCCAGTTCGTCCAAATTTGACGAACCGAAGAGGAGCTTCGAGAAGCTTCCGCTACAAACAAGCTTGAAAAATAGACTTATTTAATTTTTTTCCGTGACAATTTCGCATTTCGGGGCTTCAATACAAGACGGACATTACATACGAGCAGCATGGAGGTATTTGGATGTTTTTTGGTGTGTCTTTTTGTTACGAAGACAGTTGGTATCCATTTGCAACCGTTATATTGACATGCACTGCTACGCCGAGACCCCCTGTAACTCAGAGAAGCCACGGAGGACTCTGAAACTTCTCCCAGCCCTTAGTCCACATGAGGGTGAGTAGATAATGAGTGCAATTTCAATTTTGAGTGAACTATCCCTTTAATAAGGTTACAACCAAAGAAAATGATAAATAAAGAAAGTTGAGCTATTGAAATTAGAACTGAATAGAAATCAAGAGCTGAAAACGGCCTCACTAATCAGACACAAGTACAGTTTCCAGGCAGAGGCTCTTTTAAAATGGGTGTTAAGAAAAAGTGTCTTTGTGCTTCCACAGTTGGGGGAGGGGAGAGGGGGGTGTATCTTCAATCTCATTGTTCTTCCTGATGACCCGCTGAGGAGAATAAATCTTTATTTATGGATTTGGACTTTGGTCGATCAGATAAGGATTTCATAAGATTTGGATCATGTCACAAACATAAAACAGCTGCTCTCTTGATCTATATTTATTTTATTTATTAGACAAGTCTGCTGAGGAGAAGCTGCAGTGGTGCAACACTTTACTGTAACTGGGATCGTGGGGCCGTTTCCTTTTCATGAAGGAGGGTCCGCTGTTTCTCTGCTGTAGGAGATAAGACAGGAAACGCTGATGCTCCTTATCATGTAGAGAAGTGGAGCGGCTCTAATTGTGGCTGCTGATACTTCAACTTGTTTCACTCAGTTTGAACGTTCTTAAGAGAAGACGTCGCTGGCTGCAGCCTCGGCGGTGATCTCATAGGACTCTAGGAAACCGTACACCTGAGTCCGGCATCTCAGACATGAAGCGTTCCCTAAAACATTTCTACACTTCTTTTTCTGTCGTATTAAGCAAATCAGATTCAACATATCAGAGGCATTAGAGGACAAGTGGAGGAGGTTTTCATCTTACCTTCAGCTGTGGGGGCAGCGCCACTCTGAGCCTCGGCCAGACCATCTGTATCTGGACCTGGATCAGCTGCAGAAACAGCAATAGAGAAGTCATTAACAAAAGGAGCTGCATAAGGAACTGTTTGTGGAGGCTTGGCAGAGGTTTAAGTCTGTAGTGCTCGGGAAGGCCAATGTTCAGGAACGCTCAGAACAATCAGTCTGAGTATGAACGTGTTGTGTGCGAGGTCTGTTGGTTTGGCCGGAGTGTCCGAAATGGAAATGATTCATCCTGTGGGAAGAATTAACGACCTCAGTATAATTTCAAAGCAGTAAATCCACTGGTTTTGATATTTCCTGTGTAACAATGGCAATTTTGATTTGTTGTGGCGCTATTAGAACAAATGAAAACAGCATTAGTTTCTGAGTGATGAACTTCTTCATTGAGTTTGCAGGGCTTCCCCTAGAGAGCACACACACTGATCTCACACACATCTTTAAGGTGTTTGTATCATTCACAAGGAAGTGCCCACCATCCCCCCACAGAGCTCCAGCATCTGATCTGGGGGCTGCGTGTGGAGGTTAACTGGGGTCGGAGCTGAGCTGTAAATCACACCCTGCTGGAGCACAGGTCAGTCTCTTCAGTCACATCCTGCCCCGCTCTCTGGCATCACACCATTATGTGTCATACAGGAACATTTGGGACACCTCCTGATTGAGAGGTTTCTTTCCCAAAACTACTACTGGTGAAAAAATGAGACCTTACTCCTCACAAGACAAATACAGACAGGTTAAAAGGCAGCAACAGTGGTGAACTGGCTCCGTCAGGTGAAAAAAGCAAATTATGGCCTTAATCTGACGGGGCAACTAATATGCCTAGTTCGACCAAGACTGGACTTCTCCAGATCCGATTAAGACACCCAGATAATGCCACCGGTTTTCTTCAGCATGTATACACCTTAATCTGACTGAAACTGGACAATGCATGTGCGCATGCTTCACAACAGTTTGACACAAATGTGTAGAAGCCAAAAAAATAAGGCACCTGGGCTGATGCGTCAGCGCTGATTCAGTGCATTTCACACAGTGCAACCAGCGAGAAGATGCGTTTTATATATATATATAAAAAAAAAACCTGCATCATTTCATGGAGTGTTGTTTATCTCGGTTGGTAGAGCCGGCGCCCCATATGCAGAGGCTTCAGTCCTCGCTGCAGCCGGCCCCGTATCAAAGAACAGAATCCCGACTCGGGCGGCCCAGATCGACGCATCCGGTCAGAAACTGTAGTTGAGTTAAGTTAATTAACTATGTGACAGCTCAAGTCAGCTGATAGATAGATAGATAGATAGATAGATAGATAGATAGATAGATAGATAGATAGATAGATAGATAGATAGATAGATAGATAGATAGATAGATAGATAGATAGATAGATAGATAGATAGATAGATAGATAGATAGATAGATAGATAGATAGATAGATAAAATACAAAAAGGAAATACATGATAAAATATATCCTACAATGTCTAAAACAATCAAATATACTCTACTAGTGCAAAGGGAACAACCTAGACATAAGTTAAATACAGTGCTACATCATTTTAATAGGATATAATACTAGTGCAAAAGCGCCAAAACATAAAAATATTGCCACCATGTTGATGGATGTAGGTGGACACGGTAAATTATTAAATTTTCCCTGTTGCATGTAAACAAGGACCAAATTCCAACGAGACTGTGAGCAGAGCTCTAGTCAGCTGTGCATGTAAACGTAGTCAGTGATATCTTGTGTCTGGTTCGTTGTCTGTCGAGGACACTGCCACTTCCCTCTGTCTTGTTGTTGTGGGGCAGACTGGGTTTTCCCTCTGATTTCCACTCCACAGTGTTTTAGAGGAACATGTGTAATGGATACTCAGGCCACTGGGTCTGATTGGACTCTGGCTCTCCCTGGGAGCTAATCAGGATCGGGCACATGTAAGCGAACACGATTCACGGCTCAGTTATTAGTGCGAGTCGGCTTGGCATAGGCTCCCGTCTTCCCCTGTGATACAGAGCATGTGCTTGACAGATGTGGGTGGTGGTAGGAGTCGGTGGTGTGAGGATCGCGGAGACTTAAAACCACCGCATTCCTTTCGGTAGCCATACTTCCCCGTGTAGATTGGACTTTAATCCGGCCATTGATGTAAGACCAAACGGAGACGGCCCCCTTCAATATGAGAGGGATGGATTAGCTCGGCATCAGATGCAGATGCTAGATTTGGATTCAGTATGTCTTGGTTTAGGCAAAGTCCTACAAGTCAAACTGCGGGGATGAAGCATAAGCACCAAAACAAAACACAAGTCTTTGATTTCCCTCTTGATCACATTTAGCCCACAGCTTGAATGAAAACAACAAAGGGTGATCTATCCCTAAAAGAATGAAAAATACATCTACATTTCCCACAATGCAGCCAATGGCATCTTTCCACGAAGGCCTTTCTGTATCTTTTATTCTCCATATAAGAAGATCCTGGCCTGGGTCATCCAGGACGAGCTACACTAGTACACAAAGGGATCTGGAGTTGTGTAAAGACCATTAAGCGTCAAGGTCAAAACTGGAGCGACCGCTGCTAAACAAAGGAGGTGGTGTGTGACGCCACTTATAAAACACTCATATCATCACTTCATACCACAAGCGCTCGGCTGCAGACCAGAGGAACGCTTCTCTGCGCCGCTCGACAAGCAGCTCTGCTCTTTTGTTACTGACACGCAGAGCAGAATCTTTAATAACTTGGATTTATAACACACAGCTTTTTATGTGATGAAGTTAAAAGGATTGTTATCTTGAGGGGAGCAGCTTCTCTGTGTGTCCCTGTCTCTCTTTGCTCTGTTTGACTTATTATTAACATACTATGTCAAGGTTGTCTGTGCCGTTCCTGATCGTTAGTTCGCTTTAACCCTCTGTAGGTCTGCACAATGTGACAAAAAGGTGTGTGATGTAGGTTGACACTGCAAATATTTGAATTTTCATATTAACCATACAGTTCCTGACTTTTTCTGAATAGAATAATAAAAAAATATGTCTTTAGCATACTTTTATTGAACAAATTGCACATAAATAACCAATCGGTTAGACAGAACATTCATTTAACCCTCCTTAACTCCTCTTGTACCAGATGAAAACCAATTAACCTGCAGAAGGTGAGGGGAGCTAGGGGTCATCTGATTGGCTAAGGCCTCGTCCACACAGAAATGTAACTTTCCCCGAAACAACCTTATTCTTTTCTTTTACGTTTTCAAAAAAGATTTCTGTAAACATGGCATTGTTTCAAGAAGATGTCAGCGTGCACACGGATATTAGTATACATGTATACAGTGGGAAAAAGAAGTATTTGATCCCCTGCTGGTTTTGGAAGTTTGCTCCCCCACAAAGAAATGGATAGTCCATAGTTTTTATGGTAGCCTAAGTTTATTTTAACAGAGAGAGATGGAATATCAACAAAAAGTCCAGAAATAATATCACCATATAAAGGTTATAAATTAGTGAAATAAGGGTAAAAATCAGCAGTGGATCAAATACTTATTTCCCCACTGTATGCCTGCCAGGCCTGTGTGTGGTGCTGCAGCGCTGCCACACAAATACACCAAAAACAGAGAAGAAGACAGAAAGCTTGCACGCTGTATTCAAACTCCAAACATTATAAGTCGACTAAATGTTGACTGGGAGTTGTTATGTGTAGCATTGTGGCTCTGAAGTCAAGTGAGCATGGTGCCTGTAAATAATGCATGCAATGCAATAATGCATTTCAGGCAACCTTTTGCGATGTGTTTATCACGCATGTTGATATCGTGATAATGACAATGAAATTTCTTCACAAAAACACAGTTGAACTAACTTCACCTGAGACGGCAGACTGTTAGTGTCCTCTCTGTCTCCCTGTGTCTCTTTCTCTCTGTCTCCTTCGCCTAATGACACTGTTATGTTACCAGTTCCATAAACACTTCATTCCTCACTCCACAAATGACTTTGACTTTGATTGCTGGCATTTGCACTGCGCTGCACTTTGAAAACACATAGTTCTGCATCAGTGGCTTCAGACCTAGCTGTAATACTATACATTAGTGCCGAGTGGTGAATTTCCTCATTGAATGGACGTGTTTCTGGTAGCGTTCCCTGACCGCAGGCGGCTGATTGACTCCATTTATCTACAGTCTCTGTCTTCCAACAACAAGATTAGAGAATGAGTCTAAATACTGGACACTATGGAAGGTTAAATGACAGAGTGCTGTGGTCAGTGCCTTCAATGTAGGTCAGGCAGGCTGGATGCTGTGTGAAGCTTTTTGTTAGGGGTTGATAGTGTGTGATTGTGTGGCTCTGTATTTGTGTGGAAATGATGGTCTGCTGTTGTTGTTTGTGTGTGTGGGTCTGATGTGATTGCTCTTAAAGGGATAGTTCAACGTTTTGGCAAATTGGCCCATTGCCATAATCCCTATAGTCATAGCAGTAAGTTCGTTACCTTTAATTGTCGGTGCAAGCTATATTTAGAACGGAGGAGCGGAGCGGCAGGCTGCTCAGAGCTACGCTATGGAGGCTATGGGAATTTCTTGGTTTTCCTCATCAAACTCATCAAATACACAACCCAACAACTCCAAAAGGCTGTCGTGGACAAGTTGTGAGCTGCACAATCACCACGCTATGAGATAATAACGGAACGTTACGAGACGGGACAGTTTTTCAGCAAGCAGACTCTGTATTTACCCTGTATTTACCTCGAAAACGGCTCCGTCTCGTAACGTTCCATTATTATCTCATAGCGTGGTGAATGTGCAGGTCACAACTTGTCCACCAGAGCGTTTTGGAGTTTTGGGATTTTGTATTTGATGAGTTTGATGAGGGAAACCAAGAAATTCCTTTAGCCTCCGTAGCGTAGCTCTGAGCAGCTCGCGGCTCTGCTCCACCGTTCTAAAAATAGCTTGCACCGACAAATAAAGGTAATGAACCTACTGATATAACTATAGGGATTATGGCAATGGGCCAATTTGCCAAAATGTTGAACTATCCCTTTAAAGGTTTGAGTGGTTGTTGTGTGGTTGGTGGTGTTATAGATTTGACTCTTCCTCATCTACAGACGGTAGACGGTGAAGCTCCAGCTCACTGGAGCACACACTTGTTGGCATCCTGGACAGAAACTAATCCTTCCTCACCTCCGCTAGTCAGAGGACCATTGTTCTGTCAGCAGTTCTGTCTGTATATTGTATTTTCCACATTCTCGCCTCCTGACTGTGTGTATGTGTGCGTGTGCTGCCGTGCGCTGCCTTTTCTCACTCCACATTGCACCCTGTATACAATCCAGTTCATGTGCTGTTTACAGCTCTGCCCGAACCTCACACAACAGTCTAACTGGCCTCTTTATCTTAATTCTGTCCGTGTTTAAACAAAGTTAAATGATGACAGGTCAGCTGACTGTAGATGTTCCACATGTTACAACAAGGTAAAGTAAGCAAAGCATCCAACTGCTCCGGCAAAAGGAGAATTTAAGTTGGTCATTTACACATTCACACATTTATTTAATGTAGTCGGTCCAAGTTTGGGGTGTAATGAACACTGCAGCCTCTCGAGTAATGGTTCTCAACCATTTTCGGGGGAATTAGGCCCCATGCATATTTTTTTAGCAACCCTGAGGACCCCCCTTTGGCCCCCCACCACTACCCAGGCAAGAGGTGGGGGGCAAAACACTCCCAAACCAATGTGACAGGAATAAAAATAGGCTTTCAACAGCTTTTCAATGCTGTGCACCATGTTCCTATATTTCAAAATAAAAGCCCAATTAAAAAATGAATAGGGACTGTTCACTGAAACTTGTTGAGTTTCTAGTAAATTGGACGAGTGAATCAAAATTATGACCAATTTCCCATTATATGGGATTGGGAAAAATGCCAATTTGCTTAGCCGATGGCTATTTTAGTAAAATGATAAATGTCTGTAAAATTCAATCAATTAAATTACATTTTATCGCTTTTAAAGGGATAGTTCCATTTTTTTTTTAAGTGGGGTTGTATGAGGCACAAATGCCCATTAAGTTCACTAGATGCAGTAGAAATGTCTCTGCTCTCCCCCACTGAGAAACACCGGCGCATCTCGCTGCACCGAGACACAGGCAGTACACCTATGAGAAGTCCTGTCTCAAAATAATACACCAGTTCAAGAGTACAATCTGAAGTAAAAATTTACAATGCATCAGCTGGTCAGAAAAATGTTTTTTTATTATTATCTGGAACTAACTAATTCACTTAGTACTCCCTGGTACTCCTCTACACAGGCAGGCTCCACGATGCGCTGTATCAACAGAGACCTTTCAACTCCATCTAGTGTACTTAATGGCCATTTTGTAGCTCATACAACCCCACTTCAAAAAAGCTGAACTATCCCTTTAAGTACCCCTTACATTTACACCAAGTACCACTATGGGTCTGAGTACCCCCGGTTGAGAAACACTGCTCTGGGGGACATGAGCTGCTGCCTGTCCTGATGACTGTAACCCCACCTAGAAACCTGAACCACACAACACAGCATGTCATATTTTGTCATCCTACAATGTCAGCACACTAGAAATAACACAACTGAGCTGAGCCTCCCTGAGCCCGGTCTTGATTACATTTATCTTACACTGTTGGAAAATGTGCAGTAGGGTCCAATAGGATGCTTTTCCATCCAGAGCTGAGTGACTGGGAGCCGCTGCATTCCAGCAGCCTGCTGTCTCCTCCATGAAAGGGCCCTTTGAGGGCAGAGAGGCCAGGCCACAGCTCCATCTACTGGAGTTTTGACTGAGGGCCTAATGGCACACCTCAGCACTTTCCTTCCTCCCCTCTCCTGTTAAAAGTGCTTGTAACTGTGCTGTGTGTGCATGTGGGGTGGGGGGATGGTGGTGTGAGTTGAGTCACTTTTTGGGGACAAAGACAAGTTAATGGGGGGACGGCTTTAGGTCAGGGTCAGGGATTAAAGCATGTTTCGGTCATGTCCCCAAAGGTAACACGAGTAAATGTGCTAGTTGAGGTTAGATTAGTGTTTGACTGGGGCTGTCCACAATGAGTAGGATAGCAGCACAGACCTGCGCCCCATCCTCCACCCTTCACTATATTTTCTGCACTCACTTCCAACCTTTTTTTTTTTTTTTTTTTTTGGCAAGGGTCGATGTGACAGTTCATAGAGAGCAGGCCGGAGTTATACAAACATTTCCGAAAGACAGAGCTGCTGCGGAGGCAGTTTCTGGTTCAGCTGAACCTCAGTGGATGGAAGCAAAGAACCACAATGTGTCAAAGGAGGAAAACGTGACTGAAACCTTCGACCGCTGCTTTTCTTCCCTCCGAGAATGAGAGTGCTTAATGGAGTGTTTGAAAACTGCAAGCAACCATAATATTTCTTTTTCGTCGATGTACCTGGATGGATCAGAGTGTGTGGCTATGTGACATGTTTAATGACGTATATCTTTCTGACACTGAAAGCTGATGATCATCTCCCTAACAAGGGAAACAATGTGCACTCAATGGACCAACGGCAGCTCAGCGTTCCTGTGCTGATCACCCTGGTTTCTTGCTGGGAGTGGGCGGTGGTGATAGGTCACTTGAAAAGAATACGCCCTCTGGCTCTGGCCACCACCACTACTTCACCACCATGCTGACTGGACCTTACAGTGACTCACTATCACAAACAGGGCCTAGTATCACAAGCCAAGGTGAATGGTAGCTGGTTAGCATGCAAAAAAAAAAAAAGAATTAACATTGGCATTGTGCTGCTGCTGCATCTCTAAAGACACGTGTGTTGCTGTTCTCCTGCATTAGAAGCAGCTGGCAGCCTAAGGCTAATGTTGGCTATGTAGTAGTAATGATGAGTTTTTGAGAGTTTGGGGGAAAATTGTGGCTTTAGAATAACTTTCTTTTCATTTTCCTTCTTCTCTTATGTTTTATATTAGATGTTGATCAATAATAAGATATATTAAAGGTCCAGTGTGTAAAATCGGGGGAATCCGATGTAACGTTCAGATTATTGTTTACAGTGCTCACTCACTCGCTTGCACTCACCCCTCCGGTCGGCAAAGTGACGGTGGCCTCCGAGGACAAAAACACTTCCACAGATCTAAACCTTTTCCTACTCCTTCTTTCCCTCCGCCTTCTTCTTTGTTGGTTTATTTATTAATGCGAAACATGCAAAACTTTCTCTCTGTCTGGCTGGATTTTCCGTTCAGGCTGCCGTACAAATGGCGACGCTCTCTAAAGCAAGACCCTTGCTATATAAATGAATAATTATAAGGTTATGAAAACCAAACAGATTTTATTTTTATATTCATGGGTAGTATATTCAGATTTTGCCAATAAAGCTTGCCAATTATTACACACTGGACCTTTAAAGGGGAACTATGCAAGACTGGTTGCTTTTTTCTCTGCGGAGCTCCCCCTATGCATATTTTACAACACTGTCAACTGTATTCAGAAACTGAGCAACATCCACTATCCAACCCTCCAGGCTTTGGTTTGGTTTGGTTACTGATTGGCTCACTGGTCTGTTTTTATTAGCCTGGAACAGGAGAGGTAAAACTACACCGGAGTGTTTTTTTTTTGTTTTTTTTGGTTCTTAAAACCACAAATAAATCTTCTTATGGATCAACACTTCAAATAAAAAACAGCAGACGAGTCACCAAAATTCCCTGTTCAGCGTAAACAAAAGAAATATGTGTTGTTGCTAAGAAACTGTATCTTCAGAAGATCTACTTCATCTCATACAGTGTGTAGCTGAAGCAGAACTGCTATGAAATGAGAGAAGTGCACATGTGAAGGGGGGGGGGGGGGTCAGGCCTTCCTCACGCTGAAGCGGAAACGGCAAACGTAGAACAAGCAGGAGCATGGCGAGGTAAACCTCCCTCCCTGATCGAAAGGACGGGCTAAGTTTTTGGGGAGAGGCCACTTATGCACCATCACAACCAACGTCCTGTCTGGCGGGCCGAGCTGCCAAGGAGAGGGACAGAATCCACGCTAAATCAAACAAGGAAAAAAATGAGAGTGGAAAATTAAATTATTACCCTCCCAAGCCAGTTAAGAGTGGGACGGAAAGTCTGGACGTAACCTGATGGAATGTGTTGCTGCTATTTCAACGATCACTTCGCTTGTCCTGTTGCACACACACCTTAACCTCCTCCCCGCTGGAGACAGACAGAGAAGATGTGTTGAAAATATGACCCGTCATAAAGACAGGCAGGTCAGCGTATCTGGTGAAAGCATCTGCCCTGAGGCAGAGCACCAGGCCCCACTGACAGCTGGTTGTTATGCACTCCAAATAAAAAGAAATACCTCATAAAACCTTTATGATTCACTCCTACTTACTGGGTATGTATTCATATTTCCGTTTCTCCTTTTATTACAAAAAAGTAGACTTGACTTTTTATTTTATTTTATTTCACTCACTCATTTCAACTTCAATGGTCAAACTTTACATGGTCTTTTTTGGCCACTAGAAGCAGGAAAAATCCAAATAGATCTCAGATGTTTTATATATGTCGCCTACGTATGAAATTAATGAGCGCAATGAGACTAAAGTGACTGTTAATAACTTGACTTCTGCACTGTAAGTGAACCTTTAGACAAATATTTGTTTCGGTGATTGCATCAGTCATGGTTAATGCTCTGACAGAAGAGCTGTGGTGTCAGGTACCACTGATGTTGGTTAGGATCAACTAACAACTAATACTGTCTCAAAGTTAGGGATCCACACATATGTTTTTTTTTAGGGCTGATACCGATAATGAGTAATCAAGGAAACTCATAACTGATATTTAGAACAGATATTTGTTTAGTAAAAATGGCAATTTTGGTGTCAACATTTAGAATAACACACCTGGGATTAGACAGAATACAGTATAGGTTACTGTTTGTTTTTTGTACACTGTGAAAAAACCTTACATTTTTGTAGAATAAGATTGTTACACAGCCAAGACTGGTGACTTCAGGCAGAGAGACGCTGCAGCAGAGCCAAAGGAGCGTGTGTTAACATAAATGTATTTGATCAGTTATCGGTGAAAAAAACGGCCGATGCCAATGATCCTATAAATACCAAACATCAGTCAATATTATCAGCCATGCTGACCCCTACCCCTACTCAAAGTTTCTAAGTATACTCCCCTTAAAAGGGCTGTATCCATTTTTTTATTTGACATGCAAACATTTATGGGTTGTATTTAAAACTCTGACTGGTCTGCTGCAGTCATTCAGCCCTCTACTCCTCCGCTCCAACTGAACAATGAGATCCCAGAGAGCTCAGGTCTGTGGCTCATCACATGCTCAAGTGTTAGCTAATTTAGCAGAGTCAAGAAAGGAAAAAATGGCAAGCAATGTATCGTATCGTTGTGACTGTATTGTGATATGTATTGTATCGACAGATTCTTGCCAACACACACCTCGACTACAAACCACAAATTTCCACTTGTTAATTTCAGTTTTTATGAAGGACCAGGGCCGTTGCTAGGAATTCTGGGCCCCCTTAAAGAATACTAAAGTGGGCCCCTCCCCCTAACCTTTCCAGTTTTTTTTTTCTTAGACTACGTATGTATTATCATTTATTATTTAGCCTACTTTGTTTTGATGCTAATGCAGCATTAAACTGCAAAAACTCAAGTATCTTACCAAGAATATTTGTCTTATTTCTAGTCAAAATGTAATTTCTAGTCAAAACAAATCTCATTATACTTAAAATAAGACACATCATATTAAAAGTAGCTTGTTTTTAGACACTTTTTACTCCTTTCAAACATATGTTCACCTGGAATAAGTAGAAAAAATCTGATAATGGAACAAGTTTTTCTTCCTTATTACAAGCACAAAAAACATGTTTTCACTGGCAGATTTTTCTACTTATTTCAAGTGAAAATTTGTTTGAAATAAGTGAAAATGATCTAAAAACAAGTTAATTTTTAGGTTATGAGTCTTATTTTAAGTGGAAAGAGATTAGCTTTGACTAGAAATTAGACATTTGGACAAGAAATAAGACAAAAATTCTTGGAAAGATGTTGAGTTTTTACAGTGTACTATGAGTATTAGTCAGGGTCTTATGCAGAATAATTCAGTCATACAAAGATTAGACTACTGGGTTTTTTTATGGGCCCTACTGGGTGCTGGGCCCCTAGAATTATCATCACCTTTCTCCCCTATACAACGGCCCTGTGAAGGACGTGCAGTACCTGCTCAGGGCTGCTGTAGAGACAGTGTTAGCACGGAGCTGCTAAACACAGGGTAGCATTTGGCAGCTGAACAACCACATTTTTTTCCCCAGGGGACGGTGGTGGAGCACAAATGATAAACTTATCTAAACTCAGCTTATCACTCAGAAAACAAAGCAGGAAAATCACGACTGAGTCGGCCAACGCCAATAAGAAGCAAACTGTGCTCTTCTTCATGTTACAAAACAAACCAGGGTAAATGAAGCCACAAGATCCCCAAGTCTGTCTGAAGCATACTCAAACTACAATTATCTGAAATGTGAACCTATGAAAATTTAACCAAACACGCACTGAGAAGGTTTTTCTTTTTTTTTCTTCTTTTTTTTCCAGCGGTACTGGAAATGTGACACAAACCTGGTCCAGATGTGACCACTTCTGTCACACAGGCTCCCATTGCTCTTATTTAGACGTATGTGCATGTAAAGCGTGTTTACAGTCCCTCTGACATAATGACTGAATCGTGGCACTCACTGGATTGTCAGATGGTATCACTTGCCGTGGAATTTCCCCCCCTTTACTGGCTCCGATGCTATCTTCCCACCCCGCGAGTCCTCATCAAAGGCAGCTTACACAGGGGGTAACTCCATCCCCATGACTGAGTTAAAACAACAATGGCCATCTCATAAAAATAAAAAAAAAAGCAGCGACTTCCGTTCAAATATTTGACCATTTGGAGACTGAAAGACAAAACAATAAATGAGACTTGGGAAGGTCGGGACGGGAGGTGAGCGCCGAGCTGAGACATTTGCATTTTATTGTCTCTCTGATAAGATACCTGGGACTGCATACCAAGCCAGGCCTGTGGAGAGCCAGGCCCACGCCACAGACTATTTTGGATGCTTGTAAAACAAAGCTCTTGTGTCACTTGTTTATCTTTCCCCTGTTGGTGCTCAGCCATTCTTTCCTTCACCTAAACAGTGTGATGGAGGAGCAGGAGTGTGGATCCAACAGAACACCACAGTCAGTTTCCTTTCAGTTGGATCTTCCTCCGTGCTCGCTGCCTCTCAGCTGTGATTAAGTAAGCATCTGCTGGAGGAGGAGGGAGGGGCTGCCACTTTGACAGGCCTGCTGTTAACATATTTTCACAGACCCACGGCAACCTGTAAAGGCCCGAGCACCCAAACATCCTGAGAGCGTTTGACTCTGTGTCTCTGTGAGCACATTGAGTTTCAACAAGTCCTCCAGTCAGGTTCCTTCCTACACCTCTGGAGTTGAATTTGGTGTACAGCCCACAAAGGATTTTATGACATACCATATCTTAATTGTCGTAACCCTGACGATGTCCTCTAGCTAAATGAGGTGCTTCTTTTAACCCAAACCACCCTCTTTCCCTAAACCTGACCAAATGTTTACTCTATCATTGTCACATGAGTCAGATACACTTGTCCTATGCAGTTCTCAGTGATTTATTGAATTGAAATGAATGTATTTTGAACATGTAAGTAAAAATAAGGCACAAGAAAATAACATCAGCAACTTATGGAACTAAATTAGAAGATTGTCAAAACATAATCATCTCATTCACATACATATTGGAAAAGGAGTGAGAAGAAGTAATGCTCATTTAACCCTTGCCCTTCACTCAATCATTAATAAATTAGTTGGATAAATTAATCATTTATCCAGCTTCCTTAAAAGACAGAAACAGCAAAGTCATTCTGACATTTATGTACATTCATTTATCCATTTAACACAACTGAAAAACATATGGCTGATAGTGATACTGACTTTATGTGAGATATTGATATAGATTTATGTGTAGCTACACCTTATTATAAATATAATAACGATAGGATAAATAATTATATGGAGCAATATTAGCCCTCTCATACTATATTAGATACACCTAGTTACATTTGTGTTTCATACAGCAGTTATCCTTACACTATCTGTGGTTATTTCTAACTAATTCATCAATTGCATGAATATATTAGTGAGAGTTACTATGGTAACTTTCTACTGTGGCTCTCAGTGACCTGCTGTGGGGGGGGGGGGGGGGGGGGAGCAGTTACAGCAGTTACAGCAGCAGCTGTTAATCCTCATTTGAACAAGCAGCTCTTTCTGTTGTGGAGATCAATGTTGTTGAACTTAACCCGGATCATGACCGGGATTATTTGAAATCCAACCTGAGACTGTTTTTTAAAGTGGGATCAGCCATGACTGAGCTGGTGCTTTTAGAGTGTCACTGTGAGCTGTTTGTGTTTTAAGCATTTTTGTGTATATTATATTGTTCAGTATTTAAAAACCCCACCTTAGGTCGGGCTCCACAGATTCTTATTAATGCTGTGGTTTAGCTCATGCTATATCCCTGTCCCTATGTAAATAGAAATTAAAGGGACAACGAGGAGTTTCTCCATCGTCAGAACGAAAAATTCTGCGACAATAAAAAAGTCTGTGGATGAATCTACGTTACCCACACTTGTTAATGGCTCCATTTTTGATAAATATATTGTTTTGTCTCTATCATTATTTTGTTGTCATTGTTAGTGGTGGAAATGCTGGGCGAGCCGACCAGCGTTTCCTCACTTTCGGTTTTGCGGACGAGTCATGAGAATAACGGCGCCGAATCGCCGTCCACTATGACGGTATCTGATCGTCTTCGAACCTCTGACTTTAATTCTTGATGAATGAAAACATTCTTGGCACAACGTCCGTCTTGCGCCGGTCCAAGAATTTCACCGTGCGCACGGAGGCTCATGGTAAATGTAGTGTGAAGACACTTCGCTTTCCAAAACTCCTCGTTGTCCCTTTAAGTTAACAGAACTCCAAACAGAAAAAAGGCAATTAAATAATGAAGATAAAGGTGTACTAGCAGAGATGAAGTGTGGACTACAGAGAACAAATCATTTCTTACCAACTCCACAGCCACAGATTCTTCTCTTCAATCTTTGTATTTAATGGCTTGTTTGTTTGTAAATCATTAATACATCTGGAACTCCATGAATGTCTTTGTTTCAGTTAGATTTTTCTTACAAGTGTCCATATGGCTTCATTTTATATGAATATTAAAACATGTGGTAAATAAATGTTCTGAAAACTCGACAGAGACAGTGTTTACGACAGCCCAGAGGTTTATTGTTAGCCAATAGCCATTCAAAAAAATACTACGACTGTGTCAGTTTGATAGACTTGGTGTCTTTGGAAACGTCGGGGTCTCCACTAGAGATTAAAATGAAGTTGTGAGAATTTGAGCCGGAATCCTACATGGATCTGTGAAGATGGAGCCAATTGGGCAGGTCTGCAGGGATCACAACGATTAAGGCACACTTTGATTGCTGGGACTTTAATAGCCTGTTTTCCTGTTATGGTTTTAATACTTCAGAATGAGGAAATGATTTGAGTGTTTTTCCAGAACGGATGAACCCTCTTGGATAAGTGGCAATTTCTACAATACATAGAAAATCCAGCCGTAGCTTACTTTTAATACATCTGCTTTCAAATACGACATGTTATGCTTGGTTATAGAGGAGACTGGGGACAGTGGCAACATTTTTTTTATATACTTCTCAGTTACTCAGAGACTACTTGTTCTAGACAACCAAACATTTCTATATTAAACTAACATCTGTCTGTAAAGTACATTCACAATATTTGAATGAATGGAAGAATTCAGACTGACGCCAACCCTGGGGACAGTTGCAATAGGATCAGGAACAGTTGCAACATATTAAAAACACATTATATTTGACCATTCAAATGTAGCTTTTTGTCTCCAGATGCACAGTATTGCATTTACAATATTATAGTGTTATTTATAGCTATATTTAATAAAAATACAGACTTGTGTAGACATAGAGCCTATCTTGAGTCATAATAACTACAATTTATATATTATCAATTATAATTAAAGCAGAAGTAAGCGATATTTTTGTGTTAATATAAGTCTTAAATAGTTCTATCTTCCGACGGGAATCACTTACATGGAGTGTTTGGACCGAAACACGGGTCTCTCAGTCACTCTGCTCTGCTCTGAGCCGAGGAGAAAACTTTTCTTGTATCCTACAAGTTTTATCCAATGAGGAGAGAGAACGGCATGAAGGGCTGTGTGTGCAGCCAAGGGATGCGCGTGAATGTGGTGACGTAGGGACGAGGACCAATAGATCCATGACGAGGGCGGGGGCTGCTAACTCCGTCGGCTGACAAGAAGTTATGGTGCATTCAAGGCAACCCGTAACTCGTGTTTTTCCGACCTGTGAAGTCGTACCAGTTCGATCTGGTGCGAGTTCACGGGTCGGAAGTTACGAGTGGCCGTTATAGTGCACTTTCACAGGCAACAGGACGGAGAAACGCGAGTTACAGGTTGCCTGGAACGCTACTAAGTCGTAAGTCGTGACTTGAAGCTGTAACTTACGGTTTCAAAAGCCTGCCTGGAACGCAGCATTAGCCCAAATGACCGGATCGCTTACTTCTGCTTTAACACAACAAGCAAAAATACAATAAGATCACGAGAGGCAAAATAATAAAACCATTCACAAAATAACTGTTGAGCTGTTGAGCTATGGCTCAAAATTGTCTATTTTGAAGTAAAATCTTCAAAAACACTGTTGTCTGTTGTGATTTGGCTAAGTAGCTTGAGGACAGTCGTCTCAGAGCATCATGTGCTTGACAGCCGGACCATGACACATGCTAAAACCACATCACTTACAAGTCAAAACAATGATTCTTCTCAAGTAAGGTTTGATTCATTCATAAGTAAAGTCAAGTATGGTTAGAACTACGGGGGTGGGGGTGTTGGCAAGAATCTGCTAACAGGGGCAATGATAATGAAATGCTAACACTTGAGCATGTGATGAGCCACAGACCTGAGCTCTCTGAGATCTCATTGTTCTGTTGCAGTGGAGGAGTCGATGGCTGAATGCAGCTGCCAACCAGCAATCAGAGTTTTAAATGCAACACAGAAATGAACCACTGCTGTGGATGTCAATATGTCAAAATTTGAATATGGATACAGTATTGAGAAACAAAATATCCCAATATTTCAATGTATCGATTTTATCTTACACCCCTGGTTAGAATGACGATGTGGATCTTCCTGGTGGTGGATCTAACTGAGCATGTGCTGTATGAGTGTTATTACTTCAGCATGTTTCTGATAGGAGGAATACGACTCCTTACAACCATCATGTCTTGCCTCCATGGAGAGTTGGCAATTCACTGAAATTGTCAGTAATTAATAAAATAATTAATTGCTGGGTGAAATCCTTGCATCTGCTGATTTATTGCTCTTTATGAGTCAATATCAGCCATTTGACTAATTTAACTGTTCCCTAAATACTTTACTGTTTTTCTCCATCAGACTGAACAGCTGTTTGCTTTGTTCGCTAAAACACACAAATTGTGGCGATGAAGGTTTTCACCTGACATCAGCAATCTGCTTTAATGTTGAATGATCCAGGACCTCAGTCAAATCGCGCAGGGCAGCAAACCCTGTTTCTATTAATGGAGTTAAGTAGGAATGTGTGAGTGATCCAGAGTCAAATATACATAAATACAACAAAGCCCCTCCAAAGACAGTTACACAGGTAGAGAAGTATTCACCATAAAACACAAGAACACATCCTGGGGACGCTTTAACAAGATAATTATGAACAGACTCGGCAACACACACTGCCCGTGGCTCCAAATATCTCCTCATCCAAACAGATGATAACCAGGCCCATGCCGGAATCCGGCGCGATTAAAAACATCCAGTGTCGTCTTCTGGGAAACACTGATAAAAGAAAAAACGTCAAACTTCAAAAAAGTATTTTCCTTCTCCGTACATAAATACTCCTGAGGCAAAGGTGTTGTGACAAAAAACACAAAGTGAGACACAAAAGGTCTGGCCACTTCTCAAGTGCTCCAGGTGACCTCTGACCTCTGGGTGAGCGTAGCGGGGGTGGGAGGGGCCGGTCTGGCTCTCACTTCGCACAGACTATACAATTTATGTTCATGGGGGCAAACAACAGATAAAACCTCCCAACATGAACATCCTCAATGCTGCGGAGGGGGAGGCTTCATAGGAATGCACTCAATCATACAAAACTTTATTTAAAATTCATTATCTTAACAATTCATTTATCAACTTTTGTGCATCAAAATTTGTTGGTCTAACCCTTTTCTCTTTTCCCTCTCTCTCTGTGTGTACAGTGAGGTCGCACTCTCATGAATAGTGACCATCCTGTTTATACTCCACGCATAAACACATAAACATATGCAGCGCGAGGCATTCGAGGAACAGAGGGCTCTACGGCCTCTGCCTTCTCTCCTACAAACACTGAGGCCTCCTGCTCGGTTTCTGCTCGATAATTAGCTGCATATGTTCGCATGGAGTTTCCTTTTAAAAACCAAATCAAGATTACGCTCATCTATATAGTTTTAATGCACAGTGTCGCGGCGCTGACACAGTTAAAGACCGAGCTCTAAACGACTGCAAAAATGAGACGCCCGTAGAAAAAGCCAAGTCTAATGTGTCTTAAACACACAACGTTTGTTGCAGCGCTGCGCTTAACCAAGTCCATCCTGTCTACCAGTCGGTCCACACTGAGCCCTGTCCATGGGAATGTCTTGCGTTGCTCTAATTAGTCCCAGATCCAGAATTATAATTAGTACCAGACCCAAAACATAGCAGCATACAGCACCGTGCCTCCTGAACAGTCGATCCTCTCTGTCAACAAATACATAGAAGAAAAAGCTCAAAGTTCATTTCGAGCTGAGGATTGTGGTTAAATTCTGTCTTGCAATTCAAACACAGAGTTTAAAAAAACATCCTTGTCAATCTGACAACACAACCAAAAACAAACCATGCTGTGAGTGAGTGTCACAGCTGGAAGTGTTTCTAAGGGACACACAAAAAAAAGTGATGGAGCCCACTCGTTGTTTAGTGCTTTTAAAATAAACCCCCCCGAAAAAAAAACACACACACACGACCTTGAAGAAGAAGTGAGTCACATTCTGGTTCATCACGTTTTGCGAAGATGTTGAAAGACCCAAGATTCTTATCAGGGTCTTTGAATCAAAACAATAAAGGAGACAGTGTTTGGTGACGTTCTGATGGGCATGATATCATGAGAGTTGTTTTCCACACCACCATTGCTGCTTTGGCCTCGAGCTGAATTACCCACAGAGGTCTCCTCCCTCCTCCTTCCTTCCCAACACAAACAGATCCGGTGATTATAACCAGTAAAAACATTGAGTAAAGCAGTTTCGCGTTTAAAGTCAGTGTTTCGTCACAGTTGTGTGGTTTAAGGCAGCAGCACCAGCCGCCCTGCTCATACCTCTGGCCTAATGGTAGGGGCTAATCCTCCTTATAAAGGCCTCACCCATTTTTACATACAATTTCTTTCATAATGAAATATGCAAAACCTACTTTTTGGAATTGTTGCATAGAGTCTGATCCGTGTCATTGGCCCATGGTTAATATTTGGTAATAATTGATGAAAGTGAGTGTGGCCTGTCCGGATGTCCAATGACTAAGGGGGCTTTCACACCTGATCATTTGTTCCGAAACAGGGAGCGTTTACGTCATATATCGGTTCGTTTGGTCAGATGTGAACACAGCAATCGCGCTCGATGCGGAACAAAACAAGCGGGCCGAGATCGCTTGGGAGAGGCGGTCTCGGCTCGTTTCCATCCGAGCCCTGGAGCGGTTCGTTTGTAGTGAGAACGCAACCGACACATGTATCGGAACAAATTGACTGGTTACCTGGCAACCGGAGGAGGAGGACCACGGGCAACTGCCCCAAAAACATAATGGAGCATCAGCAGCGTGTCGTCTTGGCCTTTTCATAATGTACACAAAACAGGAAAGCCGGTGGCCAAAAGAAAAGAAAGATGCAAACTCAAGCCATGAGTCCACCAGCCTTTCCAAGCTGACCCGCGGCGATCAGCACCGGGCAGAGCTCCGCAAACAACCCCTATAACTATATGCTACGGTGCCCGTTTACTAGAAGAAAAAAAAGAGTCAAACTGTAGGGTGTGTTAGAGCAGTGGTTCTCAACCTTTTTGAGTCGCGACTCGCGACCCCCAATTTCACATGCACTGCTGTCCGCGACCCCCCGCCCCAACACACAAACACACACACACCGGTGTGAACGCATGATGAATAAAGCGCAGCGCTGTCCGCGGTGGGTTTTTTTTTTGCCTTTTTAGTTCTTGATCCCTGCACTGAAAAAAACAATTGGCTGCTGTAGTTTTGTCTCCATGGCCAATATTCCGACCTGGAGGTTTTCATCAGGGCAAAAGAACAAAACAAAGTGACGGAGTTTAAATAGATGCGGGTGGCGAGTTGATGCGGTGTCCACACACCCGGGCTGGTTTATGTGACATGCGAGGACCTGTCGGCGCAGGAGCGAGTGGAGCGTGGATGCAAGCCAATCTCCTCAACCATGCACGGAAAAGGGGAATGACAAGAAAAGTTTTTCTAATTTATTAAGAAACAATGCCCAGGTCAGCAATGCATGCCAAGAAACATGTCGTTCATTCGTCCCCTCCAGCCACATCAACTGGGGTCGGGAGGGACCCCAAGGTTGAGAATGGCTGTGTTAGAGGACAATTCATCTGACATAACTATGACACCTGAAACTGAAAACACAGCTTGACCAACACAACCTGACCACCCCTCTCCCTGTCTCTCTCTCTCTCTCTCTCTCTCTCTCTCTCTCTCTCTCTCTCTCTCTGTCTCTCTCTCTCTCTCTCACGGGCAGTGACGCGCTCTGTCATTCATTCACGTGTCAGCACTGAGACAGCGGACAGCACGCTTGGTCACTAGCTAATAATAATAATAATAATAATAATAATAATAAATAATAATGTAGCCTATTAGACTACATTTGTAGCTATAGCACATTATAGGCATACTTCAAGGTCTCGCCCCAGCCATAAACCAGTCAGCTTGGGCATTTTTTTAAATTGAACTTCAACTAAATAGGCTACTCGTCTGCCCAAATATTAATACGAAATTGAACCTCCTCACTACTGCAAGTCAGCCCGCGGTTCATTGTTGCCATTGTTGCTGATCAGCTGATGGGGTGTTGTTAGGGCCGTTGCTATGGCGCTGTTCCACAGCGCAAAGCGCTGTACCGCTTTAGAATCATGCAATGTGAACACAAACGGCCCAGAAAAAAGAACGCAACAGTTGTATCGGTTTAGTTGCTGAATCGGAACAACTGCAGGTGTGAAAACGCCCTAAGATTTTTCATCTGGTTAACGTGTATAGTTGTATATAAATATATTTTGCATAAATGTAAAAAAAAATGCATGTTGCTTCACTTTGAACTTTTATAATAAATATAAATTTGACTGAAAGTCACAGATTTCTTTCATTTGAGAAATGTTGGAAACATCTGTAATGATATAAGAACACAGTTCAACAACATATACATAGGTCTGGTTGTCCTTGATGCAATGTTAAATTCAAGGAACAACCTGATCTGAAAAACAAAACAAAGGTGAATTTTTTTAATCCACCATCATTGAAATGGGAGCGTGCCTATGTTCCCTCAGCCCTATGTTCCCACTGGACTCTCTCTACCTATCTGGACTCTATCTATCTGGCCTGTCTAGCCTCTACCTGGTCTTTTTTACTAAACTTAACCAACTCCTTTATTCATTGCCTAAACCCAACCAATGGTGGGACCAAAGGGCTGTGGGAACATAGGCCCTAATTTTCAGTGACAACAAAAGTTAGAAATGTGGGAACATAAGGCTGTGGGAACATAGGAATGACCCCATTGAAATAAAAAAGGCAAGCCATGGTGAAGCATGGGGGATATGAGAGCACTGAGTGTTGCACGAAAAGCTTTAAAAAAGCAGATCCTGTTCAAATCTCACGTCAACACACGGACCAATCACGGGGCGAAGCATCATGTGTTTAAGAAAATAAACTGCCCAGACGCAGCTTCAGATTAAACCTGACTGAGCAGGTATCTTTCACTCTGTTGACTCTTCACCTCCACTAATTCAAACTGTGTCACAGCGTCTTAAAGAAAAAGCCCAGTGTTAGACCCAGGATAATGTCAGACATGTTCAACCTATGTTTGACCCATTCATGGCAGACGGGCTGCCGTGGGTCAATCCCTCCTTGTTACTGTTCACACAAGACCCAACTCTGTGGCTCCATTCACTTTAAACATGCTTGTTGCAGTGTTTACACTGGAGGACCGGGGGTGGGAGACGTTTGCTACCGGGGTAAGGACGTTTCAAACCCCACACGCTGCTGGCTTCGACTTTACAGCTACTTCCTTTGTAATACAGATGAGTCTTTCTAGGCCAGAGGGCATCCCGGTCGTCAAGCTGGAATGATGGCCACTGCACCAAAATGGCAGCACAGGGAGCTCAGAGTGACCCATTTACACTGACCGCGAGCACTACGCTGTTTAACATTTGTAATGCCCAAAGGTTTCAATTTCAGCAGAGCTTAAATGACCAGCGGTGGTTTAGGTCTGCAGGTATCAGGGGATTGGGAAAGAGGGGGGGTTCTTTCAGGAGCAGGAGTCTCCATGTTGTGCTTCAGTCCTGAGTGTATTAATACAATAGCACCCTGCAGCCTTCCTCAAGCACTTTCACACTCCTTTGAGTGCTTGTCACCAGCCAGCAATTAGCTGCAACTTAGAACAAAGCTAGCACTGTTGAAGGCAGGATGACTAGGCACCAGCATTGATGGAAGACGGTTATATGGTTATAGACTTTTTTACACAGCCTGTTGAAGGCAGGAATGTTGCACCTTTATTGTTGCACCATGTCGGACATGTCGGACTGTCACAATCATGAAATCTGAGTTGCCATTCAAATGATTGCGATCAATGATTGAATTGTCTTTTTCTGATCATTTAAAGCAGAAGTAAGCGATCCGGTGGTTTTGGCTAACTTCCTGTCAGCCGATGGAGTTAGCAGTCACCGCCCTCGTCCCTACGTCACCACATTCACGCGCATCCCTTGGCTGCACACACAGAGAGGACCGCCCCTTTATGCCGTTCTCTCTCCTCATTGGATAAAGGTTGTAGGATACAAGGAAAGTTTTCTCCTCGGCTTACAGCAGAGCAGAGTGACTGACAGACCCGTGTTTCAGACCAAACACTCTATAAAAGTGATTGCCGTCAGAAAATATAACTATTTAAGACTTATATTTACACAAAAATCTTGCTTACTTCTGCTTTAATGCTGCTATAATGATACACATACACCTTATGAAGAAGAAGAAGAGCCATTTATTGGCTTTGTAACTAAATCCACGATGCTAATGTCAATAGATGATCAATGAAATGCAGTCGTTCAATATTATAAATGAAGCTCCTCGAGGTAAACAGTTTGTGGCTCCACTCATGTGTCATTTAACCATAGCAGTAGAAGAAGGGGGCGCAACGTGATGATGTCATTAGAGGAGGACCAGTCAAACCTCGAACAGTGGAAAACGGCAAGGATGAACAGTGATGAAATATGACATTTCTGTTTCATCAAGCTGTTTTTATACAGATGAGTGGAAACCATTTGAATGATTATGCAAAATAATTGCGGTCAGCTCAAATAACTGCAGATCGGGCGATTATATAATAGTTGTGACAGGAGTACAAACATGGCAACCTCTGCCAGCAGCAGAGTCTTCACAGAGCACAGTCCATGTCTTTATAAGACAGTCTCCAACGATGTTGATGTTGCACACCATGCCACTAATTCCTGGCGGATAGGAGAGTCAGATACATGACACTCAGCGAGTATTTTGTGTGACTAACCAACACCGGTGTTTTACGGTGTATTGGAATGAACCAAAATGATTTCCAATACAGAACTAAAACAGTCATCAGGGAGGGAATGGAGTTAGCAGTGTAGACTTATCCACAGTAGGGATGCACCGATCAGATATGAATCATCTGAATCATATGATCAATATCGGCCCAGATATTGACTAAATATCTAGATCAGGTATCAGATAATGGGACTGATCCATGACGCTGATCTATTCACTTCAATTCTGTGTCATGGGATTGCATTAGGGCTGCAACTAACGATTATTTTCATTATCGATTAATCTGTTGTTTATGTAAACGATTAATCGATTAGTTGTTTGGTTAACAAAATGTTTAAAAATGTTGAAAAATATCAATCAGTGTTTCTCAAACCACAAGGTTCTCAAATGTCTTGTTTTGTCCAAAAACCAAAGAGACACATTTAAGAAGCAGAAATCAGAGAATTTTGACTTTTTTTCTTAAAGAACTACTCAAACTGATTATTCGATTATCAAAATAGTTGATGATTAATTTAATCATCAATTATTGTTCAATTTATCAATTAATTGTTGCAGCTCTATCATGCTACATCACATGTCAGCATCATGCAGGTAGACAACTAACACGGATTTTACAAAGTTATGAAAGTAATCAATGTAAAGTAATGTAATGTGGCTTCACTCTCTTCCACATGGTGCTAAGCCCAGGTATCGGTGTCGGCACTGGGACTGAAAAAGTTTCATCGGTGCATCCCTACTTCACACATGCAGCGAGCAAAGAAGAAAACCAGGAAGCACCAGAATGATTTGGCTCGTAGGTCAGACAGATTTCATCATGGAGGCTGGTATAATTCTTACAACACCATCCATGATGCCGTCTCAGCGGTTTAACGCACCACGGCAACAAAACAATCCTCTGTGGCCGCCGTTCTAAAAGAGACATCTGTAAAAGTCAAACTGCAAAGATAATTATGACTCTTTGTAGTAGAAGCTTCAAAACCAAGAAAGTCTCAATTTGTTGACATTTCACAGGGACTATAAAAGATGAGACAAGTGGCACTTTGGTAATGTTGATGCTAATGTGTATTATATAAGATGCCACTCAGACTCCCGGATTAACACGAGACAAACTGCACACGCCGCCCGTCAGCTGTCTAAAATAAGTTTTCCTGCATGTCTCGACAGAACTGAACTTTAAGTTCCTTTAAACGGCCCTGCACAACAATCTACCGCATTTTCACGAACCTCCAAATTAATGGGGTGACCCCTGGCTAACTCCTCTGGCTCTGTCCGGTTGCTGCTACGCTTTGCTTCACTTCACAGTTCGACTGGGGCAGGGGAAACACTGACAGGAGGTAACACAGCACATGGTGAGGGCAATAAAACTCTGGGAAAAAAAGTGTGTGCTGCTAGCGCCGTGCAACACTTAATCATCTCCCCTTATGTTTGTCATTTACATCAGCGCCTGGCCTGCAGCTAAATAACAACACCATTAGTTCACGGTGTTGGCCAAACAATGTGCAGGCTCCACGCTGGAGGTGGAATATATGGATATACTATACGGTTTCTTAACTAAAAGAACATGACTGGGCATTAATCACTCTGCTGTTTTAAACTGTTTCAGCTCCAGCCTTTAAAATAAACTGGTTGGATGCTTTTAATCAGAATGAAGCAAGAAAAGTTTAACAATAACTGTTAAGTGCTGTCTGCACCAATGAGCATGTATCCAAACAAACATGAGCAGATACACAGTCGTACAGGCTGAAAACAAAAACTAGCCGATGAAAATTAAAGCAAGCACAAATAATGTCACTAATATTTCTTCGGGCGAAGGCAGGAAATGGGTTTTGTGTGTTTTATCTGACCTGATTACTCAAACATTGTGTTTCCCTCCTAAGGAGGGATGATATGTGAGCGGTGAGGCTGCGCTCAGACCAGCCTGAGCCGTCTCATTCATCTGAAAGGAGCCAGTCAGGCAGCGCAGCAGGGGGCCGATGCTGGGGGCTCTAGCAAAACAACACAGTGTTGTCCAGCAAAAAAAAAAAAAAAACTCAACTCCTGCTGCAGCACAGTGTGACGTCACCTTGCGCCGGCCAATCAGACTGGATTTCATTGTACCGGCAGCTTTAAGGCTGGACACAAACTGGTTTTTTATGCGTGTGTTTAAAGGTTTTCTTGACCTGAAAGGCCACAGCACGGTGAGGCATCAACACACAGCCCCCCCATGCTGCTGCAGAAGAGAAGACCCCCAAGGTTTATGAAGCAGGCTCAAACAGAGCATCAGAAACTGGTCTTCTGAGGTTTGATTACAGGTATGGTGGAGCTCTCTCCATCCTGCTCTAACCTCAGCGTGGTGAGTCATACCACTGGGAGTGCTCATTACTAAGGCCTCAGTCAGACCTGCATGTGGACACACAGCAAGCTGCAGGAACCAAGGACATTATTTTACTGTCTAGTCCACCAGGATGAAGTCTGTGTCTGTCGAAATCATAACACTAGTCAAACATTGTTCCTACCTCCACATTCTGCTCTCACATCAGTTTAACTCAGATTTAAAAAATGTATAAGAATCCTTGAATGAGCTGGTTTCCTGCATTAGAGGAACAGATCCTGACGCTGCTCCAGTACACATCATCATGCTCCTGATTCCTCTGTTTGGTTCAGTGTAAACAGGCCGAGGCAGCATCATGACAGATCTCTGTTTAACAGAGGCTTAAGTCAAAAAGTACAATCCGCTAATAATAACACATGAACGATTACAATCTTCTGCATCTTCGTAGAACACATCCATTAAACAGGCACCTCCTTTGGCAACAACAGCCCAGAAACAAGCACAAGCACAAGGAAGGACCGGGACCAGGATCATTCAGGACTTGCACAATGTTCACATTCTTCCAGCAGAGTTTAGACATATTCTCAGGATGTCTGACGTGAGTGGGTCTCTGTCATCATTCTGGAGTCTTGGCTCATTAGAAAAAAGAGTGGTAACTACTACCTACTAGGCTACTACTACAAGTAATGTGATGCAAACAAAATATATGACACAATATTTCTTCTGACTTACAATTCAACAAAACATGTAGTTTCCAAACTTGCATACAACTGTATGACACTGGTAAGAATCAGTCAGTGAGGCCTTAGGAATCAGCTGTTTTTGTGCTCTGGTCAAAACATGTGGTCTGATCTTGACTGGTTGAACCTCTTCACTAGCTGCTGATCAGAGGAACCATTCTGGGACCATTCCCTTTTTTAATAGAGCTGCTTCGGTCAGGATCTACCAGGATGCAGATCTTCAGCTCAGTCCACAGCTCTATAGGGTTCAGATCTGGGTTCTGACTGTCTGCACCACTCTTGAGGGTGGATGGGCTTTAAAGTTTAGGGTGACCTGACCGTCCTGCTGCCTCAGCAGCTTCTCCTGAGCTCCAGCAGGTGGACAGACACCCTGACATGATCCTGGACGAGACCTAGATTAACTTGATTTCATCAAAGATGTGGAGCTAGAGGCAGAAGGGGGTCAGGATATGATGACATTCAGCTCTGGGAGGATGTTTTTCATGTTGATGTGCAAAGTATGTTTACAGAACACTTGAAAAAAACTATTTACGGCTTTAATCCGTCTAGAACTGGACAACTAAAGTGAATGTAAACATGTTAGAACGACTAAGACTGGACTTCTCCGGATCCGACTAAAAAAGCCCTGATAATGCAATTGGAAATGTTCATGTATAGGCTTTAATCTGACTGAAACTGGACAATGATTGCATACATGCTCCGGGTCCGGGTCAGTACCGACAGCACAAAGTGTAGCAAAGAAGACAGACTATTGTTGTAATCCTCCAATAGCAAACGGCGTTCTGGTCTGCCTTGCCTCTGTGTTCTTACTGTCTCTGCCAGTTTGAAGCCTGACTCATGTAACCAGTTGTCGTAACGGATCAACTGGAAAGAGGTCCATATTAACCCACTGAAACGATGCATATCGCCACTTAGTGTTGAGGGGGTGGACATGTATCCATTAACTATTGAAGTTTCCCTGTTGCATGTAAACTGGGACAAGGACAGAATTCTGACGAGACGCTTAACTCGAGCTTTAAGCATAGCTTGACTCATTCAGTCAGTCGCACCGACTGACTGTACAGCAGGTTTAATAACTCCTGACTCCTTCTCAGACGGATTCCTCTACTTTTATCCTTGTTTGTTTGTTGCTGTTTTATTGTTCTCCTCTTTTATTTATTGTGTTATATAAATGAAGATTTACTTAAAGGGACAACGAGGAGTTTTGGAAAAGCGAAGCGTTTTCACCACATTTATGAGCCTCCGTGCGCACCGTGAAAATTTTTGACCGGCGCAAGACAGACTCATGTTTTCATTCATCAAGAATTAAAGTCAGAGGTTCAAAGAGGTTCACATACCGTCGTAGTTCCGACCATAAACGGCGATTCGGCCGGCGGCGTTATTCTCATGACTCGCCACGAAACTGAAAGTAAAGAAATGCTGGTCGGCTCACCCAGCATTTCCACCACCACTAATAATAACAAAATAACGAGACAAAACAATATATTTATCGAAAATGGGCCCATTAACAAGTGTGGGTAGCGGAGATTCATCCACATTAACGTGAGACTTTTATATAACCAAATAGAAACCCCTCGTTGTCCCTTTAATTACTTACTGGATTACTTATGTCATTAGCCTTTGCAGAACATTCAACCAACCACACTGTGAATATGTAAATGAGAGATGGTAGTTGCTAATAACAGCAATGTAGATCAAGACCAGGCCACATTTTAAGAGTTTGAAAGTTCATACAAAAACAGATAGTCCCAAAGTGTTCACTTCCTGTTTAAAACACTGCCCCAACTGCGGTGTTGAGAATCATCCTAGAAAAATCTGTGATTAATTTGCTTTTTTTCTCCTTTCTTTTCTTTTCTTTTTGTCCTCCCACAGCGAGGATAACAGGACGACAGGCTGACACCACCACGGTCCGTTCTAGTGACACATCCTCATGTGTCTGTGTCCCAGCATAGCTGATCAACATTAATCTAATTTGGGCTGATTTGCAGTGGTGTGAAACCCGTTGGCAGTTTGTCTTTCCAATATGTTCCTCCTCACCGGTTGTTTCCACTCATGCAGCAGCAGCAGCAGCAGCAGCAGCAGCAGCAGCAGCAGCAGCAGCAGCAGTGTCTCGTGTCTGAGCATTTAGATATTTTGCAGCAATGGACAACTGGACTCGGGCACAATAAAAAGTTTTGATAGTTCTACGAATGGGAGCCACCACCACCACCACCAGCGCCTTAGAAATCACTCATTGGTGGTTTGCTGTAAGAAACTGACAGAAGTCCCGGCTGAGTCAAGTTTGGATGAACATTCGAAATGACTGCTTCTCAACTAGGAACTTATAATTAAAAACCAACCAACTACCATCTGCTTTGCACATATGGAGAATTTGTAATGGACAACAGAGGAGCCTGGTTTATCGCTTAACATAAGTGCTGGTGGCTGCACAATTCATTTCGGTGCAAGACCTGACAAATATAACATCGTCATTACCAAAATAATCATCAATAGTATTTTTTTTTTTTTGCATATTGTGCAGCCTGCTCTGGAAAATGTTATTGTAAATTTATCATGTGTAAAATAAGCTGCATGTTTATTACGTGTGAACTTATGTGTACATTAGCTACTGTGTTCACACATTATTTCCACAACCAAAATCAAGTGTAACAGCTGTTCACATCTGGTAAACCCACTAATAAGAGCCTTCCACCAAAGTCAATCTCATATATTCGCACAAGGAGAGAATTCTGGATGAAACTGTGTGGTTTCCTTAGCCAACATTAGTATATGTGCATTTTGTATGTGAAATTCACACATTGAATTAATCAATCATTGAAATTTCCAGCATTAGATAAGATCTCTCAATACTGTGACCTGGGTTTAACCACAACCAGCTCATCCTCAGGCTTTTGGACTTGCAAGATGGTCTCAAACGTGATGATGCAGTTAAAGGGCCTTTAAAGACAAAGGGGGTTGCATAAACTAGGGGTGGAGGGGTCATTTATCCCATCGCGCCCCACCCCCCATGCTCCTTTCACTTCATACCAAATGGTTAAGTCCTCAAAGCCAGAGCTGAAAACAGGAAATCTCCACAGCTCTCACTCCCGCAGGGGGGGGGGAGTAAATGAATTAGCATAACTGACAAAGACGCGAGATCACCTCGAGCTGTGCTTTCTATTAACATGACAACGACACAGTGGCCATTTGAGTCCGACACAAGAAGCTTTTATATGAAGAGCAGGAGCTGCAGGGGAACACATGTCAGCAGAGGCCGCAGGAACTGTGCTGCTTTCATATTAAAGTGTGTATGCCTCAGTCAGATGATGGAGGATGTCATCTCGTAGGCCTTTCTCTCTAAATCTCAGCAGTGATGGAATAACGGCGCTACTTTTTTCAGTAGTAAAGTTGGCAAATCAAAAAAAGTTACAGTCCCCCCCCCCTTTATAACACCGTTACCTACGGACAATAAAATGCGCCGTTACTTGACTCAAGGAGTCCCATCACATAATAATACACCCGTGTAAGTGTGCGTTATATAGCTACACTTTTTTTTCTCTTTAGAGTCCATTACTAGTCGGAAAAAAGCCGTTAATTCGGAGGCTCGTGCGTCGCAGAGCCTGCCTGTGCGGAGGAATACTAAATGAGTTGGGTAATTTGCCAACGCAATAGTTACTTTTCCTGGTAATTAGTTACTTTTATAATGTAGGAACTCGGTACTTTTAGGGGGAAAGTAACTAGTAACTATAACTAAATACTTTTTTCTTTTTAAAGTAACGTGCCCGACACTGGTTCTCAGTGAACCCAGTGCCAGTTTTTACTCAAGTGCAACAAGAAGCAGCGGAGAGAAAAAGGCTCCATCTATTGTATGAGATCACATCAACGCACTAAGAAAAACCCAGGAATGCCCCCAAACCCCAAAACATCTCTGCCAGCTTTCACACATGAATGTGAACTGTTGAAGAAATTGTAGACCTCGCGTTTAAACGGACTCTACCTGTTGAGCAGTGCGTCACATCTCGCTTTTAAACCGTCTTTAGGAAGTTTGCAGTTAAATGGAGAAAACTTACCGTCACATCTCAGGTTCGGAGACAAGAGAAGCATCCAGAGCCAGCTCCTCAGGAATGTGCTCATAGCGTCACTCTTCACTCACAGCGAAGTTTCACTAATAATAAAGATGGTAGTTTCATCCAGTTCTTCAGCTTCTTCTTCACCTTCTCCTTCTGCTGCTTCTTCTTGGAGCTTCTGTCCGCGTTGTTTTCCAGGTCAGAAGCGGCCCGCCGGGGACAGCGCACTTCCCAGGTCTCGGAGGTCTCGGAGGACTCGGACCTGAAGGTGCGGGACTACTACAGATGCGGGTTCAGAGGAGAGAGAACAAAGCACGGTCCGACAGACACGGAGCAGCGCGCGGCGCCGACGTCGCAGCGTTTGATCCCGGAGTGTCCGCTGCTGTCCTCGCGCAGGAGAGAAGTGAAGCTGGAAAAGTGGAGCGGACGCACGCACGCGCGCACTCACACACATACACTTGAGCGCACAGAGAAGAGCAGTTAGGTTTACGCAGAGGGCCCCATCTAGAGACAGGACCAAGGTAGCTGAGCTGAGCAGCCAGGTCACTCACTGCTCTGTCTCACCACCCTCCTCCATTTGAGCTTAGGAACTTCATCTGCGGAGAGCGACAGTGCAAATTAAACAAAAGTAATGACAAATGATAAATAAAAAAACTAAAAATGTTATAATACAAATGTTAAAATAGAGAATCACACACACAGAAAAGAAAAAGAGAGGAAGAAAGAGGAAAAAGATGAAGAAAAAAAGAACAGAATACAAACATCAGGAGAAAACGAAAATAAATAAAAGGGCAGCAACACATAGGCTATGGAATTTACACACACGTGTGACTTTTTTTCCATTATCATTTTTTTTATATGTCCTTTTCATTTTTTGGCTCATGACCCCATTTTGACATCACAAAGTTCTATGGTGACCCCCGTCAATCCAGATTTTATATGTTGCATTTTATTTGAGCTCGATTTATATTCGAGAAAGTAAAAGTATGAAATACAGTTGTTTAAGATTGTCTATGGTGTTTTTAATGATCATTTAAAAAAGAATAATAATTAGTTAAAACACATTTTTATCAATCTTTTTTTCTTTTTCACTCCTAGACCTGAAGCTATAGTTTATAAGCTACAGAGATGATTCAACTTTTTTCAGTTCTATTTCAATGAGTCATCCTTGCAACACTTTGAACTCCACTGACCTATATAATGGAAGTGTTGCTCAAATAAATTCCGTGTCTGATTGATTTACAAACAGAAGGGGCAGTATTGAATAGGATGTATCCACAAGACAATACCTCATGTTTATTTAATTCCATGGGGAGAAAGTGAATGTCTCCAGGATAGAACTGGCAACAGAGAGCCAGGAACAAAGACATATCACAGGCAGCACGAGTTAAGTGGACCACACAGCAGCATAAGAGACTGTACAAGTTTATATTAGTGGCATTTAAAAATGCTCTTTTATCCCTGCTTTCTGGTTGCAAACTGCATGGAGAAGTGGAACTATTATGAATATGCATGAATGAATAATGGTTTGTGTAAAGCGCCTTGGGCATCTTGAAAAGCATTACATAAGACCAATCCATTATTATTATTATAAACAATGATTGGATAGACTTACAATTTCAGATCACAGGATATTCTAAACATCAACTGAACTGAACCTTTTGTTCATACAAGTTGGTTGCAGACACAATGAAATGAGCTTCAAAAATCTACAGTTGAGTTTCACTAAATTTCTATGTGACATTTCATTTTAAAACACCATACTTATGAATCTACAATGACACCTGCACTGGGGGATGAAAATTCAAATTCACGGACAGAAGATGACAATGAATCAGTACCATTATAATTGAGCTGAAGTAGGAGGAGCTTGGTAAAGGTCTGCAGGCCTGTAACTTAATAGCCCTGAGGACATCATTATGACATCACCATGGAGCATTTTTCTCAGGCTTCAGATAGAACGTGTTATTATAAAAGAAAAAATTCTTTATCTTGTTAAATTTTCCCTGATATACCATCGTTTATTTTCCTGAACTGTTTCCTGTCAAACAGTTGCAATGATTAATCTGCAGTTTCCTTTTCCCAACTGCTTGTTCCTCTACTTCCCTTGTGCGCTGATTTATGGGGGAATAGTTTGTATAATCCTGTCACTTTTCCAGTGTGAACAGACAGAGTCAAACCTGGTCTGTAACATGGGATTTTTAAAAACTAAAATAGATTTTTAGACAAGGAGGCAGTGTGGTAGTTGAGCCACTAACACTCAAGATTGATCAAGTCCAAATCTGAGTCCAGGGTGGTTGGTATTTTAAATATGAAATGGCTATAGAGCTAAAAACTAAAGAAAGCAAAACACACACACACAATTCTCAGTTGAAATCAGATATATTTACATTTCAGTAAGTGAAGTGAAGTGGTTGAGTGAAATGATGCCTTTATACACAACAATCGAACAAAAAACGACAACAAAAAAAACCCAGTAGTAAAAAATCAGTGTCTATTTGAGGTAAAACAACCACGGTGTACAGTTCATGTACTCATAGACTGAAGAATATTAAATAAAACATCTCCTCTTTGGTCAGTACAAAAGCAACAGGTAATTTGGTCTGTGAAGATCAAGCCGAGTTCTCGCTGCAGTGGTTTTGTCTTTATTAGGAACTGCAGAGGACCCACACTTACATTCATAATAATACACAACATGTAGTTTTGATTATGACACATGATAAATGAGAAGGCAAAGAACAGACAAAGTGTCCAGTAAAACCATGAATGGGAGTGTGTGGTCAAGGAGTGTCCCCTCACAGTGATGTCCTACTCTGTCCACTCTGAGTGGACTCCAGGTGAAGCTGTAGTGATGTCAGCCGTCACTGACGCTACGCTGTCATTTGAGGACGGCTGCTGCTGCTTCCTGGATACAAGACACCAGCTTCTGGACGTCGTCCTCTGTCTGTTCGATGGTAACCACCACTCTGACGCTGAGGAGACACAGTCACACACAACATACCATTACATTAAACACAAACCTTTATTAGGGGCACATTGAAGGAAAAACAAACCTGAAATTTCGAGAATAACGTCATAATTAATTTTTTTTTTAATTTAAAAGAAAAAACAAGATTTTCAGGAATATTGTTGTTTTTTTATGCAATATCCATAAAGTCTTAGTTATTACAGAGCATAAAAACTACAATGAGGAAAAAAATAATCACATTTTTGAGAGTTAAGATATCATATTGAGATTTTCAATATCTGAAGATTGCAGATTGAGAGATATAGTTCTACATTTATAAAGTTAGTTTATTTATTTAGCACAGTTTAAAAGTATAAAGGAAAAAGATGACAAGTAATATACAGTGAAAGAAGAGGCAAAAAAACCCCCAAAGAGCTTTTTTGAAGCCTCAACCACATACATATTAGAACCAGTGATGCCAAGCTAATAACAAAATATGCTTGACAGGGCCGTTGTATAGGGGAGAAAGGTGATGATAATTCTAGGGGCCCAGCGCCCAGTAGGGCCCACAAAAAATCCCAGTAGTCTAATCTTTGTATGACTGAATTATTCTGCATAAGATCCTGACTAGTACTCATTGTAATGCTGCATTAGCATCAAAACAAAGTAGGCTTAATAAAGAATGATAATACATACTTTACTGTAGTCTAAGAAAAAAAAGTGGAAAAGTCAGGGGCCCACTTTAGTATTCTTTCAGGGGCCCCAGAATTCCTAGCAACGGCCCTGATGCTTGATAACAGTAACAAAAATGCTCATGGTAAATATTACCAGTAAACAGTGTGAAAGGACAACCAGCTGAGTTACAACATGGAACCTAAAGTTACAGATTTAGTCTCATAATATTACAACTGTATTATTGTAAAATTATATCAGTCATTCTGCAATCTTCAGATATGATTTTATTTCTAAAAATGATATCTTTACTCTAAGAAAAATACAAATTTTCCCCTCATTGTGGTGCTTATACTCTGTAATAATAACTTATCCTTTATGGACCGCATAAATAAGGATGAAATAGAGAAATTGTTAGGGAGTATTTTCAATGAAACATTAGACACACAGCTGCTTTAGTCTATGTGAGTGTATGTTGATGGTTGTGAAGGACTATGTGATGATGTGTGGCTCAGTAAAGCTCACAGGACCAAGATGTATTAGGCACCTGTTAGAGAGTTACATTCATTGTTGGCGGAAGTGGGAAAAATACAGTTGTAGAGACTCAACACAATGATCCACTGCACCGTCAGGTCGACCCTCACCTTGGCGGGGGCAGGAAGCGCTCCTCTCTCTCCAGGTAGTGAGCGAGGGTCAGAGCCACTCGTCCTTCCAAACACTGAGACAGAAAAACACACTAAATATAAAAACCTGTCGTTTGACAACTAAATCTGTGTCTTCACGTGTTAAAAATGTTCTGGGCTTACATGATCTACGATGGAGCGCAGCAGCTGCATGTCGGTGTCTCTGGAGCCTGAGCTTTTCTCCAGCTGTAAGTGCAGAGCCGGGGCCACTGGTTCTCCCACTAACTTCAGACCTGGGATTCTGGGACACGGGGAAAACAAACATCATGACATGATTTAACACAGACACACTGTACTACAAGAACATGAGCTCTTCTCCCTGCTGTCCCCGACATGTATACATGTGGTGTGTGTACTTAATAACATCATACCCCCTCATGTTATGTCTCTATTTGCTGTATGTGTTTTTATATATTACCATTCTAGTGACATGTGCTTTTAGGTATTATTATTTCAGTGTTGTACAATGTAATTTGTATAACACCTCGCCCTGGGACTACAGCTGAAAACCAGCTACTTAGCTAATACTGGCATATAAAGTAATGCCAATTAATTAGCACTGTCACTGTAAAAAAATTTAATAAAAAATAACAGTACAGTTAAAAGGATTTTGGCAGCAGTGACTGAATTACTATCTGAGAGGAAGATTTTCAAAATAGGAGACATTACGTTTCTACAGGCAACATGAGAAGGATTAAAGGGATAGTTCACTCAAAATTGAAATTTCATTATCTACTCACCCTGATGTGGACTAAGGGCTGGGAGAAGTTTCAGAGTCCTCTGTGCCTTCTCTGAGTTAGAGCGGGGCTCCATGCAGCACTGCATGTCCATATGACGACACACCAAAAAAACATCCAAATACCTCCATACTGCTCCTCTGTAATGTCCCTCTTGTATTGAAGCCCCAACATGAGAAATTGTTCCGAAAAAATTAAATAAGTCTATATTTTAAGCTTGTTTGTAGTGGAAGCTCCCAGTGTTTCTCTGCCAGAATCTTGCGCGATTTGCGGAGCCGTGAACTGGGTGTCTGTGCAAATCGCGCAAGATTTGCACTGACACAGGCAAAGCAGTGAACTGAGACACTGGGAGCTTCCGCTACAAACAAACTTAAAATATAGACTTGTGTCTATGTTGGGGCTTCAATACAAAAGGGACATTACAGACAAGCACTATGGAGGTATTTAGATGTTTTTTGGTGTGTCTTTTTGGACGAATAAAAGTGAGGCCTGTTTGCTACCGGCAGTGCAGTGCTGCACGGAGCCCCGCTGTAACTCAGAGAAGGCACGGAGGACTCTGAAACTTCTCCCAGCCCTTAGTAGACATGAGGGTGAGTAGATAATGAGTGAAATTTAAATTATGAGTGAACTATCCCTTTAAATGCTCTGATGGGTGACCCCCAACAATCCAGATTTTATATGTTGCATTTTATTTGAACTTGATTTATATTCGAGAAAGTAAAAGTATAAAATACAGTTGTTTAAGATTATCTGTGGTGGGATCAGGGACATTATGTTTCACCTTAAGTTGGAAAAGATTAAATTCACCCTGAGAGGTAATAAAGACAAGTTTAACAAGGTCTGGATGCCTTTTCTGATTTATTTTGATAACATGACTGATGTGACAAACTGGGATTAGTAGAGGATATCTTTGCATATGTAGGTGAAAACTGGTCTTTGTATATATATATATATATATATATATATATATATATATATATATATATATATATATATATATATATATATATATTTAATGTTTTTATTTTAGCAGTCTAGTCAGCTGTCACTTTTTTTTCTTTTTTCTTTTTCTTCCTTATCGCATTATTTTCTCTGTTGTATTTTCTTTTCCCTTAGAGGATTTGGGACAATGGGGTGGCGGGTGGGGGGGTTAATGTGTTCATTTACTGAATCTGTGATTTGTATGTGTTTAATTACAAATGCCAATACACAGATTTTTCAATCAATTACTAGACATTTCGGGCGACCCCATTTGAATTCCAGGCGACCCCACGTGGGGTCCCGACCCCAAGGTTGAAAAACACTCCTTCTAGACCTGAACCTACGGTTTATAAATTACAGGGATGATTAAACTTTTTTCAATTCTATTTCAATGAGCAGGTTAGGATTAGTGCTCTGAAGGCTTTCATCACATGACACCTCTCACCTGACCACTATGACTGAACTCAGACCCATACCCAGTATTAAGTTGTGCAGGAAACTGTTCAGCCCTCCTCCTCCCCCCATTAATCCTTAGTAAACATGAAAAACTACCACAGCTCTGATGAACTCACCCATTTAAAGACTTGTAAACATGTCGGCACTTTTGCCTCAGGACAGCAAAAATATCTGCAACAGAGGAGGGATTGGGAGCAGATCTGAGAACAGCTTGTTATGAAAACATTCAGCAAAGATTAGAAATGAAAGGCGCCTCTGTGCCTGCAGCAGGTCTTGAAAAAAACTGATTTGGCAAGAAAACACACAGGTGTTGGGGGAGCGTACCTGGATCCTCCTCCATGATGTCCAGAGCCTCGATGGCAGCGGCTGCCAACATGGGAGGCAGCGATGCAGAGAAGCAGTAGCCCTGACCCGACAGACGCTACAACACACACACACACACTATTTGTCACAGATTACAGCAAAAACTGTAATAACCAAAAGAAATATGGATGCCAGTTGCCAAAACTTTCAAAATGCTACTTTCATTTCCCATTACCCATTAGGAAATAAATGTCAACGAACACCTGAAATAATAAAAGACATGCCCTCTGCAAAAATCTAACCCCTAACCCTGTTAAAATAATAAAACATTTATGCATACATTTATCTATTCATTGGAATAGCTACTTCTATTCATTTTTTGACTAACTTTGATTTAGGTTTCCACATGTGATCATTTACTAACTTATCCCAGGATTTATTTTGTGGCTGTAATTATTTATTTATTAAACACTGATTCAGATGAGGTTCCATACTGAGGCTGAAGCAGGTCTATATAATGCAACAAAACACCATACAAAGGTGGACTTGTGTTATAACAGCTCAATGTTGAAGTGAGGGAGATGTATTGTTCTTGTTATAATGCAGAAAAAGTCATTGTGACATTCCTCATTCACTGATACTATATTTCAGTGTATGAGGTTCTATGTCAGGCAGTGTATTCTTCTGTAAAATAACACATTTTCAATAAAAAAAAAAAAAATCGGATACAGATCAGATACAGACTTAACTTTCAACGCTACAGTTGATTATTTAAAGTCAAACACAACAGGCTTCCTGCCTGTTAAATGGAACCCAGCCATCACTATTGTTACTAAATACAGCTGTGATTTCCTGCTATGGCACGGATCTGCAGCAAAGTATGAGTGTAAGCTTCATGCAGAGCAGCGACACAGTGTATTGACTTGAGATAAAATGTAATTAACCGAAATGATCAGACACTTCCAGTCAGTTATTCACCATGTATCAATAAGACTTGTGTTGCATTTACCTGGTGGTCGATGACGAAGGAGCGTCCGCAGCAGAAGCCCCCGATGGAGGCCACGGCGTTCTCCATGTTGGCACTGATCAGGTCAATATCATCGATCTGCATGGAGACACAACAGATGTCAAATATTCATTTCATGTGTTCAGATGTCACCGCTCTGCATCACCTCTTTACAGTCACTGGGGAAGTACATTTGGAAGGCAGCTGCAGGCTCCAGGCTGAGAGTCACGTCAACCACTAGACAAACAGGAGACTGGGCTAAACTGTTATTATAAATTAAATTAATAAATTATTGTGGTTTCTGAGGGCAGTTGTTGACCTACAGCTAAAGGCTTCCTGTGGTCCAGCTAAAACAGATAAATGCATGCTGCTAAAACTACAGCTGGTTGGTTATTTAAGTGTGGGATGGCAGCCAGACAGGGCAGGCTCTCTCCTGATCTCATATAGAAACTCTGATCCAGCAAGCTGCTCATGATGACGTACACTGAAAGGTTGAAAGTCATCCTGGAAGTGGATGAGGGGATGTTTTTTGTAGTGGGGGTGGAATTTATTGCAAAGCAATAGAATATCTGATTTTCATAATCATTGGAAGTCAAAAACGAAAGTGAAACGAAGATTTGATTAACTGCCCAGCATTCATTTCTAATGAGTGAGTGTGATTTTACAGTCCGCCTTCATTTTACTCACATTAACCCCAAAATGTTCTGTGACTCCTCGGCCGTACTCTCCTAACACACCGAAGGACAAACTCTCCTCCAGGAAGATCCGCACCTTGTACTTGTACTTCAGCTTCACCTGTAGGTCACAAAGACAAGAGTGAAACAACAACAACAACAACTGGAGTCGCCACATCACACACAGTGAACAACGCAGCAGCAGCAGTTCAGACATCAACAGCTGCTGTCTGTAGCAGTCTCTACAGACAGAACCAAAAACTGCAGTTCCTCTCCTGACCACTAGAATGAGTCTCCAGCAGTGAGTCAGTCTCTATAGACTCGCACATTAAAGAGGAACTATGCAGGATTTTTATCTTAACTATGCTACATTTTTTACCTTATCAAACAGCTTTGGAATAATTGTGATGGTTAAATAAACAACATGTAACTTGTAACAGGGAGAATGGAGGCTCTCTGTCTTCCATGTAGCGGCTCTTGGCCCAAAACCAACCTTGCATGTTGATGCACATGGCCGAGAGGAGGGTTAGCAAAACAGCAGAAAAGCGACTGAACTTGCATAGTTCCACTTTAAAGGGATAGTTCAACAAAACTACTACAAAATTTGCCTATTGCCATAATCTCTACAGTCATAGGGTAGGTTCATTACCTTCAATAGTCGGTGCTTGTTGTTTTGAGATCTATGAAATAATAATTTAACATTACGAGTTGTTTTGCATGCATAGCCGGAATGTAGCCGGAACTACATTCCAGACACAGCTGCTGGGTGGAGTGATTTCAAAAGCAAGAACTTCCAAGTATTTGCTTCGTGTGCCGTAATGTTACATAATTATACATGATTATTTCAAAGCGTGGTTTCAAAGCGCAGGTCACAGCTTGTCCGTGGGAGCGTTTTGGAGTTGTTGGATTGTGTATTTTATGTGTGATGAGGGACTGGGGACTACTGTATGTACCGTGTAAGCTGAGCAGCTCGCCTCTCCTCCCCCAGATCTCAAAATAGCTTACACCGACAATTAAAGGTAATGAACCGACTCCTATGACTATAGGGATTATGGCAATGGGTGAATTTGCCAAAATGTTAAACTATCCCTTTAAAATGTCCAACTTTACAGCAAAAATACACATTTCTACAGTTTACAGTGTGGTACAAAAACTGTTTTAGTGCCTACAGCTAATTTCCTCCTTCATGGCTACTGATCAAATCACCTTTTTACATTTTATCCCTTAAAATTATTTATCATTGAGGATGTGGCCTATATGAGTGTTTACATGCTAGTTGGGTTGGAGTCGAGGACAGCAAAGATGGTGCATGCATGTGTCTTTTGATAATCATTACATCACAGCTCCCTGAACAACAAGTAGCTGAAGAATACTGAGCCTGAGCAGTCAATAGAATCAGTTTTCTATTTACCAGTTCAGGAAGAGGACAGATGTCTGCAGTGTTCATGAAGAGTCCCTCCACCACGATGAACTTCCGCGTCACTCGAGCTTTCCGAGGATTCTGCGACAGAAAGAAAAGCGGTGAATCACACAGCAGGAGTGTAATAATGAAACCTGTGACTTCTCCTCTCAGCCCTGCACCGACCTTCTGGTCCTCCAGCTCCTGCTCCCTCAGCAGCCTCTCCAGGTCTTCCATGTCGTTGTGTTTGAAGTATTTGATAAAGCTGCGGGACGCCTGGAGGCCCTTCTGGATGGAGAAGCAGGCAGCTTCGTCCCTGAGCACATATAAAAACATATAAAAAATAAAACATAAAGAAGAGAGGAGTCAGAAAATGACAATTCAAATCATTTGCTATAGATAAGGGCTTCTCAACTGCTCTCACCCTGGGACCCACATTTTCCCATGATCATTAAGTTGTGACTCACTTTTATAGGATCCAAACTGAGCCAGTTAATTTTTAAAAAATTGAAAACACAGGCACATCATCTTTTTCAACATAAACACACATATTTTCATGTGTAAAGTGCATTTCACAGCACACCAATAAGAAAATGAGGAGGACCATGACAACTGCATGTACAAAAGTGAAAGAAAAAACAAAGAAATAAAAATTATTATTATAATTATTAGACAAAAAAAAAAGAAAGACCCACACAACATGAGATGTTTTCCAACTGCAAACATCAACCCAAACAATCAGGTTACCATGGCTACTGTGGTAGACTGCTGAGTCATGCCTGTCAAAATAAAAATCCAACATGCACATAATGCTCTTTATTTATTTTTTGACCAGCTGCTTGCAACCCACCCAGAACAGGTCATGACTCGCTTGTGGGTCCAAACCCACCTGTTGAGAATCTATGTAGTAGATCATGTGTAATATATAGGGTTGCAAAATTCCGGGAATTTTCAAAGTTGGAAACTTTCCATGGTAATTAATGGGAATATATGGGAATAAATGGGGAAAAAAAGAAGTAAGGACGAAGGGAAGGAAGGGAGGGAGGCAAAAAGGATTGTGGAAAGAAGGAAGAGAAAAGGGAAGGAAAGAAAGATGGAGGGAGGGAACAGACCAGGTCAACTGGATCAAAAGAGGAAGGAAGAAGAAGTAAGGACGAAGGGAAGGAAGGAAGAAAAGAAGCAAGGGAAAAAGGATTGTGGAAAGAAGGAAGGGAGAAAGGAAGGAAAGAAGGAAGGATGGAGGAAGTGAACAGATTGGAAGGACAACAGTTAATTCCCATTAATTCCCATAATTCCCATGGAAAGTTTTCAATTTGGAATACTACTGCTATGCTACTGCTACTGACCATTGGTTGATCTACACCAGACTATCAGTAGCTGTACTGGGTCGACCTGTATCTTTTTTAGCGGAGGCAACACTCACACAAAGATGATGTCCCCTCTCTTGGAGTAGGCAGGGATGGCACTGGCAACTGTTGCAAAGCCGTATGAGTAGATGATGGCCTCCTCTGTTTTCATGAATTTGGCCAAACGACTCTCCAGCTCCAGGTGAACATCTGAGGCAGAGAAACAGGAGGGTTGTTGACAGACAGTTTGTATTCAGTCAGGCTGCAGAGAGCACAGTGGCTTCCCTTCCTGAGAGGCAACGCTACATCTGCTTTACACAACTTACTAACAATAAAACTATGCTTTTATTTTGAATCATTTGTCTGTGATTCTGTAGTGGCTGTGATGAAGCTGGCTCTGTGTAGGGAAATCAGTGCATTGCACCACCACACATAAACATCGTTATACTGCGGCCTGTATTTTCTTGAATGAGAGGGCCTCAGCCAATCACTGGCTTGTCTCAGATCAGCTCTGCCGCTGCGCAGGCTCCATGCTTTAGACACACTGGAGCCAGATTATCCACATATCTTAACATACACACTGAACAGCTTTGATGTCATCTAGAGCCTACTGACTAATATTAATAGGGGGTGGAGGAGAGTTCATATAGAAGAAGAAAAGCAGAAAGATTCTTTTAGATTGATGTTTTGTTTTCTCACCAAAAGTCCCGTAGAAACCTCTTGGACCACATGTGCCCACGCCATATTTCTTCAGGGATGCCAAAGCCTTTTGCTGTTGTAAGTAGAAAACAGGAAATACAAAAAAAGGAAAATAAATTTAATAGGGCAATAAATGAATTAAAGGTCCAGTGTGTAATAAGTGGCACGGTTTATTGGCAAAATCTGACAATACTACCCATGTATATATTAGTAGAAGTGTATAATCCCTATAAAATAAAATTTGTTTGGTTTTCCTAGCCTCATAATTGTTCTTTTATAGCAAGGATCTTGCTTTAGAGAGTGTTGCCATCTTGTGCCGCCATGTTTGTACATTCCTGAACAGAAAATCCATCCAGCCAGAGAGCACGTTTTGCGAGTTTCGCGTTAATGAATAAACCAAGAAAGAAGAAGGAGGAGGAAACAGCAGACATATTGTAAAATTGTTTGGATCTTCACCTCATCGCTCCATGTTACTGAAATACTCCCAGTCGTGGTAAAAAAAAGAAGTGTTTTTTGTCCTCTGAGGCCACCGTCACTTTGTTGACAGGAGGGGTGAGTGCGAGCGAGTGAGCGCTGCAAACTAGAATCTGAACGCTAGATATCACGGTTTCCCCTGCATTTTACACACTGGACCTTTAAAGGTTGTTCAATGTATTTGTAAAATGAGGGATCCAAAATAGCTGACTTTTTATTTTATTTCAATGTCCGTAATGATGACGGCAATGATCCCATTATTCTTTGTCAGGGCCGGAACAGTGGGGACAAGAAAAATGATATAATTTCTTAGCAAAACAACATCAGCCAGTGCTCCGGCCCTAATGTTTTTGCTGCACATTGGAAACATAAATAAAAGTACAACTATAGGTGGTACTGGCTTAAATAGTTAAAAAAAAAAAGTTTAAAAAACTACTGACCTTAACCCGCTCATTGTCGAGGAGACCCAGGAAGTTAAATGATGCAAAGTTAATACACTCTTTTCCATTGATGATGATGTTGTGGCTGGGAGGTCTGTAAGCAAAACACTGTCATTAAATGCTGTGTCCACAGTTCAGACCACAATGCACTGGATAATATATGGTATATGCTCCATAGTAGTGTTGTGCTTTTTTTTTTGTCCAATTACATAATTTTACAATCATCATTTTACACCGCACTGTTTTGTGCAACTTTCAGGTAACAACTAGTTCTCCCTCTTCCTAGTTTCATACTTTTTCCAGACCCTAATTTTGAGACTTCTCTGTAAAAAAAATTCAAATAATTTGTGACATTTGAGTGAGTCGATGTCATGTACAGTATATCATGTAAATAAATTATGCAATTAATCGTTTGTTTTCATTATTCTGAGCTTGTATGCCATTAAATCACCAAATAATTTCCAGGAGATTGTAGCTAGGTACAATAGCACATACAAAATAATTTTCCCAAATATGTTCAGACAAGACCAAACCCAGAGAAGTAAGATAAATATATTTCCATACAATAGTTTCCATTTTCCATACTTTTACAGACCTGGAAATGTATAAAATCAAATTCCATACTTGCGTAGGAACACTGTTTTTAACCAATGTCCCATAAATTGTTGGGAGTCATCTACAATACGCAGACACACTGGTGTAGAGTGTGTGTGAGAAAATCCAGTGGCAAACAGAAACAGAGGAAGTATCTGGATTTGGCCCCTGAAACCAGTGCTGTTTAAACACAGGTGGCCAAAAAACTAACAGTAGAGATAAAGGTTGCAGGTGATAAGCTGAGAGACCTGCAGAATAAACCACTGCAGAGTTTGTGAGGCTGATATCAGTTTTGTTCAGTTTCCCTAAGATTTGCGACCCAGATATGTAGAGAACAGGACATGTTACTGCGGCTTCTCTTTTTGGATGTGTGTGTCATGATGGACGCACTTTTCTTTGGCGACATCCAAACTAATTGTTTTTTGTAGCATCTCTTTTGTTAGGTTTCCTACTCCCAGGTAAACGCATGCCCCCAAAAACTGAGACTTTTGAAAACTCTGCTGGATCAGTGTAGCCAATGTGAGTTCTGTTCAGACCCCTCCAGATAAATAATGTAGTAACGGGTCATCTCATCTTGTTTGTTGGATGAACCCTCCACCCTCACCAACACTTGGTTTCAGCCAGTCTCTTAAAGGGATAGTAGCATTTTTTTAAAGTGAGGTTGTATAATCTACAAATAGCCCCTAAGTACTTTAATTGCAGTAGAAGACACTCTGCACTCCTCCCGTTAGCAACGCCAGCCCATAGCCCTGCCCAGAGATTTACAACATACAGTGTTGTGAACAGACGTAAGAAACGGCCTATTTTCGTGGCCTAAAAGAGGTTTTACCTGAAAAAAAATACACAGTTCCATTGTTCGCTATAATATAATTTTTTCCAGCCCCTCAAAGTGCAGGAAAAACGCAGTTTTTATTTGGACCTAACCAACTGCTGATCGGCGGGCGCTAACCCTGGGCGGAGGGATACATGAGTTGGTTAGGTCCAAATAAAAACTGTGTTTTTCCTGCACTTTGAGGGGCTGGAAAAAATTATATTATAGCGAACAATGGAACTGTGTATTTTTTTTCAGTTAAAACCTCTTTTAGGCCGCGAAAATAGGCCGTTTCTTTGGGTCTGTTCACAACACTGTATGTTGTAAATCTCTGGGCAGGACTATGGGCTGGCGTTGCTAACGGGAGGAGTGTAGAGAGTCTTCTACTGCAATTAAAGTACTTAGGGGCTATTTGTAGATCATACAACCCCACTTAAAAAAAATGCTACTATCCCTTTAAAGAGGAACTATGCAAGTCTGGTCACTTTGCTAACCCTCCTCTTGGCCATGTGCATTTGTTTACAACTAAGCCGGCGAAAAATCAATACATGGAGCAGTGGATAACGTTATATAACATATACGATGTTACGACGTGTATGTTTGTGTAGTCTTAACTGTCATGAACAAAAGATTATGGGTTACGGAGTGCGTTTGTGCCACGGTGTGCAGAGACGAGATCTGGGACACCGGGGCGGCGGCCGAGTACTACACTGATGTTGCAAGGTTGGTTTTCAGCCGTGAGGTGAAGACAGAGCGCCTCCGTTCTCACTCGTAGTCATAACAAGTCACAAATCATGTAGTTCACTGAAACACTATCACAATTACTCTGGAGCTGTAATTAAGGTAAAAATGTAGCATAGCCACGGGAGAAATCCTGCTTAGTTCCTCTTTAACAGCAGTGTGTAAAGCAGAGAGATGGTTTTACCCGGTGACAACGTCATAGTTGAGAGAAGGGTGGTCTTTGGATACAGGAGGAACCAGAGGCTCGGGCTGCCACTCCTCGATCAAGTCCTCCTTCTCCTGCGACATGGATAAATAAACACACAACATTATAAGTTTGGCAACACAATGACAAAAACAGAGCTGTGTGTGTTTGAGCTGAGTTTACCTTCTCTGTGAGTTTATAGGCATCATGAAGTTTGTAGGTCTTGGAGAACAAGAGTCTGATGATCCACAGTATGAGGATCCCCTCCAGGATCAGGTGGTAAGCAGGAGCCTGAGGTAGACACGGACATGGTGACTGTGGTGGACTCAGAATGAAGACATTGTCTTCTCAGTAGTCACACTTCCTTTGATTTTTCTACCCCAGTTTCCTGTATCTGTAATAATGAAGCATGTTCCCTCTCTACAACATGATCTGTAGGCAACAGGCACAGACATCTCTGTGGCATCTCTATTCCAAATATGTAGGCTTATGGTTTGCTGGGACACATTTTACACTTCATCATAAATGACAGCTGCTGTGGATTTGGATATTGCATATATTGTGATCAAGCTTAGAAAATGGTCAGTCTTATTATTAAAATGTTAAAAAAAGAAAAAGAAAAAAAAAAGGCCACTGAAAAGTAATCAACTTTTACAGGTCAATATGGGTCAATGAACAGACTCATTAGAAACAGAACAATAATGATAAGTGACTTGTTCAACTGTTTCTGCTTTTAATGGGCCATGATCTAACCAGTGTTTATGCTCATCCAGTCATTCAACAATAGAGACAGAAAACATTGAGAAATGTTCAACAGTTGGTGTGTGTACATTAAACACTATTTACAAACTTGGCTAGTTGAGCCTGGGTGTAGATAGCTAACAGGCTTACTAAAATCAGCCAACAATAAGGGTCAGGATGTCCTACTGTAGATATGTTTGACCATAAAATATTCCACTATGGTCTGTTGAATATGGTGCGTTGTCTTGGAGAATGTCACTGAAGTTGTGACTGCACCAAACCATCTATTCAACCTCTAAATCATTATTATGTGATAAAGTTTCCTTAGGATTAGGAGACTTTTAAAGTAAGGGGAAATGTCAACACCAGATCATCCTGTCAATCTCCAAGAGGCAAGAGTTTAATAAAGCTCTGTCTGAGCCTGTGATTGGTTACTTTTTTACACACAAAGGCTGCTTGACTTTAAAGGGAATGCAGATAAAACATTACACTGTGAGGCTTTAACTTTTAAAATCAACATCATCACATTGTGATAAATGTGTGAGTGACAGATGTGGTGGAAAGAGGAGGTGTGTGTAGTTCTAGTGTTTACAATATGGACAAAAATGTAGGCTATTTGTTACTAGCCTACTATATTATTTTTTATCAGCAATTATAAATCAGATTTCTTTAAAAGGTCTTATTTATTGTTTATTGTATTAATCACTGACTCTCACTGGATGGGGATTTGATTTACCGTAATTTTGAAATCAGTTTGTCAGGCTGTTACCGTAATGCCTGGTATAGACTCGACCACAGACCAAAGTGGGGGGCTAGCTTCACCGTGCTCTGGTTTTGAGTTTTTATTTACTTTCAGTCTATAAATTGCCCACGATCCACGTAGAGTTACTGTTTAAACTAAACGAACAACTCGAAAGACTTTTAAAGGACAAACACGTCGTTAAACGTGCTTCTGTGCGTTTGCGCAGTTTGTTTCTTCCATATGTTTGTAGCATAACTTGGTTTGGTAACTGCTGCCGATCAACAGGTAGCAGGATGAACACACAACACGTCACACGTTCAACTTCACGATGAATCGTAGTTTCAACGCACTTTAGTTTAAATCCTATTTTATAGTTTAGTGATGAAACCGCTGAAGAAGCTGAGGAGTCAACTTCCTTGTTACGTCGCCTCTGGCCGCTGACTGGTCGGTGCGTGAACAGTAACACAGGCAGCAGATGATTGGCTTCGAGGGACAAACATCTCCTGTACGCCGCGGATGTTTCCTGACCGACAACTTTACAGCCACCGACCGGACGGGACGAGTCCGCCCTGTACACGCCAGGAGATAGTCCTACTCCACGGAGCTGTAGAAAGGAGAAACTTACCTCATAAAACGCTTGCACCATTTCCACCAACACCCATTGCTGTCCGGACGCCATGTTTAGCTTCCTAGTGCGACGTCATCAGTTACGTTCAGGTGCTACGAGAACAATAGTATATCTGAAACACATCCCACCGACGTACATTGACAGCTGAGCATGGGACTCTGAGGGATAATCTGATAACGTTTATGATATGTTTTATTCTCTGAAGCGGATTGTCTCAGTCTAACATATTCTTTCTTTTCTAGCTTGTATTTTGCAATTATCACTCGTCACTACACCCACAACTATACTGAGTAGTAGGCTACATTTTTGAGTTGTTTATATTATTAAATGTTTTCAATAAAGATAGAAAAAAGACAATCTGTCAATCAGTGCATCCAGCTGATCCTTGTCATGAAATAGAAGAAACAAAATGAAATAAAAAACAAAATGAAAATAAACCACAAAAGTCAGTGGATGCAAAATAAAGAATTAACACACAAATAAAAATTTTAAGTGTAGAATATGCAGAAATTAATTAATCAAATCATAGTGTCAACTAATGGCAATTGGCACAGTGGCAACACAGTAGAAATATGAACCCTTGTTTCTTTCACTCTAGCCTACCACTTTGTAGCCTAGCAGTTTGTTCTTTTGAACTTTTTATCATCCTTATTTATATTTTGTTTTTTAATTATATGTTTTGTCCACGATGTAGGCCTATCATATATTAAAAGTTATGTTCTTCCTTCATTTTCATTCCAGTTTCAACTCCACGCATCAATGAACCCATGGGCACCATGAGCCTGTCACTGGTTCATCCATCCATCCATCCATCCATCCATCCATCCATCCATCCATCCATCCATATATATTTGTTTTGATGACAACTCACCCGAAAAGTGTCAGTCCAGACTGGTGCAAAAAAAATGCCCTTTTTACTTGTTCACATAACACAGTCTGACTGGGGAAGGCTGTCTGTACACAGACCACACTGCTTTGCATTTAGTTCTGGGAGGTCCATGCTGCCCTCTGTTGGACAATACTGAAATGTAACACATCCCTTCACCTGATTAATAAATGATTTAAACCAGGCTATCCACCCAGGCAATTTCGTCTCTAATCCACAGAGCATGCAAGTCTTTAGACTGTGGGATGAGGCAAACCCAGAACCTTCCTGCTAAGAGGAAACAGTGCTAACCACAGTGCCACTGTGCTGCACTAAACCAGATCAGCGAGGTTCATGTAAAACCACTGACAAGTTCCAGTCATCAAATGCAGCACTAAGATAAGTAAAAAATAATAACATGATAATGAACTGTATTTACACAGCATCCTTATACACAGGGTGCAGATCAAAGTGTTTTGATAAATACAAAATAAAAGGGGAGTTTAAAGATAAATAGATATAGATAAAGACTGATTAAATAAATAATTAATAATGCTTAACTAATACTTGAGAGTGTGTAGTTAGCATTACCTTGGTTAGACCTCTGCTCTGATCATAATGAATCAAAGTGAAAACAACCACACTGACATAACACAGGTCAGAGAATATACACCCATACATTTGCGCCATAAAGTTTACTGAAATAAAAATAAATGTATCGTCTACATACAAACACATGCTGAAGAGTCAGCTTACTGGAAATTTATTCACACATGTAGACTGAGTTACACTTCCCTGTGAAGAAGATAATCATTTACAATTATCATTACCAATATTATTAAAGCAGAAGTAAGCGATCCGGTCGTTTTGGCTAATGCTGCGTTCCAGGCAGGCTTTTGAAACCGTAAATTACAGCTTCAAGTCACGACTTACGACTTTGTAGCGTTCCAGGCAACCCACTCGTGTTTTTCTGACCTGTTTTGCCTGTGAAAGTCACTATAACGGCCACTCGTAACTTCCGACCCGTGAGCTCGTACCAGATCGAACTGGTACAACTTCACAGGTCGGAAAAACACGAGTTACGGGTTGCCTTGAACGCACCATAACGTCTTGTCAGCCGATGGAGTTAGCAGCCCCCGCCCTCGTCATGGATCCCGGCTGCACACACAGCCCTTCATGCCGTTCTCTCTCCTCATTGGATAAAAACTGTAGGATACGAGAAAAGTTTTCTCCTCGGCTCAGAGCAGAGCAGAGTGACTGACAGACCCGTGTTTCGGTCCAAACACTCTATGTAAGTGATTGCTGTCGGAAGATAGAACTATTTAAGACTTATATTAACACAAAAATATCACTTACTTCTGCTTTAAGTGCTGAATAATGATAAAATGCATGTCTCCTGTCGACTATTTCATCACATTGTCATTTAAAGCTGTGTTTTTCCCCCCAAAGCTGCAAAGCTTTATATAGTGACAAAGTCAAAGTTGTGACTCGTGCAGTGGGAATGTGTGTGTGTGTGTGTAAATGATCTTCCAACTGGAGAATTTAGGAGGCAATAAACAGGTATTTCTTTCAGAGCAAACATCTTTAGTGGTCTTTTAAATACACAGTATTCTGGCAGATTAGAAAGGACAAACATTACAAAAAGAAATCCAGAGTCTCAAGTTTCCTAGTTTACAGACTGTAATTGTTACATGATTCACCAAATGCCACATGTGTTCCTGCCCTCAGTTTCAGACATAAGACACTGGGTGATATTAACCTTTTTTACATCAGCAACATTATTTACATTATTTTACAGATATCTCAAAACAGGCTCAGAACAGCTTAAACCTGTTTACTATTTTAGGCCATTCAGAGTAAATACAAACTACAATCAAGCTAAAATTAAAAAGTGACATTTTTTTGTGTGTGGAATATTATAATTCTTATAACCGCAAAAAACATTAAAATGTGAACAATTTCCGTCACAATTTTCAAAAAGCTAAAGGCCAGCTTAAGCTTGTATTTCATTGGACACACTGAGCCCTAAACATTGTGCAGTATTAAAGATAAACAACTGTGTCATGACTCATTGACTATTGACAGATGACTGGGTTAATTCTGGTGATATAAAGATGAAGTGGAATTCATGTCCCACTGCTTCAGCAGATGTTGTGTTGGGTTCAGTCTACAGATCATCAATGGTTGAAAGTCCCTGGAACTGAATCTGGGCTTTGCTCAACAGGTGATGTTAACTGCAAGTGTTAGCAGTGCTATTCATTGTGATTGGTCAAGTATCAACCACAACAATCATCAGGAAGTTATCTCTGGAACAGGATTCCAACAACTTATACAATAAAAACAGTGGAACAGTGGACAAACCAACACTGAAGAAATTTAAGATTATGTAAATAGTAGTTTAACATGATGCCATTGACACAGGCTCTGATTTTGGGCTCTGCTTGGAGGGTGATATACATGGTTCAGGCACTTTAAGGGGCAAGAACATATGACTTTAACACTATTTTACTATTCTGTGGAGCTGGAGAACCAGAAAAAACAACTGATGGACAAACCAACACATCAGGGTTTCACTAGGAGGAAGCAGTTTATCTTGTGATGGCCCAACAACGCCACACATTCTTCATCTGCAATAAGCATCTGTTAAAAACTTTACTTTTTAAGAATAAAAATTAATATGAGTAATAAAGCATGTATTCTTGATGGTTTACATCTGAAACATCCTGGATTGTAATAACACAGTGAAAAGCTATTGAATGTCCTGGTTGTGGTTCCAGCAGGGCCTCCTCCATGTAGTCTTGGTAATTTCTCTACCATGCTGCTCTGTCTATACTTTCATACAGAGCCTAGAATAATGTATTAAGTAACACTCCATTCATGCATAACACAAAGTTATTCAGTACACTAACACAACGAACAAAAAAAACTAAACAAAAAGAGAATGCATCTAACTTATATCCAGTATGTCATCAGAAAGATATGAAATAATTTCAGTGTCAGAGCTCGTAGCCTTCATTCTGCCACGGCAACATTTCACAGACACCAATATCAAGTGTTCCGAAAATCAAAAAGTACCTGCAGTGTACTGAATAACAACCTCTCTGGGAACCAGGGACAAATGCATGACAATTGGGTGTCCATGTCTGATCTGTGATTCAGTAGATAGCCATAGCCTCGCTGCTTTATCAGTCCAAAATACCAAACTACTGCGTTAAGCTCTAAATGTAGCACAGTTATCATATGTCCATGTGTTGTGTTTACTGACACTTAAGAAGAAAAGGTCTTGGTCATGTATGACATCATTTTTCCATTTGCTTTTATCAGGAGCTTCTGTCTGTGTGAGGGACTCAAGCTGAGGCCGCTGTCAGGCTTGGTGTAGTCGCTGACATATGAAACAGCCCCGTAGGATTGGAGAACCAAACTTAAAGGAGACATATTATGCCCCTTTTCCACAAATTAAAATAGTTCCCAGGTGTCTTAAAGACATGTCTGTGACATGCTTTGGTCAAAATCCCCCAAGGATCAAACATCACAGCTCTTTTCATCCTCTCTAAACAGCCCTGTTCAGAACGGCTGGTTTCAGTGTCTGTCCCTTTAAATGCAAATGAACCACTGCTTGCCCCGCCCCTTCTACTGGTACCAGGTAGGGGTGGGGTTATGCAAATTTAAAAATTAGTTCCATCACTACCATACAAGTGAAGGAACAGCTCGTAAAACCACATGGATTTCTACCGAGGGAGTCTGCAAATTGCATATTTTTTTGTCATTTCTTGCATTTTGGGGGCCAGAAGGCGAGACAAACACCCAAATATTAAAGAGCCTTCAAAGTTATATTTGAATAATATGTCCCCTTTAAACCAGCTCACCTGAGCAGTAAAAGCTGTTTTTGTTAGAAAAAAAATCACCTATATCAACAAAAAACAACATGGTTGCCTGTTAAGTATAAACCAAAATAGTTTTTCATCTTTAAGACTTGGAATCTGATCACAGTGTGTGAGCCTCATTCAGACTGAGGTGTGGTCAGGCCTAACATGTTTTCACCTGATGCCCAAACACACCATGCCAAGCAACAGACTGGAAACAGGATCGACACGGGGCCACGAGGATCATATCAACATGATCTTGGTTCCAAAAACCTTTGATAATAATTGAAATGGTCCACAGTAGATTAGCAGCACACACATAAAATGTGCAGCACGAGGAGGGCACAGATGATGGTGACCACAATATGAATAACTGTGATGATTTATGATTTATGAAAGATGGTTTAGTGGTTTAAAATAAAATGAAAACACTGGAGTCTACATGAGTATTACTCTACTGGTGAATTAAACAGGAAAGGATCTGAAATGACATATAATCGACAAAGCTTAGGAACTCTTAATATGTTTGTAAAAATGGTTTTTGTACTTTGGCTAACTTAAATACTAACTCACCACTGGCTGACTGCATCTGATGTCATTACTTTGTGCAAACATCATCACCATCAGCAGCTCCCTCCAAACTTCAACATCTAATCTTTGATATAATTGCTAACATTCAACCAAATTGGCCATTTTCTAATACTGTTGTTATAAACAGATATTTGACTGGTGTTGAATATTATTCACAAACATCATAAAGGTTTCAGTATGCCTGAAACAAAGTGCTTTTGATTATTTAAAAGCATCTGAAACCACTTTTCCAACAGTGGAATTACAGGAGCGTTTTTGCAACTTTTCCAAATCACAGAATCATCGTGCCCACTATTATACAGCAATTAGTGGGTGTGTGGAGATATGACGAGCAGGCAGGTCACGTCTGGTGTTTACAGCCAAGTTCAACAGCACAAAATGTTCTGCCATCATCTAAGTATGAATGTTATTTGAGATTATAAGATACAGTTCTTGGAGAGAGATCGGGAAACGGTCTAAACACTTTTGTCATTACCCAAGGTCGGACAGACGACACCTCATCGAGCCGGTTTCATTCTCTCCTCGACACATGGAATGACCTATGAAGACTTCATTGCGGTTTTTACAAAAACGCTATAAAATATAAAAAGCTGTACCTCCGAACTCGTACCCACTGTGTTCGGAGAAAAGTCACGATACATAATTACACTGATAATGACAAGGTATAGAGTGATAGTATGACGTGGGTATAAGGTGTGCCTGCTCCAGCGATCATCCAGTGCTGAGGCCGTGGACTGGAGGTGAGACCTCATCTGTGTGCCGAGTCTCTGCACCATCATTCACTGTCCTGCTCCTTGAGCTCTGATGACGGACTCTCTCTGGCTGGGAGGATGTCGTAGTGACACGGGATGTGGCTGTTCTTTGGTAGGTCGTACGGATCCTGGCCGAACTGTGCGGAGCCATCGCTGTCTCCAGTGAGAGGGATGGTGCTTAACGTTGGCTCTGAAATGAAGAGATAGTATAAATACTTTATGATTTAAACATATGGGGACAATTTTCAGTTCAAATATAATTCCTCCTCAGTGCGGAGACTGGTCCAGAGTCAAGCTTAGTATGCCTGCTTGCCTCCAGAAACTGCTTCTTTTTTTTAAAACATGTGTTTATTGTTTTTTCATAAAAGGGTAAACAAACATTTACAGCAGGGTTAACATTCATACAGCTGGCCCTGTAATTTGTAGTTCAAATAAAGTTATTTGACCAACCATATTCATACTTAAAGGGACAACAAGGAGTTTCTATTTGGTTATAAAAAAGTCTCACGTTAATGTGGATGAATCTACGCTACCCACACTTGTTAATGGCTCCATTTTCGATAAATATATTGTTTTGTCTCTATCGTTATTTTGTTATTTTAATTAATGGTGGAAATGCTGGGCGAGCCGACCAGCGTTTCCTTACTTTCGGTTTCGCCGACGCTCATGAGAATAACGCCGCCGTATTGCCGTTTATGGTCGGAACTACGACGGTATGTGATCGTCTTCGAACCTCTGACTTTAATTCTTGATGAATGAAAACATGAGTCTGTCTTGCGCCGGTCGAAGAATTTCACGGTGCGCGGAGGCTCATAAATGTAGTGTGAAAACGCTTCGCTTTTCCAAAACTCCTCGTTGTCCCTTTAACTGATGAGTAAAAAAAAAGGTTTATCAAGGTGAAAAGGTCTCCAGAAACTGCTTTATGAACTACATTTCACCTCATAAAGTTGGAACATGTTTGCAAACAGTTGCAAATTTTGACATTAAACGACAGAGACACTTATATTTTTATCAGAGTCATGTGTGTGTAGTGTATTACCTCAGTTTTAGCTCTGGTTTCAATTAACTACTGAGAGAAACATCTGAGTCATCAGGAGCTGAATGCTCAGCAGAGCAAACTGCTAATTGTGTACAGTGTGGAGTAAGCAGTTCTCTTCCAATATTCTTTATGTTGAGATTAGTAAATATAATTTTACAGATTACAGATTATAGCTGTGTTGTCAGCAGTCAGGCTCTGTCCTTCTCTGCTTCAACCAGACATGGTAACAACTTGTTGGATGTTTAGACAGTCCACCAGCTGACTGGTGTACCCAGCTGAGATGTCCTGCACTCACCTTTGTCTACAAATGTCTGTCATGGCCAATCCCAACTGGCTGGTTAAATAGGCACTGGTGTCTGTAGTTAAAGCAGATATCAGCTTCACGGCCGTTTCGGCTAATGCTGTGTTCAAGGCAGGCTTTTGAAACCGTAAGTTACAGCTTCAAGTCACAACTACGACTTGGTAGCGTTCCAGGTAACCCGTAGCTCGTGTTTTTACCATCCTGTTGTCTGTGAAAGTTCCCTATAACGGCCACTCGTAACTTCCGACCCGTGAACTCGTACCAGATCGAACTGGTATGACTTCACAGGAAGGAAAAACACAAAGTACGAGTTTCTTTGAACGCACCATGAGTTAGCAGCCCCCGCCCTTGTCAGGCATCAATTGGTCCTCGTGCTACGTCACCACATTCACGCGCATCCCTTGGCTGCACACACAGCCCTTCATGCCGTTCTCTCTCCTCATTGGATAACACTTGTATCCCACAAGGAAAATTTTCTCCTTGGGTTACAGCAGAGCAGAGTGACGGAGAGACTCGTGTTTAGGCTGAAATACTTCATGTAAGTGATTGCTGACGGAAAATAGGACTATTTAGGACTTATATTAACAAAAACATTCCACTGATATCTGCTTTAATGTTTCCGTGCCTCTTACCTAAGCTACACACCTACTTTGCTTTGCTAGTTTATACACTGCTGTGTTTATAATGATCTCATGATGATGATCTTTTCATATTAAAAGATTTGTTTTGCCGCAGCTGGAGTCCATCATTGTGCATCCAGTTGGAGGATGGGGTTTCTGGAGGAGTATGTGGTGTATAATGTTATGCTGCTGTTCTTGCTTACTGCGCCCTTTTGTCCCTCCTATAAAAATGACGGTAATGGAAAAATTGAGGTAATAGTAATGCTTACTATTTATTCATGAGTTATACCCCTTTGGAGAAATGGAGTATTATTGTAAAGTGTGATGATGGTGCACAAAACTGCACAAGTCACATTGGAACATGTATCTTATTTTTTATTTATAGACTGATTTTTATTCATTTTCATTTCATTCATTTTATTGAACAGTTTTTTTTTTTTACCTATATCTGTAGGAAATTTGCTCTGGTGTCTTTAATGATTTTAATTATTTGTTTTTATTTCATGCTGTTATTTCATGGATTGCAGCACTTTCTGTAAGTTCTAATTTGTTTCTTGTTTTATGTTTTATCTTGTTTTGATTGTTCGATGTGATGGATGTTTCGACTCTCAACTGCGAAACTAGTTTGCCCTTGGGTATCAATAAAGTAACCTGAACCTGATGTTTGATGAGGATTAGCATCCATCTGGGCGGGGTTTCTGAAGGAGTATGTGCTGTATGTGTTATGCTGCTGTTCTTGCTTACTGCTCCTTTTTATACCTCCTATAAAACACAGAGAACAAAGCCCAGGCAAAGGGAAGTAAAGCGCCTCACCAACTTCATAGACGTTGCGGTTGTTGGCGGGGTTGCTGTTGCTGATCTCAGTGTACGGTGAGTCCCGTCTGGCCGGTGACTTCATCTCCACGTAGCCACACTCTGTGTTTCTGGCTGTGAGCAGTGGCGGGTCCTTTATCGTGGCGTATGGGTTTTCAGAGCTGTTGAGGGAACAGGAACTGGCGTGATAGGGAGTACCCTTCACCAGATCTGGATGATAAGAGACACAGGAGCCAGTGAGTGAAGTGAATACCAATATAACTGTCACTTTCAGCAGTAATTGGTGTAAATCCAAAAAGTACCTCTTAACGATTTCCCCATGTATCTCCTATCAATTCCGTATGCTCCTGGTATGAAGAAGAAATGGAAAATCAAATGGTGGAAATAAATATGATGTGAGGGATTATTAGTGCTGCTCTAATCATCATTTAGTAATGCAGTTACAATAGAGAGACGTCTTTTGCTCAGTAACTACATATCTCCACTAACTGTTAACAGTAGAGGGGCAGAATGTCTTTTTAACAGTCCACTAAACACACAGTGATGATCTACATAGGCTATAGTGAGACAGAGGCTTCGAGCCATTTAAGGGCCAATATCGATGCAGCATCGATACGTGTGTCCACAGCGCTCTCCTACATCCTCCTCACCCAGCTCATTGAAGCAGTCCCCTTGTTTCCAGTCTGCAGGCAGGGTGCCGGTGTGGTCAGGCAGAGGAGCCCCCTTCCTCTGACCCACGTTCTTCAGGTTCACAAACAGCTGGTTGTTCTTCTGCAAATACATCATCACATAAAGTTAAAGGGACAAACATCGAACCTAGGTACCACTCAAAAATAAGCCTACCCTTATGAAGGATTTGTAAATGGTTGGTTACTTATTTTTTATTAATTAAAAACAAGTTAAAACACTGTAATTACAACTTGGTCATTGTCTGGAAAAATGAAGGTAATGCTTACTATTTTATTCACGAGTTATACCCCTTTATAATTGGTGAAATGGAGCCTTATTGCAAAGTGTGAAAGAACACAACAGTGGGCTCCCTAATTGGCAAACAATAGGTCACTGTTGCTCTTGTTGTAACAGTTGTTAATAAGCAAATTAATAAATTGGATGTGAATATAATTGTTACCTTTTTTTTTTTTTTTTTAAAGACACTGTATTTTTAGGCATTGCTTTGCCTTTAAAGGTCCAGTGTGTAAAATGGGGGGAAAACGGGGACATCTAGTGTTCAGATTCTAGATTGCATTCACTTGTTCGCACGCACGAGTTATTTTATAGCGATTATACCCTTATACAAATATGTTCAGGGGTAGTATATTCAGATTTTGCCAATAAACCTTGCCATTATTTATACACTGGACCTTTAATTGACAGGATAATGAGTGACTCAGAGAATGACGGAATAAAAAAGTACTTTTGAATTGAATTTGAATACAGATCGGCATAGTCTGGAATCGATCCCTGCTTTAGGCATTGCCAACATTGCCACGGAGCACCCCAGGGTGGTGTTAACTTTAAGTGGTATGGAATATTCATTATTCGTAGACAGACCCACTTCATAATGAGCTCTCACTCCCATACCTTTCCATAGGGGCCGTTGTTCATTCGTGGGGGGCTGATGCACTGAGTCAGAGTGTGGTAGCTGGGGTTGGAGAAGTAGCTGCTGGGGTGAGGCTCACATGGTGGAGGGTGAGCATCTGAAAAACATCAAGGTGAGAAGATCTGAGCATGATGATTAAGCTCCCAACTCACAGGATATCATTACTATTTATATATTTATTTATTATTCTACAAAGTAAATCACATTGTGTAACAGGACGTCCCGCTGTGAGCTACCTGTGATGGTGTAATCGGCGGTGACCCTCATGGCAGGAGTGTAGGTCACGGCCGGCATGGTCTGCTCTTTGCCCTTCTGCTTGTTCCTGTAGATGATGAGGAGGAGGAGGAGGAAGAGCACCAGCAGCACCAGGACGATGATTCCTGCGATGGCTCCAATCTGGTACGTGTCCACCGGCAAGGCTGCACTGGTCAGACTGTTGAGACTGCCCACCACCACCACACCAGCTGGAGACAGAAGGAGGAGGAGGAGGAGGAGGAGGAGGAGGAGGAGGAGGAGGAGGAGGAGGAGGAGGAGGAGGAGGAGGAAGGGTCAGACAGAGAGTCAGAGGTTGTTTTCTCTTAATGAGCATTTACATCATAAAATATAAAACCAAATAAAATGTGAATGAGAGGATTGATAAAGACTGGTCAAGTAATCTTAATAAAGTAAACTGAACTGCTGTATTAAAATATACTTTATTCCCTGATGACCGGAAAAATTTAGATTTTTAATTTTAAATCTTTCATGTCTCTGATTGTGACTTTTTTTTTTATTTGAGTATTTCTTTTTTTTCTGCTCATTTGTTTTCTCTATTATTACATTTTTATATGAAATTAAAATGCAACAGATCTATTCCAATTCCACCTTTTATATTGAACATTTTAACCACAGATATACCTTCTGGCACCTGGTTGGTGCTATTAAATACTGCTCTATACCTTTCTAGGCTGATATTTTGTCGTCTTCAAACCAGTAACTAAGACTTTTTAACATAAATGCCCAGTAGTTTGGGCATGCTAATCCCCCAGCTTTCTTATTGAACTGAAGTGCAGACCACTTTATATTGGGACGCCATTCCAGACATAGCATTGTTTGTTTTCTTTCTGTTTATCACCCCTCAGTGTATCTTAATGATGATGATGATGATGATGATGATGATGAACCCTCACCTTGGTCACAGCGGGCTCCCTTCCAGCCTGGGTTACAGTAACATGTTCCGGTCATGTGATCACAGGTGGAGTTGTTCAGACAGTCACACACCTGTCGGCAGCCGTAACCATAGGTACCTGGAGGACACTCTTGAAGTGAAATGTGATGTTATAAATCAGTGGACATTGAGAGGCATCTGAAGCAAAGGAAAAAAAAGTACCTAACAAGGACTTATGGAAACAGTTGATGATGCTGAGTGGAATTGGAGAGTCAGTATGAACATGAACGGATGCAACTGTAAGGGATAGCTATGAGATAATAATGGAACGTTACGAAACGAAGTCGTTTTCGAGGTAAATGCAGAGACTGCTTGCTGAAAAATGGTCCCTGAAGGCAACGTGCATCAGCGGTTTTGCATGAATTTCCCTCTAAAACAACTCTGTCTGGTAACGTTCTGTTATTATCTCATAGCGTGGTGAATGTGCAGGTCACAACTTGTCTACGAGTGTGTTTTGAGTTGTTAGATTGTGTATTTGATGAGTTTGATGAGGGAAACCAAGAAATTCCATTAGCTGTATCTTAGCTCTGAGCAGCTAGCCGCTCTGCTCTGCCGTTCTAAAAATAACTTACACCGACAAATAAAGGTAATGAAACTACTGCTATGACTATAGGGATTATGGCAATGGGCCAATTTGCCAAAATGTTGAACTATCCCTTTAACCTCTTGTGGGCTCCAGAATGTGGAGATAGCAAAACTATCTGATCCCAACCAATATACTAAAACAAGCCCTCTTGACACCAATTAACAGTCTAGCTCACCCGAGCAGATAAAGCATGATTAAAAATCTAATTGAGAAATAATAAAATAAAGAAAAGAACACCAGGCGGCCTGGTGACCTCTGTGGGCCGGTGGAACGTACTCTGTTCACAGTGACGTCCCATGAAGCCGGTGCGGCAGGTGCACTGTCCAGAGATGTGGTCACAGTCTGCTCCGTTCCTGCACTGGCAGGTCTGAGAACAGTCCTTCCCATAGAAACCCAGAGGACAGCCTGCAAGGAAGACACCACACCGTCACACTTCACGTCACAGTCTCACCATGCTGTCTTTCTGAAATGCACAATGAAGGTTGTGTTGTCTTGACGGCAACCGTTTATCACATAGAGCAGCAGAGCTCAGTGCCTCGGGGTGCATGGATTTACAAAATATTTCATCTAGAAACACCAAAGACACATTAACGAGTTCAGAAAGTCCTCTGGACACTCACAACCTCCTTCTTTTTCTGATAGGAGCTTCTGTTTTGTCACAATAAGCCCAAATGTGAGACCAGCGCTGAGGCAGAAAATCACACTTTTCCTCGATGTTCCTGTCTGCCTCAGCCTGGGGTGCATCTATCACTGCGGAAACCCCCTTTAAATTGCCGTGGCAACCTCTGAGCCTCAGGCCAGAGCCACAGCTGAACCCAATTCATTAATCAGAGACTCCTCTGACATCTCTGCAGTTAATCTGCTGACCCCATCTCCCATACATTTATATGAAGTCTCTATGAAACACAACCACACATTGTCTAGTTTCATTTACAGTTATATGCAACAGTCTGAAATGAGAACAAGTGAGAAAAGCAAAGTGTGAGTGTGTGTTTGTGCGACTGACGCTGTGTGCAGTAGAGGCCGGTCCATCCCGGGGTGCACTTGCACTCCCCATCATAGGCGCTGCAATAGGCTCCGTTGTGACAGTTACATGTGTGGATGCAGTTGGGTCCCCACTGACCAGGTGGACACTCTGCAGCACAGACAACACAGACAACATGTTAGAGCTTGCAATCAAATTGAAACTGAAATATCCTCTCTCCAACATTATAAATAAAGCATCATGCATGTGTTATTTAATATTTGAGTGTGTGAACGCACGCTGGGAGCAGTCGCTGCCGATCCAGCCTGGATAGCACTGACAGGAGCCGTCGATGGGGTTACAGGTGGCGTTGTTGGTGCAGCTGCAGCTCCACGCACAGTTCTTCCCAAAGCGCCCGCTGGGACACACTGTAAAACAAAGTTGGTGAGACTTAAACTACATGTAGTTGAACTATATAGCTTAAAGGGATAGTTCAACATTTTGGCAAATTGGCCCATTGCTGTAATCCCTATAGTTTTAGGAGTAGATTCGTTACCTTTAATTGTCGGTGCAAGCTATTTTTAGAACGGCGGAGCAGAGTCGCGAGCTGCTCAGAGCTACGCTACGGAGGCTCATGGAATTTCTTGGTTTCCCTCATCAAACTCATCAAATACACAATCCAACAACTCCACAACGCTCTGGTGGACAAGTTGTGACCTGCACATTCACCACGCTATGAGATAATAACAGAACGTTACAAGACAGAGTTGTTTTCTAGGTAAATTCATGCAAAACAGCTGATGCGCGTTCCCGTTGGAGGCAGTTTTTCGGCAAGCAGTCTCTGCATTTACCTCGAAAACAACTCTGTCTCGTAACATTCCGTTATTATGTCATAGCGTGGTGAATGTGCAGGTCACAACTTGTCCACCAGAGCGTTGTGGAGTTGGTGGATTGTGTATTTGAGGAGTTTGATGAGGGAAACCAAGAAATTCCATTAGCCTCCGTAGTGTAGCGAGCTCACGGCTCTGCTCCGCCGTTCTAAAAACAGCTTGCATCGACAATTAAAGGTAACAAACCTATAGGGACTATAAGAATATAGGGATTATGGCGATGGGCCAATTTGCCAAAAATGTTGAACTATTCTTTTAACGCTGAGTTAAATGAGTATAAGTAGTTGCTACAGCTACTTTTTTTAGCTGTAGTTTTACAAACTACATTTCTCCAGGAGTAGAAATGTAGTTTGTTCAAACTACAGCCAGGCTGAACTACATGTAGTTTTACAAGTTACTCTGACAAAGTGGCTTCCCCAACACTGTTTGTCTATCGTTCATGTTGAGCTGGGAGTTTTTCCATGAATCTGATCTCACACATCATCCACGGCTGCTGATGAGCTTCACGCATTCATATTTACAGCTGGCTTTTTTCTCTGAGTGTCATAACAAGAGTTTCTTGGAACAGCACTTCTAGGACTACAACCAGCAGGACCCACGTGGGCTGATCCCTGAGGCGCTTATAACACAAGGCGCTGTGGTGCTCACCCTCGTTACACAGCGTCCCCTTGAAGCCCGGCAGGCAGTCACACTGTCCCGTGATGTGGTGACATGGTCCGTTGCTGTGGACGCACTGTGGACAGGTCTGGCTGCAGCGGTGGCCGAAGTAACCGGGAGAGCAGACTGCAGCAGAACCAGAAGAGAGTTTGTTTAACATGGATTTCAAAAGCTCTGATTCTTTACTGTGGGTGTTTGTAATGCTCTGGGGGTGAAAAAGTCCAAGTGAGCTCAGGGAGGGATTTTATGTGGTTCAGTGATGATGTAAAGAATCTCTCGCAAACCAATAGGCTATTCAGATGGAACCACTTTATGTAAAGTCAGTATGAAAATTTAATTAATGGTCCTATACCATACAGTACAGTTAGCACAGTAGGTGGCATGGTGAGTGTCACAGTGGTCCCCAGTTTCCCCACACAGTTCAAAGACATGTATTATTGGTTGATCTGTGACCCTAAATTGACAATAGGTGTGAACGTAGGTGTGTGAGGCTGTTTGTTTCAATGTGGCCCTGTGATTGGTATATAGCAAATTGATGGCAAGTACAGCAAGAGGTGGATCTATAAACTCTAATGTCTACTCAAATGTTCATCTATGTTTCTTCTTCTTTATAAGGTTTTTATACGTCTTATGTCAACTCTTTCCTCCAATTTGAATAATGGACAAAATGAAAATGAGTTCAAAGTTCTAATAAACTCCTCCATCCTTAAAGTGGGGTATTAGCAGTGTGGTGCTGATGCAGGACTTACTCCTCTGGCAGGTGGTGCCTCTGTATCCTGGAGCACACTCACACGTTCCTTCATCTGGAGAGCAGGAGGCTCCGTTCTTACAGTTACAGGGGACGGAGCAGTTCGGGCCCCAGCGGCCCTCCGCACACACACTGTCACAGTGGATACCTACACTCATACACACACATACAAGTGATGTTTTTAAAACACATTTTGTATAGTAAAAACTGACTTCAGCAACAGTCACATCACAGATGAAACTTATGTCTATAAATACAAAAGAACGAACAATATTAAATATTTATCAGGCTGAGAGTCATATATTAGGACAAGGATTCACTTTATAATAAGACGTGACGGAAAAAACTCAACATTCAAGTAAAGTTGATTGGAGTAGTGAATTTAACCTAACCTTAAAGTATTTCCAGTTTGTACTAAATACAACTTCCCAATTCTTATGTGAGAAAGACATATTAAACAAATTATGATATATACTGTTTATATATAATATGAATCAGAGGAGTTTTACAGAGTGAAAGAAACTTTAAACCCTGTGCTTTTTGTGACTGAACAGGCAAAAACAACTAAATATCATTGATGCCATTAAATAATTAGAAGAGATCCCTTCACTATTAGATTATTATCATATTATGTGTAACACATTCTATTGCAATGCCAAGTTCAGTGAAGAAAAAAGAGTCTCACCAGTCCATCCAGCCAGACAGCGGCAGTGACCAGTGGAGGGGTGACATCCATCAGCGTGACTGCAGTCACAACGCTCTTTGCACTCCAGACCATATGTGCCGTCCTGAGGAGGATCAGAGCTGCTTTAGTCTTTGATGCCAGTTTATTAATGTATTTCTAATGTCAGAATCTGCAGCCTCAGAGTAACCACAAGGTCAGCAGCTCTCAGAGAGGAGGATGCTTGTGAAAAAGGTTTGTACAGGAACAGTAATGTCAGAACTACTACTACAACAACTACTAATGTGATTTGCAGTGTAAAAACTGCAGCTGAGTATGAAATCATTAGAAAAGTGTTAGTGGTATCCTAATGTTTGGAATTCCTATTCCTATTCATCTTATTATTATGATTTATTCTTTCTTTTCAATTACTATCATCTGTTAATTAGAAGTATACTAGCATGTTTCCTTATATCCATTATAAATACTGTATGTGCTCTTCTTCTTTATTTATTTATCTTATTACATGAACTGCAAATGCTTAATACTATACATCACAAACATGCTATAATAAGATCATCTGTTAATGCAAATAAATCTGTTTTCTTTTTCTTATTGTAACAGTTACATGTGAGTGTGTGATTTCCTCACTGCCCCTGAGCACAGCCATACTGGCCACTAGACAGATGAAACAAACAAAAAGAAAAGGCCCCTGGGAGGGTCCATGTTGTCTCACCTGACAGTGCATCTCACACTTCTCCCCCCTCCACCCCGGGGAGCAGGTGCAGTGTCCGTCCAGAGCGTTACACGAGCCCCCGTTCCCACACATACAGGTCAGGTTACAGCTCAGACCCCAGGTGCCGCTGGGGCAGTTGATGGAGCAGTCCACCCCATGCCACCCTGATGACACAACATCAGATCCAATATACAATCACCAAACAGTAGCTGCACATTAAATACAACACAATTATCTAATAATGTGAACCATGAGAGTCATCAGGTGAGATGTGTTTCATAACAAAGTCTTTGCAACAGAGAACTTACAACATGGTGCCCTACAGTTAATAATATAACTAGGCTTGTTCTACTTAAAGGGACAATGAGGAGTTTTGGAAAAGCGAAGCGTTTTCACACTACATTTATGAGCCTCCGCGCACCGTGAAATTCTTTGACCGGCGCAAGACAGACTCATGTTTTCATTCATCAAGAATTAAAGTCAGAGGTTCGAAGACGATCACATACCGTCGTAGTTCCGACCATAAACGGTGATTCGACTGTGTTATTCTCATGACTCGCCACGAAACCAAAAGTAAAGAAACGCTGGTCGACTCGACCAGCGTTTCCGCCACCACTAATAATAACAAAATAACGATAGAGACAAAACGATATATTTATCGAAAATGGGCCCATTAACAAGTGGTAACGTAGATTCATCCACATTAATATGAGACTTTTTTATAACCAAATAGAAACTCCTCATTGTCCCTTTAACCATGGTCATGTCTTATAAAAAGAGGCTTTTTCAAAATCCAAATTATAGAAAAGTAGATGACCATTAGTTTTTGTACAATATATTAATACCATGAAAGTACGTAAGTTCACCTTCGTTGTGTTTTTGTTGTTGTTAATGTTGTTGCTACTGTTTTTTGTTTCGTTTTTCTTTCTGTTGTTTTTTGTCCTTCCCTTTTGGTTTAATTTTGCATGGATTTGTATCGATGATTTAGATTTTTGTGAAATAAAATATATTTAAAAAAATACTGTGAAAGTTTGACAGTGATCACTACACAAGGAACCAAGGAAACTATGGGCCTTTAATTAAAAAGCAAACACTGAAATAACGGCAGTGACGGCTGGTATCAATGGGCTAGTGGGGCTAAGCCCTCCCTGCATTACACAACAAAAGATGAGAAAAAATATACAAAAGATTGTTATAAGTCTTAGTGAAATCCGAAGTGGCAACAGTATCAAATAGTTTCAGGGAAACACAGGATATCTCTAAATGGGCTAATTTTAATCAGCCCGAGATCACCGAGTCCGCTCTCATTCATTTTCCGACTGTGGATGATTGACAGGTGCCATGTCCCGCCCTCGCCATTTACCGATCAGTTCTGGCCAATCAGCAGCGGGCTGACGCAGGGTCAATGATTGACAGGCGTCATGACACGCCCCCTTGGTTTACTTGTCATTGGGGCTAATTTCATTTAGCCCAACACCGCTGTTTTCAGACCAATGACAGGAACCGGAGGAAAAGTTGTGTTGTTGTGGGAGTGAGAAGACAGAAAAAAGTATACCCCCGCCTGTAAAGCCGGGTTTCCACCGAATCCACAGTCTTTTTTTTTTTTTTACTGTAACATAGGATTCAAGTCATGATAACTTCTGTATTTTGACTATTCAAACTTCCACAGTCCATAGTTCTGTTTGTTTGATAGTTCAAGAGACTTTTGGTTAAGTAACATGGACAGCTCCTATCGTTCTGCTGCGTTGTCGCCGCCGCCGCCGCCGCGCAGACTAGACCCTTCTACTTAAAGCAGTGTGTAGGCCCAGTTAGTTGCTATACTTTTGTGCCAGTCAGATGGGATGTAACTTTTAGCTACTACTGTGTTAACCATGGGTATAATTTATCTATTAGCCCACCCAACTAATTTCACCACCAGCCGCCACTGAATAACGGTGAAAAATAGTATAGAGTCATTGAAGTTAAAGGTTCGAACTTCATATCAAATTTATCTAAAATGAATTATTACCGTATCTATCATATAATGTATCTATCATTCCTACTCTTTTCTCCTTCTCAGCTCACCTGGTTTACAGGAGCAGGATCCATCCACAGTTGAACACTGAGCTTGGTTCTTACAGCTACACCTGGACGAGCAGTTGGCGCCGTGTGTCCCTGCTGGACAGGGGATGGAACAGTTGGGACCCTGAGGAGGAGGACAGATAAACACTGATGAGTCAACATGAACTGATTCGATCCATAAGTGCATCATCACAACTCTTCCCACCTCTCCGTTTCTTGTCTAGTTGTCACATCATGAGACATTTAATCTGTGTTTTGTGAAGAGCAGATGTGTGACATCCCTGATTTATCTCCATCAGTGAAGTCCAGGCCGATGTTGCCAGCTTTGTTCATTTTCAGCAGCTTCTTTTAATAAAGAAACACTAGAGGCTCATCTGGCAACCATCAACATCAAACTGTGTTGTGCACTGTTGGCCAGGCGCAGCCTCTCTGTAGCTGGAGAGGAGAGGGGCTAATGATGAACAGTGGAGAAGTCAGTATTTACGCTTCAGAGCTTTGACTGTTGGATGTGATGGGTTTGTATGTTATTGCTTATTTATGATTCTGTGATTAATTAAGTATGATTAATTTCATCAAAACAAATAAGAACACAAGATTTAATCAGCTTGTTCATCTCGTTTGTTTGTTCATGTCAGACATCACTTTATTCTGAAAATCCAGCAGGACAGGTGAGCTTCAGGCCCTCAGGTGAACTCTGATGTCTCAGGGCCTGAACATAACGATGAGGTGTGAGTATCGCTCTGAGAAAAAATATTTGATCCTGTTTCAGTTTCACTTCAGTTCTTCACATTAAAGGGATAGTTCACCCAAAATTGAAATTTCACTCATTATCTACTCACCCTCATGTGGACTAAGGGCTGGGAGAAGTTTCAGAGTTATCCGTGGCTTCTCTGAGTTACAGGGGGTCTCGGTGTAGCAGTGCATGTCCATATAACGGTTGCAAATGGATACCAACTGTCTTCGTAACAAAAAGACACACCAAAAAACATCCAAATACCTCCATGCTGCTCGTATGTAATGTCCGTCTTGTATTGAAGCCCCGAAATGCGAAATTGTCCCGAAAAAAATTAAATAAGTCTATATTTCAAGCTTGTTTTGTAGCGGAAGCTTCTCGAAGCTCCTCTTCCCGGTTCATCAAATTTGGACGAACTGGGAAGAGGACGGACCCTGGTTCGTCCAAATTTGACGAACCAGGAAGAGGAGCTTCCGCTACAAAACAAGCTTGAAATATAGACTTATTTAATTTTTTTCGGGACAATTTCACATTCCGGGGCTTCAATACAAGACAGACATTACATACTAGCAGCATGGAGGTATTTGGATGTTTTTTGGTGTGTCTTTTTGTTACGAAGACAGTTGGTATCCATTTGCAACCGTTATGTGGACATGCACTGCTACGCCGAGACCCCCTGTAACTCAGAGAAGCCACGGAGGACTCTGAAACTTCTCCCAGCCCTTAGTCCACATGAAGGTGAGTAGATAATGAGTGAAATTTCAATTTTGGGTGCCATAACACAACTATCCCTTTAACACACTGTTAAATCTCTGTGGGTAGAGATGCTAAACTATGAAGAAAGCTGAAGATCACTGCTTTGAGAAATCTCCTGCTTTCCCACAGACTTCAGTTCCCATGCCGAGGGAAATAAAAGAGCTGTGAGCAGACACACATGGAAACAATGAGGAGCTCTCTGCCGGGCCTGAGACCACAACAACGTGCTTGGAAACAGGTGTGTGACTGTGTTCTGGTGAGCCAAGGTCTGACTGCTGAAGCTTCTTCTGTGAAATTCATTTCTTCATGCGTTAGTGTTTTAATGATGCTGTATTACAGCTGCTCAGGTTGGTTTAGTCAAATTACATTTGATATTTACAACTCAGGGAGAAGCTTATTTCCTTCATTCCATTCATCTGTGTTTTTGGTGTCATGTTTGTTTGGTGACATTATGAAGTAGTGAGGGTTCATTGTGGACAGATTCTTCCACTGTCAGTGGGTCAGGAGGTTTTACCACCTGAGATCTCCAGCCCAGTTGTTCTGAGGTAATCTGATTGGATTTTGGATGATGGATTGGATCAAATCTTGAAAATGTGTTGTTTAAAACTAAAAACAGATTCTGAGATCAGATCATGTAATCCAGTCTTGATTTTAATCTGGATCAAACTCTCAGTTTGTGTTGTTAAAAGCTTTTTAGTAGGATCAGGATAACTTTGATCCAGAAAGTCATGAATATTCTGATCCCAACCGTTTGGTGGATTCAGGGTGGTGTTCAGGAACAATTTTTAATTGTTGATTTGCTCAAATTCAAACTGGTCAAATAAACAACATTTATCATGTAGTACATTTATTCCAAACCATTAACGAGATAAAGTAAATAAAGTAAATTTTTGATTATTCCATAAATTAAGAACTTTTCCTCACACTACTGAACATTTGAATTTGAAACACATGGAAAAATATTCACAATGTATTTCATTAATGTACTGCATATTTTTTTTATTTTTTTTATTTTATGAGGCTACTATTATTCAAACAGCCAGATCAGATAAGGTTTGGTTTTTTAAAAGACATTGAAGAAAGAGCACAAAGCAAATACATACACCCCATTGTCAAATAAATACACCTTGAGTGACCTCATGCTACGATTCTGCCTGTTTTTTAACAGACCTAGTAGCCTTCAGTGTGATATGCAGTCCCATTCAGAGCACTCATTATTCGGTTTGGTAATATTGAAAAGTTTGTATCTGGATCAGACTGCTCCAATCCAACTGTGCTTTGAACAACTGGGATAAAAGACAGATACGTGATCTTGGATGGCAAAACATGGGATTTAAAGATCTGGATAATATTGATCCAGATTAAACCTTTTGAGCATCTGGGCCCGGAGGTCTCCTGCTCGCCACAACAAAAAACACTGGATGAACTAGTTTCATGTTTAAGTCCTGGAGGAACTGTGATGCTCTGGTAACTTCTGACCCAGTGATGAAGTATCTATTAGTTCTTCATTAGAAAACCATAAACAGGATAGATACTGTTGAAGTAGTTGCAGTTCCTAATTCCTGCCAGTAGATGCTGATAAAGAACCATTTTACTGACAGCACCTTTACTGACTGAACTTATAGATGTCCAGGAGACAGCAGTGGACACACACCATCAGCAACAAGGCCACACACACAAACCCGGTGAATGAACATGACGTGTAGACGGTGAGGGACTTTACCGTGAAGCCTGGAGCACAGATACACTCTCCGCTCACGCTGTGGCAGTCGGCGCCGTTCTGGCACTGGCACACCTGCTGGCACGACTCGCCGTAAAACCCTGGGGTGCACGTCTCGTTGCAGTAGAGGCCCGACCACCCGGGCTTACACACACACTCGCCTGACATCGGGTGGCAGCTGGAAACAAGAGGAACACATCATGATGGTTGTGCTTTGTTCTTGTTAATAGAATCATTATTGGCTGAGGGATTTGATATGTGTGATGTGGTTTTCCACTCATTTTCAGTTTGCAACACAAAGCAGCACAGGCCTTCTGATGTTGATGTGATTTTTAGCAACAGTCTTAACATTCTCTGAAGTGTTGGTGCAACTATCACAACAGTTTCATGGTGCATCACAACTCTGTTGCATTTTTGCAATTGGTAGTAAGTCACCTAAAACATTTACAGTTTAAAACCTAGTTTTTGTCAGTTATTTGACCATTCAATTCAATTCAATTCAATTTATTTAAAGTGGGACAATGCAAGTTCATGAACGAAACAAAATCGTAAACAAGCCGGATTGTAGCCACAGGCTAATTTCCATCCGCTGTCCCATACATAGATGTTCCCTGGTACAAAAAATACAATAAATAAAAACAAAAGCATGTTATAAAATAGCAGCAGTCAGTTTACAGTACAATAGATAATAATACAGATTCAGACAGTACAAAAGTGCAACCGTGTCATGATAAAGTGCTTACAATCATCAAAGTGCTTAGAAAGTCCTGGGAGTAATATCTAATTGAGCTGTGTTATAATGATAGGTCTAAGGATATAATTTAATCACTTGCACTGCTATGAATAACTAAAAGTTATATAATAATGTAAGTGATAATACTATTGAATATGTATACACATACACATATATATACACACACACACACACACACACACATACATACATACATATATATATATATATATATATATATATATATATATATATATATATATATATATATATATATATATATATATACATACATACACACATATACATAATCGACCTATGACTAGTGATGGCATTATTCATATTGCCTATCTGGTTTAATTAGAGACATCATTTTACAGCCTTCTTGTATTTTTTTTTTTACGATTATTAAGATAAGATAAGATAAGATAAGATAAGATAAGATAAGATAAGATAAGATAAGATAAGATAAGATAAGATAAGATAAGATAAGATAAGGTATTATACTATACTATACTATACTATAATACCACTGTATTGTTAGGCTGAAATTCTTTTTGCATCCCTGTGTAGCCCATTTAAGAAAAGGACAAACATAACATGTACATAACAGAACATATAACAAGAAATGACAAAGACTTATACATACACAAAGACAGATATTACATAACAGCCCCTATTGATGTACCATGCTGTACAAAAGTGCACAGATACAGATCTCCATGACATACAACAGTTTACAAAAGTAGACAAGTACAGATCACACATCCTTTCATACAGCTTCATATATTACATTGTGATTATAACTGCCCCAAAATGATATCTATGTGAAAAAGCAAAAACAAAAACACATCACATTTTCCCATGTGATGCACCCAGTTGATTTATAGTTTGACAACTGAGAATCTGTTTTGACATCGTGCGTATGAACATTCTGCTGTGAAGGACTAATTGTTCAGGGATTTGAAAAATACTTTTCTCATTAGAGAGCTGAGCCCAAGCGAATGAGAAATACTGTAAACCTGCGCAGGAGCTGAGTGAACGTCACTGACACTAATGAGCTGAGAGGCTCCGTGATGTTTGCCCCTCCGGGGGGCAGCAGGGTGGGGGGATTATCTGCACAGCGACAGGTGGGATCCCTCTGTGTTTGTTAGTCACTGTGTTTGACTGACAGCTGCTCCACCTGACACAGCAGTCCCATTGAGCAGCGGCAGAACAGCCGCTCCCTGCAGTGACACATGCAGCTGCCAGCTGTGCCCGTCTAACTGATCACTGATCAGTTGTTTACAAGGTCAAAATCACACTCGCAACAGATCACCACTCGTAGTTAACACCTCAGTAAGACAGGCACATTTTAACACAGAAACATCTTATTCTATACGTCTCACAGTGATACAGTGGTTAGCACTATCACTTCCCAGGAACAAGCTTCCGGGTTTGAACCTGGAGACTGTGGTGGAATTTCCATGTGCTCCTAGTGTGGGATTCCCCACACAGCAGACATGTACATCACTTCCCTGAATGAGCCCTGGGCTGGGTGTAGTGATAGTGGGTCCACAGTGTTCCCTGACCGTGCCCAGTGTCCGCTGGGATCGGTTTTATCAGTATATTTGTTTCTTCTTTTATTCTTAGATAAGTTGTTTGCTCCTTCTGTTCTGATGAGAAATAACCACTGTACAGGAAGACAAATTACCAGGAAAATAATATATATATAAAAAAAAACTGTGTCACTCAAATGCTAAAGGCACATTTTAAAGGGATAGTTCAACATTGGAAAATTTGCCTATTGCTATAATCCCTATAGTCATAGCAGTAGGTTCATTACCTTTAATTATCGGTGCATGTTGTTTTTAGATCAGCGGGGCAGAGACGTGAGCTGCTCAGTGAACACAATGGAGGTAAACGGTACAGGTCCCCTGTCCATAAAATACACAATCCAACAACTCCAAAACACTCTTGTGGACAAGTTGTGACCTGCACATTCACCACACTATGAAATAATCATGTATAATAATGTAACATTATGACACATGAAGCAAATACTCTGAATTACTTGCGCTTTTGAAATTACTCATCAGCCATGTCTGGAATGTAGTTCCGGCTATGCATTTGCCTCGAAAACAACTCTGTCTATTTATAGCGTGGTGAATGTACAGATCACAACTTCTCCACGAGAGTGTTTTGGAGTTGTTGGATTGTGTATTTGATGAGTTTGATGAGGGACAGGGGACCAGTACCATTCACCTCCATTGTGTTCACTGAGCAGCTCACGTCTCTGCCCCGCTGATCTAAAAACAACATGCACCAATAATTAAAGGTAATGAACCTACTGCTATGACTATAGGGATTATGGCAATAGGAGAATTTGCCAAAATGTTGAACTATCCCTTTAAGGCCATTACTCAATACAAGAGTTGATGTGATGAGTCAATCCATAAAACTTAAATGTAAAAACAACAACAACAACAACAACAACAACACGACCATTCCATTGGTTTTTATGGGCATCACAGATGACTGTGTGTAAATTTTAACCAGATTGTTCAAAGTGCAAACAGTCAATTTCATCATTTGGAGAAAAGAGGGTGTGGTGTGTTATGAATGTGCACTCCAGCAGCAGGAGGAGAGCCCGGTCCTGAGCCACACCCCAGCTCCATGTTCACCCTGAATGACAGAGGAGGCTGGTACACAGATGGGTGCAGCAACTGTCCAGCAGAGACCCACTGGGATTCATTTGTCCCACTTTGTCTCCGATGCCCGGGCTGCAGGACTCAGAGAAGGAGGGCAACCTTTTATGCCCAGAGCTGTCCTCCTGCTCAACTTGCAGCCATCGCTGGCCCACGAACTGTGTGGAGCCCCACCCAATCCCTCCAGCCCATCCCCATCCAGTCACTCCAACCCACCCCCACCCAACCACCCACCTCCTAAGCATGAACTGTGTGGAGGTTTGGATTGGATTGGACTTGATTGGCTTGAAGGACATGAATGCACTGCACTTTAAAGTTGCATTTATTTATTTATTTATTTATTTATCTCATACCTGTGGTTTTGGGTATGTGTGTGTGTGTGTGTGTGTGTGTGTGTGTGTGTGTGTGTGTGTGTGTGTGTGTGAGTGTTTGCTGTCTATGTGATCTTACTTGAACTGCTCAGCATGCTCTTTTTAATTGCCCCTCGGGGACAAATAAAGTTTTTTTGAATTTAATTGAATTTAATTGAATTAACTAATGGCCAATCCAACTAGGCAGAGTTTTGTTGTTTTGAGTGTGTGTGTGTATGGCAACCCCCACACTGGCAGTTGTGACTATCAATAGGTAATAGAAATGCAACTGAAGTTGAGCTGGTTAAATCTACCTCTCTCTCTCTCGTCCTCTCGCCTCAGTCAGGTGTCAACACTTTAACCACCTTTCAAATTAAAAGCCCTATAGTTGTGTTTCCAGGTTTCTGTCTGCATTTTGGGGCCTATTAGAAACCAACCTTGTGACAGAATGAACCAAAGAGAGCAATGGGAAAACACTGAGGTAAAAATACAAGACACAGGTGGAGCATAAGGAGAGAGAACACAGGAACACAAGACAATTTCAAAATAAGACAGTATGTAGGGGAGACGCTGCTTACCTCTGTGTGTTCTGTGCAGAGCACGGACACTTCCTGTCACAGCGGAGGCCGTATCGCCCTTCGGGACACAGTCGGACATCGCAGATCTCCCCCGTGTACCCGGGCTCACACAGACACACTCCGTTGGTGTGGTAGCACTTGCCATTGTTCTTGCAGGCACATGTCTTTGCACAGCCTGCACCATAAGTTCCAACTGGACACTCGTCCTGGCATCTGCTCACAACAACAGACACAGAGATCAACATGGTCAATTGATTGAGAAGGTGGATTCATTTAGAATATTAGCCATATACTAAATTTTGTTGTTACTGTTAATTTTCAATTTTAGTTAAATAACAGTGCTGACATTTCTGATGAATCAGCTTTTATTTTGAATATAAGAGGGGATTTAAGATTTAAGACAAGCTTTACAAGTTACATGTTCATGTTTAAATGAAATGAGGGAAAGAAAGATTGGTAACACTTTATTTGATGCCTATCTCTATAACGCATAGCCTACTTATAATGAGTTATAGCACTGTATAACTATAGTTATAAACACTCATAAATGATTATAATGCTTTATAACAATAATCATAACACAGTATAAAGCATTTTATCATGATTTATAAGGTCAGGTATTATAATACGTTATAATTGTTAGTACTGTAACTCTGACAAGCCTGTGAGCCTGTGGCCGCTTCACCACTCTTCCTTCCTTGGACCAACTTCTGATAGATCCTGACCCACAACATAGAACAGCCCACAAGAGCTGCAGCTGCAGCACATGACTCAAACTGGATCAGATCCTTACACTGTTCATTTTTCCTGCTTCTAACACATCAACTTTGAGGACAACATGTTCACCTGCTGCCTAATACATCCCACCTACTAACAGGTGATGATGAAGTGTTATTCAGTGTTATTATGCCTGGCTACAGTGAGCGGTGAAGGTGAACCATCCTTTGTTTGTTTAAAAATGCTGGGTTTGTTGGGAACATCCCACATCAGTGGCCTGCAGTTTCACCTCAGCTCATTTGGAACTCTGGCAGAGCTGAAACCAAAATAAAATACCAGGTGGCAGATTCCTCTACTAGCTTTGCCTGATGGAAAACCAGAAGAGCAGAGAGCCAGAGAGGAGTGGAGCTGGGACCGCGCCACGGAGATGGATTTAGCATCACTATCCTCTGTGTAGGAAAATGAGTGGAGCTAAAGTCCCTGATTGAAGCAGTTTACACTTGTTTGAATCATGGCACAAGGTTGAGAAAGCTCTGTGGTGAGCTTCTTGTTTATGTCTCACTCAGTGGGTCCATATTATCTCTGCCATGATTACAGCATAAACTTATATCGGCCCAAATCAAGCAGGGGTTTGAAAACAGCAGGACCTAATCCTGCCCCATCACTCAGAGCAAACCCAGAGAATTTACAGAACCTTCACTTGACAGTTAAAGTTGTATTTCTTATATTCTAACAGCAGAGACATGTCAACATCCCCTCCAGCAGACAGTATTAATAAATGCGTCACATTCTGTTCAATATATCATCTGCATTCTTGCAGCGCGCTCCACCAGCCTCCTGTTAATGGTTTCCAGTGGGTTTGGGTGTGCCATGGCCGGCCCAGTTCCAAGCAGCACTGCTGCTGTAATGTTTGGTTTGCCTAAAACCCTTATTTACTCATAAAATTACACTTGGAAAGGCTATTCCTGACTAGTCACTGGTCTGCTTAAGTATATGGTGCGTGCTCTCTGATATTGCTAATTATATGGCCTGAAGCCCTGCGTGGCGCTCCGCTGAGATCTGTCTGTGAAAACACTGACTTTGCGCTTCCTGGTTGTGTTTTCTCTCTTGGCTCTGGGGGGATGTGGACGAGTTCAGCAGACACACATGATTTCATTTGGATTTTGTTTTGTTGGGGAAACTGATTTATGTCTTGGTATGTTGTTGCTGATAGTTTGTGGATGACATTTGGATGTTGTTGTTTTTCCTCCTTATAAACACTTTCTCAAATTGCACAAGTGCTGATGCTGAACACAACATGAAAACTGATCTAATCACCACTTCATCTTCATCATCCTAACTGTGGTGACACTCACACTCTTCACACAGGCTTCTGTAGAACAGTGTTTCTCAACCTTGGGGTCGGGACCCCACGTGGGGTCGCCTGGAATTCAAATGGGGTCGCCTGAAATGTCTAGTAATTGATAAATAAAAAATTACTGATAAAATACTTTTGTAACTAATTATTATTCTTTTTTAAATTATGATTATAAAAACATCATACACAAAAAAGGGATATGCCAACTTTTTTTTTTTCGTGTCTTGCCTCACTCCCGAGTCCATGACAAGCAGATGCTGGCGCACCGCTAATTAGCTTAGCTCAAATGCGGGAAGTGCATAGGTAGTGTTAGCCTGCCTCCACCTAAAGTCATCAGAGAAATTCTTCAGCAACTCTAAACGGAAACCGGCGGGCCAGTCTTCGTCTCAGAGCTGACAAAACTCTCCGGTAAGGCATCTTGAGCGGTCAGATGCCGGTAACGGGACAAGATTGGTCAAAATGGAGGGTTCAAGCAAAAGCGGTTTATTTTGGTTCAAGCTAGCTACATCGATAGCTAATTCGCGGTGCGCCAGCTCTGCCCGTATCTCCCTTGTTACTGCACGCACAGTCGAAAGGAGGAAGTCTATCTGCTGGTCATGGACTCGGGAGTGAGGCAAAACACGAAAAAAAAAATGTTGGCGTATCCCTTTAAACAACTGTATTCTTTACTTTTAAATAAAATGCAGCATATATCTGAGCTGGCGCATCTTGATTGACGCACATGATCGCGGGTTCGCCAGAAATTTGTGATGTTAAAATGGAGCCAGTGGAGTCACGAGCCAAAAAGGTTGGAAACCACTGCTGTAGAAGAGCTCAGAGCTGAATGAAACTACAAGCTGGGGTTCAGTGGTGGTGATGTCATGTCATGTGACCAAAGTGTAGTTGGTTTATAGTCTAAAACCCTCATTGCTGTTCATCCCACCTACAAAAGTAGGTCTCCCACAAACAATCAGATCTTCACCCTCTGTAGACATCTTTAAAACTCAGCTAAACACTTATCTCTTCTCTTTGGCTTTTAATTCAGTCTCATGAGAACTCCCCATCCCATCATTTCAAATCACTTGTTGTTTTAAATGTCTCTTTGTGTCTGTCCTGTCTTTGTTTGAATTAATCTTGTATGTAAAGCACTTTGGTCAACACCTGTTGTTTTTAAATGTGCTCTAGAAATAAAATTGACTTGACTAAAATTAACTTTTCACTTCTGCTAATTGTGTTTAGGCGTCAAACATCAAACATTGAACTAAACCTGTTAGGATCATAAAACACTGATGTCTTTTCTATAAGAAAGTGGAACACACACACACACACACACACACACACACACAGAGTGAATAATGGAGCAGCAGTGTAAAAGAAGCTCTTACCGTTCTCCTGTGTACCCAGGGGTGCAGAGACACTGTCCAGTGGACAACACACAAAAGCCGTTGTTGTGACATTGACATTCCTGGGAGCAGTTTTGTCCAAATCTCCCCTCGGGACACGGCTGGCCACACACTGTACCCTACACACAGCAGAGGAGACAGACAGACTGATCAACAAGCTGTTTATCTGATATTTTACACATGTTTTTCTGTTTTTCCAGGCCAGCTGACATGACTGGACATAGCTCCTCTGTTCTGTAGCGTGCTATAGTTGGAACTCTTTACTTTGAAGTTATTGAAGAGTGAAGTGTTTACCATCCATCCTGCAGGACAGGAGCACTCTCCGGTCACATGGTGACACACTCCTCCGTTCTGACATGGACACCTCTCCTCACACTGCCGCCCGTGTTTCCCCGGAGGACACAGGTCTTCACAGCTGGAAAGAATGAGAACACAGTGTTAGGTTCTATCTGCCCACTGTCCACTTTCAGCTCAGACTTACATTATTGTGCACAGTGGCGGGTCCAGAGTATTTTGTGGGGGGGCGGGGTGAGCAAAGGGGGAAACAACAGTGAATCTGGGGGGACTGTCCAAAAGTAACATAAATGAAGGCTGCCATCGCTCTCTTGAATATTGATATTGTAAAGTTGCACACTGTTTGCAGGGTGTCCTCATCTTGGTTTTATTGGCCACATATTTCACCTTTAAGGAAGATGCCTTTTCATTTTCAATCAATAATCAACTCTATCTTGTAAATAAGAAGTCTTAGCAGAATAAGCAACACAATAAATTATGAAAGTGAGCATCAATGTCTTATACTCTTACCCAGTAGTTAGAGCTCAACTACAAACATCTCATGCAACAGTCAGTGTATGCAGAATAACCAGAACAAACATGACTTAAATGGTGAAATTGAGAACAATAACAAGCTTACACAGTGTCTTCATTCCCTACACAGAACACTGGGATGTTTGCTGTACAGAGTTAATTAAGAGCCTCAGTCAGAAGTTAGTGCTTTTGGCTCTGTACAGTGAATAAAGCAGTGGTAAAGAGCTTTACACAATGATTGACATTACCACAGGTCAATGACCATTGGGGGGGCACACAGGGTGGCCAATCAGATTCTAGTGGGGGGCAGGTGCCCCCTTGTGCCACCATGGAAGACCCGCCCCTGATTGTGCAGTGTATATTTCATCATTTCATCATTTATTTGCAGTGATTTCATGGTTAATACACAAAAAGAGGCTTGGAACAGCTAATGATTGGGGTGTTTGGTTGCTCAAAATTGATCAGACATTGTAATTTATTTAATGTGTGCTCAAATTAACCAGCTGCCAAGAGGTCCCATAGAAACATTATGTCAGTATCTCAAGGACATGGCTGTTAGCAAGTTTCATGTCAGTTGATTAAATACTGGCTGGGATCTCTGACAGACACTTGTACAAGTTAATGAGAGAAAAAATACATTTTGTTGGCCTTGGTTTAGGGAACATCTGTGTCAGTTTTGAAGAAGACTAGATCGAAGACTAAACACTTTTACATAAAATCTCAGTTTTATCCAAATAATCCATTGGCTCCTCATATTTGAAAATTGGACACATCTTCGACTGAGCTGCTTAGAAACTTTGTGAAAAGCATCATAGGAGCATCCTGTACTGGTGTACAGAATGTCAAACCTTTGCATCATGTGGTTCTAGCTGCCGTACTTTCTTGACAAAGAAGATAATTACAAAGAAAAGTAGAAAGGTAATGAGCGCTCCCAACAATGCTTTGTGTGTTGTTGGGTATTAAATGGTTGTATATTTGTCATGAGCATTAAAACACAACTTCTACCCAAACATGAGCTGTGCTTCACTGTGGGCACTGGGCCGTTGCTTTCATGCCACTTGTGGAGACTGGAAACAGGAAACCACACACTCACAAAGCTCCAGTATATCCCGGTGAGCACTTGCATTCTCCGGTCACATGGTCACACACGGCACCGTTCTGGCACTGGCATTTCTGTTGGCACCCGGTCCCATAGGTGCCCACTTCACACTGGGCCTCGCAGCGCCAGCCTCTGTATCCTGGCGTGCAGATACAGGCTCCGGTGATGGGGTTACACAGCGCTCCGTTCTGGCACTGACATCTGTTGCTGCAGTGGGGGCCCCAGTGGTTACTGTCACAAGCTGAAAGACATTAAAAAAAAGGAATTAAGATTGAGTGTTATATTCTTTGGAGAAAAAAAAGAGGTAAACGGTAAAACGGTGATTTCTATTGCACACAAATGTTTTCAACCTGTTGGTCTTCTTCAGGTGCTGTTGGAATAATAGAACACACACATCTATATAAACATGAAACTGAAGGTGAGGGGCACATACTTCGACTTAAAGTTGCCTTTAAGACAGTGGAAACATTTGACAACCATTCATAAACACAAACAATGACATCATATATTAATTGATAGCCCAAATAAATGTGTTATCTTCTTTGACATTTATCACTGCACAGGTTGTAGGTTTTCATTTATCATGTCTGATTGGTAGCAAAGCTGAAAAAGGGGCTATTCGATTAGTGGCCCCTGGGCCAGAACCAGCCCATCAGTCAAGTCAGACCAGCCTGAGGCCCATCTACTAATAAATAATAATTATAAAAATACGAAAAATACGAAAAAATTACAATGGTCTGTGCAAATTTTATTCTTTTTAAGTTTTCTTAGAACAAAAAAAGAGTGCAGAATTTATGCAATATTTTTGCCAAAAGAAATGTTTGGCTCTCCTATAAACTGTACATGCCCACTTTACGACATCTGTGGCACTTCATGACCAGAGGGAGTCTGGGCTATAAACATGTCACTTTCAAAGTAACTAGTCCTGCAAATAGTAGCTAAAAAAACGAATTACTTTTGAAATAAAGTCATCAGAACAGTAACGTGATTATTTTTAAGACGAGTCCTCAGAACTACAGATAATTTCAATATATTTCCAGAGTAAATTTGCCCAAACGCTGCTGCTGTTGATGAAATGGTAACAGAAGATAGCTCAGAAGAAAGTCTGGCCCACAGGCCACAGCTTCCAACTAAATTGGCTCCCTGAAAACTATAGTTGAATAACTCTGCCTTGTATAATATGAGCTACTAAGGCAGATACAAGAGACTGGGTGTGTAATTCTCATCTTCCATCAGATAAAGAAGACATTACATAAAGATCGTCTTAGTCCTGACCAATGTCTGTTCATCATGGATCCCATGATCAGTCTGCATCACCAAACCTTATGACTTGTACAATAAAATAATATGATCATATCTGTTTGGGTTTCACCCAGGTAATGACAGCCCTGCTTTCAAAGGAAGGATCTGAAAATACTGTTTAATAGGATAAAGCTTGTCTTAAACATGTGTATGTATCATACAGGCACTGCAGGTTACAGGTAGGCTACCATATGATATCCAAACCCATAGCAGTGGCATTGTAATGGTAGATACTGGCAGGTTAAGACAGTGATTGGGATGGAGGAGTAGACTGTGATTGCTGTTTTTTTCTCTGATGATCACACTGATTGAATATTTTCAAAAAAAAAGGAAAATTTGACTATAAGCTTTCCTTCAAAGTAAGAGTCTTTCACAGAAATATTGACAAAAGTAGGCCTAAAATATTTGTATTTTAAGTGTTTGTTTTTTTTAAAGAAAGAAAAGAAAAGATAAAAGCAAAGTACAGACATCCAAATTTCAATGAAAAACCAAATTCATGAGAAAACTGCCTTTTTCTGTTCAAACCAGCTGTCAGCTGCGTCCTGTTTGCTTTATTTAGCCTTGTGATACATCAATTGCTTGACTTCAGTCCACCTGTGGCAAAAACAGGTCTAAAAAGCTCTCTGAGGCCGGTGCATGGTGATCTCAGTGCAGCCTGAGCCAAATTTGCCATCCCATCATTAAGCCGAGAAACCCAATCAAACAAACTCCGGAGGCTAAACCCAAAGCCTGCTCCTCCTCATCACTAACAAGAAAACCATCAGCTTCTCCAAGCAGCCGGAGCCTCCATCACTGTGTGGCCATGACCCGAACCCACCTCATTAACCTTTGGCTTTTTTGGATTTCAGTCCTAACCAGACCACACCTCATACACACACACACAGCAGAGAGCCCTGCAGTCTATCTGGCCTTCCCATCGCAATACATAATGAAAGCTTCACCATGCGTAGCCGCGGTAAACTGGTAAACCTGACAATGTGTTGCACCGCACGTTTATTCTAGACGCCTTTCATCTTGAGTCGAACACATCAGGAGTCCATTGGCCTCTCGGGGGCCAGGCAGCGACTGGGGACAAAATAGGAGTCAGAAAGGTTTACAGTGACTGCCAGACTAGTAATTATGGGACTCTGCGTCATGGAGGCCTATATTAAGTTCAGTGGAGAATGAGATTTTTTATTAGGAAAAAATACAAGGACTAGATAAACTACAGTGTGTGTAGGCCACTAGTATTGCAAGGGTGTAAGCCGTTTTGCATGTATCTATCTATCTTGGATATTTGTCCTACATTAGAATAGGAAACACAAAATGCAGTTTTTAAATGATGATTTTATCTTTCAAGGGAAATAACCCCACCCTTAGCAGCAACAACTGTCATCAAGCGTTCACGACAATGAGTCCTTCACATCGCTGTGGAGATATTTTAGCCCACTCTTCTTTGCAGAACTGTTTTAATTCAGCAACATTGGAGGGTTTTCGAGCATGCCTTGGACGGCCTTTTTAAGGTCATGCCACAGCATCTCAATTGGATTCAAGTCCGGACTTTGACTAGGCCACTCCAACACCTTCATTTTGTTCTTTATAAGCCATTCAGAAGTGGACTTGCTTGTGTGTTTTGGATCATTGTCCTGCTGCAGAACCCAACTGATGTCTGGACATTCTCCTTCAGGATTTTCTGGTAGAGAGCAGAATTCATGGCTCCATCAATCACAGCAAGTCGTCCAGGTCCTGAAGCAGCAAAGCAGCCCCAGACCTTCACACTACCACCACCATGTTTGACTGTTGGTATGATGTTCTTTTTCTGAAATGCTGTGTTACTTTTACGGCAGATGTAACGAGGCACACACCTTCCAAAAAGTTCAACTTTTGTTTTGTCAATCCATAGAATATTTCCCCCAAAGTCTTGGGGATCATCCAGGTGTTTTTTTTTTTTTTTTTGCAAAAGTGAGATGAGCCTTTATGTTCTTTTTGGTCAGCAGTGGTTTTTCACCTTGGAACTCTGTCATGGATGCCATTTTTGCCCAGTCTCTTCCTTATTGTTGAGTCATGAACACGAACCTTAACTAACCAACAGTTAATTCATGATTTAAAAAGGGGGGCAATTACTTTAGGGCCAGGGGGGTAAAAAATCTATCTATCTATCTATCTATCTATCTATCTATCTATCTATCTATCTATCTATCTATCTATCTATCTATCTATCTATCTATCTATCTATCTATCTATCTATCTATCTATCTACTGTATAATCCATTAAAATAAGTTTTTTTTAAAATCTAGATAAGATTGTGTTATTTGAGCTCCTCTCCTCTACTACATAAACACAGTCTGATGTTTATGTGCCTTGCATGCAAAGTAACACAGCCATCCCCATCCATTCCACCATTCTGAGGTTGTTCAAGTGATTAACAGGCTCCTTTTATTCCTCCTGCATTAGCCTACTTCACTCTGACCTGATAGAAAGTGCTTACTTCCTTTTCCTCGGGCAGTCTGGCCCTGTGTGACAAACAGTTGTGAGGAATAAAGGGGGGGATGGGTGGGGAACAAAGAGGAGGAGGAGATTAGGGATACTGAAATGCACATGTAAAAACCCTTCCTGCATTCAAGTCTGCCATCCTGGTACTTTTGTGAAACCTGACCTAGATTGAAGAAAGGCCAAACTCCAGGAGCTCGGGGCTCCTCATCCACTCACTGCAGAACAAACTGTTCTCTTTCATTGGCCCATTCAATATGGTCGAGAACAAAAAAAAAAGACCGTACTGTGCCAAGGCTCGGTCACAAGGCTGGATGCATCCCAGTCACAGACGGGATCTCGTCGTTTTCGAGAAAAAGACCTCGCAACGCTCATGTGTCAACGGCAGATTCTCAGTTGTGTTTAGTCTTCACACCTCAAACCAAGAAAAAAAAAAACGACATCAGTGGGAAAAAGAGTTGTCAGAGTCAGACACATCATCACCAACTGGATCCTCATAGGTGCCCGATTGCAACACAAGAGGCAGCAGTGTTTTGTTTAGAGTACATGGCATGCCCAACAGAAAAACCATCATCTGTAAATCCTCCAGATAATGTGATGTTCTATTGATGGGCTCAGTTGGACATTTCATGGACTAAGTCCTCTGCCTCATGTCCCGTCCAACTAATTCACACGTCGGCATTCTCACTTATAGCTCCTCCGCTAAATGTTGAGATAAGTTCATTATTTGCAAGTGCATGTGTGAAAACGGCAAAAAAAAGAAAAGAAAAAGTCTTGAACCTGTAACTTGAGCTTCCAGTTGTTGACGGCTGGCCCGGCTCTCACTCTCCACACTTGAGCAGGGACTGGGACTGGAATGTTTTTCCATCTATTTAGTGATTACCCAGTCTACCAGGCATGGGCCACCCATGGGAACAGAAAATGCCTCTCACACTGATACAGAGGATTCGCAGTGAGAAAAAACATCTGTAGCATCCCCACTCCCCCCCCCCCCCACTTTTCCATGCTGAGTGGGAATGTGTATCCTCCTCCAGAGGTTTATCATCATATTACAATAAAACTATCACAGCCACTGAGCCACGTCTTAACACAGGGATACAGGGCTTTCATCTGTAGAAAACAAAGAGCCAACACCACAAATCATCTGTTTGCTATTTTCTTTTTTTTTTCCTCTCTATGAAATCTGAAAATAACCCTGATCATGTCACTGTGATGCCAGAATTATTTTTCTAAGCTCGGGCTTTGAGACCATGAACAGAAAACAGGAGGTGTGGAGTTCAGCAGGCATCAGGCCAATCAGAGAGGGGCTAATTAGATGCTATTGAATTGCATCATGGGAAAAGTTAGGAGATTGACCCCTACTTCAGACTGAATGTTGTCTTGTATTAGCATCTACTACTTCAATCACAGTTTTATTTGGATCTAGTGGCACTGATTTAATTTAATATTGCTAATTAAGTTTCATGAGTGTATAATCACCTTGAACTAAGAAGTGTGTTTTTGTTAGCTTAGAATAAGGGCACAGAAGTGGCCATTTTGAACTGGCATGTTTCTATGGTAGCCCAGAATGGACAAAAACAAACGCTGTCTCAGAGGGTCAGGGCATTTTATTGTTATTATTTTACCTTTAGGCCACCATAGATTCTCTTATACATGTGGATCTGTCACCTGTGTTTCTCAATTCCATAAATGTATGATATTAAATCTTTGACACTCTTCATTAGGCTGACAGTTTAAGAATTTCTAGACATTTGGCTCAACAAATATTTAGCAAATAAATGATTAAAAACTACAAAATATGTCACCATAGTGTATTCAGATACACAGCTGTGTAATGATGGACTCACTCAAAGTCACTTTATCAGTATGTCCTTGTTTTTTTTAATGCCTTTACTTATCTTATTATTCTTTTCTTTTGTAAACAGCAGTTTATTTATGCATTTCTTCATCTGAAAAACATTTATTTTTGACAAATCAGTTCAAGATTTGAACAATAGTGTGGTTGCTAACAGGTGAGATCTTTTCTGATCAAATATAAAACCTACAAATAATATTTGCATCCACAAGATTCTGATCTTTAATTTGTTTTCACACTTTGTAATGTTCATGTTTTATCCAGTGTTCATCAAACCTGGGACATTCCAGATAGGGAATGTCCCAAGTCACTGTCCCATATATGGACATGAAGGGTTAGTAAAGATTGTTTTGCAGTCGGTACTGAACTGCACTTTGACAGATAGGGGGCAGACACGAACATTACTATAATTGTATTTTTAATCAAATAAAACATGCTGCAGCAGCTGCAAACTCCTGCAGCTGCTGTTCTCAGTATCTGTCAGTAATCAGAACTGTATTGTCTTCAGGGATTGCACGATCTAGTTCTTTGATTTCTCAGCAGTCACCACCAGAAAATGATGCTCTCACATACAAGTCAATAATAGGAATTATATTCTAAAGAAAGGTAATCCCACCCACATTATGTTTGGATTAACATCCTGATGGTAATAAATGTTTTTGCAAGGCAGCTGGATTTCTTGTGAGTGAAAAGCCATTTTGCCAGGCTCCCGTAACTCACTTGTGGCCACTTGTGACCAATCAGCGTCCTGTGAGGGAGGAGCTATTGGCAGCTACAGAGAAACGATAAAGCTGCTCAAAAATTCCCTTCGAAGATGCCAAGAATCATAAGTAGCTTTCTGTCCTCGGACTGTAACTTGTTGTGTGTCTTCCTCTGTGCTCTCCTAATAGCCCACATCATACGATGACAGGTGGTCCATCCCATCACCTGCCACGTACTTTCCCATCTCAAACAAACAGCCACTTGCCACCTGGTTTTGTGCAGCCAACCACCAAGTTATATTTAAACATGTAGGTACAGATTGTGGTTTAGCTCAAATAGACCTATGAATTAGAATCATTTTCTTATCATTTATAATGTTTCTAATAACTATTTTAAGTATTTTACAAATCATTGTGGTCTCTCACACTATAGACACTTAATTCATATCAGTTACGTTTATCGGGAATCACGCGCCATCCAGTACACTGCAAAAACTCAAAATCTTTCCAAGAATATTTGTCTTATTTCTTGTCAAAATGTCTCATTTCTAGTCAAAACTAATCTCTTTCCACTTAAAATAAGACTCATCACTTAAAAATTAACTTGTTTTTAGATCATTTTCACTTGTTTCAAACTTATTTGAAATAAGTAGAAAAATCTACCAGTGGAAGCAGTTTTTTGAGCTTGTAATAAGAAAGAAAAACTTGCTCCACTATCAGATTTTTCTAATTATTTCAAGTGAAAATATGCTTGAAAGAAGTAAAAAAAAGTGCCTAAAAACAAGCTACTTTTTATGTGACGAGTCTTATTTTAAGTACAATGCAATTTGTTTTGACTAGAAATGAAATTTTTGACCAGAAATAAGACAAATATTCTTGGTAAGATTTAGAGTTTTTGCAGTGTAGCAATGAAGTGACTGATGATATTTATGACGCCACACCTGAGAGTGCGGTCTCCCTGAAAATATGATGGTCCAGCTCAGATCTATATAACTAAATATAAGTTGTTTTTTTTGGTGTTGTTTCACTTCTTACAGCAGCAGCTCCACTTCAGCACCACTAAAACACTTTTTACGTTTGGAGTCCGGTGCTCCCTCTTTGGATTTCAACTTTCTTCCTCACTTCACCTTCTCTGCTCAGTATCTGTGGGTTCTGTGTGCACACGGCCCTGCAGTCTCATGCCCTTTTACGGGCACTGATGGGGCGTTTACCTATGCTAATCCTATGTTAATTAGGATCACCTGGCACGCGCTCTCAACTTAAGCTGGGGACACACTACGCGATTTTCTGCCCGATTTTACCCACGATTCACAGTCGGGTCTCGTCTGCACCAGTCGGCACTAGTTGGCGACAGTCGGCCTGGCGAGTCGGGGCAGAAATCTGTTAGTGTGTGATGGGGAGCAGACTCAAATCGGCAAGTGTGTGAGGCGAACAGACACTGCCCGACTTCAGTCGCAACAATTCAAACATGTTTGCCGATTCTGGACGCAGTCGGGTAGTGTGTACTGCACCGAACAAATGAAATAGCATCTGAACTCAACGTCGATCCATAACTTTCTTTTTAACTAACCGCATTTGTGGAAATTACATGCTACACTCTTAAACTGTCACTCCCGCGAGAGTTTTTTGCGAGAGTTTGGTGTGTTCAAGTGACCAAGAGATGAGAAACAAATGGGATGATAAATAATTGTTTTTACTGTGTTTTACAGCTGATTTAAGACTTCAAACTCAAAACTGACCCGAACACCATAGATGGTAACAGAAAGCTGACAAGAGGAAGGTTCCATTGAAACCAAGGGGTAGACTGACAGAAAAGGCCCAGGGACCCACACTTAAAATATTAAAACCATTATTTTGACGGATAAGGAAACTTAACAGTGTAACCAAGAGAAGAAAAACTAATTGGATGAAAAAAAATGTTTTTAGTGTATTTTACAGCTGATTTAAAAACATGGGTCAAAACTGACCCTAACACCATAGATGGTAGCAGAAAGCTAACACAAGACGAAGGTGAAGAAGATATTAGTGAATGAGGCCGGCCTAATTGTTTCCAGCGAGAGCATTCATCAGTGTTAAAGCTAAAAGCAAGCGAGAATGCTTCGTTAGTTCCCACCACTGTCATACTGTAGCTTATGTGAAGCTTATCATCTGAACTTATAGCTGCAAAGGCTGAAGCTCAGTGTGTTTAGTTAGTGGGGTTTTCAGCGAAGCCACATATTCCAAATAACCCTTCAAAAACAGTTCAAAATGAATTGAGAGAGTAAAGTAAATTGAGCAGTAAAGCCAGTTGGGTTTAAGGGAAAGTATTAAATCTTTCTTTTGCTGAGTCCATTTTAATATTTCAAATGACAGTATTGTTTATTGATGTCGTAAAATAACATCTGGACATGTTTAATCGTCTTACTGTCTTGTCTGCCTGATGAAGACCACAGAGCACGGAGTACAGTGGGATGTATTGGAGCTTTGTCCCACTTGAGTACGTTCCATAGAAGTATGTTGACTTAAATCACAGGAAAAACATGACGTTAAGACCAATGTTTAGAATTTCACTGTTTAGAACTGGAAGATCAGTGAACAGATAACAGACATAAAAGAGGATTTGACACTGTGAGATACAGTAGAGGATGTTGTTCAGCTGGCTATATTCACAGCTGAACTTGAGGCCTCCTGAGCATCTTGTGCTGTTATCATGTGTACTAAATCACAAGCTCCAGTGCCCCAGGGCATTTCCTACCACAGTCCCCCCCCCCCCCCCCACCGCTATTATTCGTGCTTAACAGTGAACACAACCTAACCCCATTTCCTGTTCTCCAAAGAATTGATCCTCAGATATATTGCTTAAGCCCACTGACCCATAAAACTCAGCAAATGCATTGTGGTCTTTGTCTGAAATTAAAGGAATAAGGGGGGAGTGAATGAAGAGTGGCTGAACGTCTTGAAGTCAGACAAGAAACGTATACGCACAACACTTCAGACTGATACTGACCTGTGGGCCTCTAGGACGAGATCACAATTAAGAGATGCTATGTAGAGAACACGATGACATTATGCGCTCCGCTGTACTGAGCTAAATGAGATAACAGAAAACCTCAATTAAGAAAACTGTATAATGTAGTTAACAACCTCGAACCCAGTTTACTTTCAATAACCCATTAAGATGAAGTATGTAGGCCAGAGGGGGGAGTTTGAAAAGGTTCACTGTTCACCTGAAGGAATCCTTAAAGCTGTTAAAAGAAAGTTTTCCGCACCCTGCCTTGGCATGACGGTGAGTAGAAAGTTGGTGAATTATCGATTTTTGATGAAGTATCCCTTTAAGTACACAATCATCATTTATAACACATGAATACTCATTAGTATGTAGTTTATAAACACAGTTAAAAATGTTTTACTCATCATTGATAAGCACTAACTCGATTCATAAAATACATACTAATGTGTATTTATTAATGCTTAACTAATGCTTAACAGTGTGTACTTATGTGACCCATGTTGCTCTGGCCTGCCCTGAGTGGGTTTCGAAACCGGGTCTTGCATACCGCGGGCGACGATGCTAACTGTTTCACCAAGAGGTCAATGACCACTTGGCAAGTGGGTTAGCACATCTTTTATGGGTGAGTGAGTTTAAAGCAGAAGTAAGCGGAATGTTTGTGTTAATATAAGTCTTAAATAGTTATATCTTCCGACAGCAATCACTTATATAGAGTGTTTGGTCTGAAACACGGGTCTGTCAGTCACTCTGCTCTGCTGTAAGCCGAGGAGAAAACTTTCCTTGTATCCTACAACCTTTATCCAATGAGGAGAGAGAATGGCATGAAGGGCTGTGTGTGCAGCCAAGGGATGCGCGTGAATGTGGTGACGTAGGGACGAGGGCGGGGACTGCTAACTCCATCGGCTGACAAGAAGTTAGCCAAAACCACCGGATCGCTTACTTCTGCTTTAACTAATGCTTAATAGTGTGCACTTATGTGACCGATGTTGTTTGGCCTGCCCTGAGTGGGTTTCGAACTCGGGTCTCCCATACCGCGGGTGACGATGCTAACGTTTCACCAAGAGGTCAATGACCACTTGGCAAGTGGGTTAGCAGGTCTTTTATTGGTGAGTGAGTTTAACTTCAGTACTGCTAACCGCCACACGCCATCACTTCTCCTCACTGGTACCTCATGACTGTGACTATACCCGCGGACATCTGTTACACTTATTATAAAGTGTTACCGAATACATTTAATGCTGAACTTCTTCTGAGTAAACAGCTGTTATTGCTAACATTAATGAGCTCCTTATTTATATATATAAATAAGTCATATTGTTATCATCAATAAATCCCATATAGCTTACAGAGCCAAGCCAATATGCAACAGTAGCCTCACTATGTATCCAAAGCTGATACATGTGTTATAAGAATCATAATAACAAGAGTTAAACTTTAAATATGCTGTTCTCATCTGTACACATTTTAATTGTGCTAATTGTTCTGTTATTCTTTTTTTTATTTATGTCCTGCCTGCTTCAGTGGCTTTGCTGCAGGTTTCCATCTGACCTGTCTGTGTGTGGATTAATTACACATACAACTGCAGTCAGTTTACCAGAGGCTGCTCTGATAACCTTCTTTCACTCTTTCCAAACCTAATCAGTTCTGGCCACAACTGTCTGAGCTGCCATGCTGCAGTAAATCAGTGGGAACTAGAGGCTTCTAGTTAATTTTGCGGAGGGGATTGGGGCATGTGTGTGTGCGCGTGCATACATGTGTGTCTGCGTTTGTGCGCGTTGTTTAGTTCACTTAATAAGAAAGTGAAAAACAAATGATGATATGATTAAACTTCACATTTCCGAGTCATTTACACTTTTTCTAAGTTCCAAATGACAAGAAAAAAGTTTTTTTTTTAAATAGTTGAATGCTAATGTGTGTGTGTGTGTGTGAGAGAGCAGACAGACAGGCTGGGCTTAGTGGGGCCCAGGAGAGCCCTGGGGCCCATACACAACAATAAGCTTCTTTATTACAGACTGAAACTGAAGACAGCGGGGGCACACCCTGTGGGCTCTTCATGCATATCAGCTTATAGGCTCGCATGGAGACACATTCAGCGACTCATAAGCAGAAACAAAAATAACCTCCCGCAGATAGTGAGTAGACACTGTCTGCAAGTTTCGATGCAAACAAAACAGCTCAGGTTTCAACCAGTGGACATAAAAGGACCCAAACTAATGCTAATTAAATGAATCTGGTGTTAACCTGTTGAGAATCGGTATTATGTTGAGAAGATGAGTTCTATTAGCCATGGTAAAAATAACGCTCAATATTAGAGCAACAGAATCCAAGATGTGTTGACTCTTAGCCCCTATATGTGTCTGTAAGTGCCTACATTTTCCATAATGCAATGAATACATCACATCTGTCCTTCTCTAGAATCATTTTTTGAAGTTTCAAATCCAAAGGCTCCAATAATCCCAATGGCAGCACTATGGCATCAACTGGGGCGATTTAGACTTGCACCTCCAGAGAAACACAACAGATAGAATCAAAGTTTCCATGTGGTTCTAATGTTTAACATCTGTGGCCCCTGAAAGCCTGAACACCAGGGGTAACTGCATCTTCAGGGGCAATCTCGTGCTCTGCTGGTGGGCACAAGAGCCAGATTCATCATTTTTTAATGCTTTTGTCTGGAGATCCAACTTCCTGTTTCACTGTAAATTCCTCAACACAGAAGCACAGAGACCTCATGGAAATCTAAGATTTATCGACTAAAAATGAGACTAAGGGAAAAAAAACCCTTAAGCCTCAGCCACCAAAGCTAAACTAAGTTAAAACATTGGAATTGCGCTGATGCCATGTTTGTTTTCAAAATCTTATACTCTCTACTATATTTGTGCATGATAAGTGCTGTATGGTTAAGGTCGGGGAAGATCGTGGTTATGGTTATGAAAAAGCAAACATTAATTGTAGTCTGGGATGGGATGTGAGCTCCGTTCTCCTGCTACACACCCATCCATCATTCCAACCTCCACACTCTTACATTCTCCCACGCTGCATAATGCAATACTTCCTGTCTTAGCGCTGAAATTTGGCACTGTCCATGGGCTTTATTCCTCAGGACACTGGACTACAAGAGGCGATTCAGATGTGTAAATCATGGGACCTTCAAGGAAGTACAGTATAGCCCTTTAAAAACAAACTGTATGTAATGTAATTATAAATGGATAGTTTCAGTTGTTGTTCCTCTCTCATTAATAAAAGTATACCCAGACCCTGTATTCAGGACTTGAAGCCTCTTTGGCAGCAGTTAGAGATTCCAGTCTTCTTGGTTAAATCTCTACAAGCTTTGCACATCTGGAATGTTGCTGTCAGATCAACTCTGTCCGACTGGATGGGACATGTATGAGCTGCTGAGGTTCTCCTCAGGTGTTCAGTCAAGTTCAACTCTGGACTTTGGACTCTTTTCTCAAGGTCATTGTCTTCCTGAAAGGTGAAGCCTCACCCCAGCCTCCGGTTGTCTGCACTCACTGACCTCTGAGTTTGGCTGCAGTCACCCTGCTCTTAATCATGACCAGTTTCCCTGCCCCTGACACCCCTGAAAACACACTACCATGTTTTAATTTGAAAACAATACATTTTTTTCAAACTAATACAATCTCCATCCATATGGACACGGACAGATCTGAAAATGCATGCAAACATGAGCAATCACACACACTGGGCACACATTAGCTGGTACACACAGGAAGCAGATTGTGTGTAGGCCTACTGCTGCAGCTCATTAGTAAAGATCAATAAATTCATTAAATTAAAATACAGAATTTTTCTGAACATAAGCTGCAGCAGGCAACAAGGTCTAAGATTGAGATAAGACCCAATCAGGTTGCGTCTGTGGGCATCTATGTCATCATCAATGAACCTATGCCAGTTATCATACTAAAACGGGTCCAGCAGCATGTTTAGATGCAAAAACGTAACAAATGAGATACATTTTAAAATGACAAAGAGGTGTGCTCAAAACTCACTTTAAAATGTTTTTCCCTCCTTCTAGATCTCATGGCTTGGTGTTGTTCCCAACATGCAGTGCCTAAATAATTTAGATTTTTAATTTAAAAAATTGCAAAATATTCTATGCATGTTTTACTTTGTTCATTGGCTGTTACATGTCTAGTGATTGGAAATCAGCCACATCAAATTAATCGTTGAAGTCTATTTTTCTGCTTTTTCACCATGCATTTCTATAATTCTGAGCTTCAAATGGTTGAAATGTCAGTTGCATTTACACCATTAAGATGAGGAAGTTCTCAGAAACTACACAACCTCTGGAGCTGTGGATACTCTGTCATCCCATAATGAAAATGAAGGAGCCCCTTGCAAATGGTGAAAAGTGACAGATAGCGGCTGATGGGTAACAACAGTAGAGACTGTGTGAGGGTGTCATAGATCATGCTGATGTCTCCACGAAGGACAGACCTCTAGATAAGCTTCTGTGGAGACTAATTCAATTGGAGAGTAACATCAGGCTGAAGTGAGGGTCTGTTGGGCTCAGCCAGACCACAGTGAAGAAAGCACAGAACGGCAGCTGCTGCTGCTGGGGTCAGGACCACGTTCAGGACAATCAGCATTCACAATGTTGGTGTATTTTGTTAAAGGGATAGTTCAATATTTTGGCAAATTGGCCCATTGCCATAATCCCTATAGTTTTAGGAGTAGGTTCATTATGTTTAAGCGTCGGTGCAAACTGTTTTTAGAACGGTGGAGCAGAGCCGCGAGCTGCTCAGAGCTACGCTACGGAGGCTAATGGGATTTTTTGGTTTCCCTCATCAAACTCATCAAATACAACAACTCCAAAACGCTCTGGTGGACAAGTTGTGACCTGCACATTCACCACGTTATGAGATAATAACGGAACGTTTTCGAGGTAAATTCATGCAAAACCGCTGATGCACGTTCCCGTCGGGGGCAGTTTTTCTGCAAGCAGTCTCTGCATTTGCCTCGAAAACAACTCTGTCTCGTAACGTTCCGTTATTATCTCATAGCGTGGTGAATGTGCAGGTCACAACTTGTCCACCAGGGCGTTTTGGAGTTGTTGTATTTGATGAGTTTGATGAGGGAAACCAAGAAATCCCATTAGCCTCCGTAGTGTAGCTCTGAGCAGCTCACGGCTCTGCTCCGCCGTTCTAAAAATAGCTTGCACCGACAATTAAAAGTAATTCAATCATTCATTCAATCATTCCAATTTAACCTCAGGCACACAAAGAACAACACACATACATATAAACACACACATACTCACATACATATGCATCTTCCACCACAATATATGTACTGTACAGCACCACAAACATCACAGCCCTTGTCTTTGTTATTTTGTCTAAGTTGTCTTGTCAGTCCTTGTAATAAGTTGTTTTCTATGTCCCTCTATGTTCGTGTTTTTCCCCACCTATCCTGTAACCGTTATACTATTTGTTTTTAAAAAGAAAAAAAAAAGGGTAACAAACCTACTTCTAAGACTATGGCAATGGGCCAATTTGCTAAAAATGTTGAACTATCCCTTTAATACATAGAAATGTAGTGAAGTTACACATGGAGGAAAGAGCATCTCGTGTTTGGACAGAGAAAACATCTGACAAACATGTAAACCCCCAGCCATGAGAACGGAGCGTTTCTCTGGTGTGTGGTGTTTCTCACTGCTGGTGTTGCTGTGGTTCAGCCAGTAAGACGATACAACAGTCTGTTTTTCCTCTTGAGTGCTTTCACAGAGAACCGGAGTCACACTCAACAAAAAAGACGTGACCGCTCACACAGACAGCAACAGCTGGAGGACTTACCGCTGGAGCAGTTGGAGCCCCCCCAGCCCGGTTCACAGTGGCAGGTGTTGGGAGCCATGCAACGGCCGTGAACACAGCTCTCCGCACAGTGAGCTGGACAGAGAGGAGACAGGAAGACAGGCCACTGATAAGTACAGTCGCTCGGAGACAGACACTCCTAAAGAAGACATCTGCATTAGTGTTAGATATGTAGGAGGAAATCACCTCGGCTTTAACAGAGCTGTACACACTGGGATCGGACTTGAATTACAAGAGTTAAGACTTTGGACTTCCGTGTTTAAAGACTCCACTTACTCCTTGAGTGCCAATATAGGAAAAGAAAAGGATAAGTCCACTATGATTAAAATGATAGTGAGATACATAAATATGAGTAAAACTTCTGTAAAACAGTGATGATTGAGTTTGATGTTCAAACTAAAATCTAAAATGTATCTTTGGTTTCTTCCAAAGAAAGTACATTAAAAAATACAATCCACGTGCAATATGTCCAAAGCAGTGCAAATAAGCAGTTATGTAGCCTACAGTAAATACATAAAGAGAAATTCTTATTAAATAACAAGACAGTAGGCTAACAAGTGGTCTCTGGCGCTCATGTTGTGTTCAGTGCCTGTGTATACCATAAGGAACAAAAGACATCTTATTATGCTCCAGCTGGTCCTCGCGGTCCTGAATCAATGACCAGATGGAAGCAGTTCGGTGGGTGTGAGGTTTAGCCTTCCTGTCAACAGCACTGTCAAATATATTACCAATTATACCAATTCTGGAGAGCATGATTTATTTATTTTTTGCTCCCTACATTCAAGCTGCTGAGCCAGGCTGATGCCCTCGGTGTGGCATTTCAAGTGTCTGTTGGCAAACACCACTTCCTGATTGGGAACAATTGTTGGTTGTCTCCTTTAAAATGCCCTCTGTGTTCTCATTAAAGGTTAGAGTCTGCTCAGTGATTGTGCCCAGATACAGAATCTCCTTCTCAATCTCATGACTTCCTCCTTTTTAGATTTTTTTTTTCTGTGTTAAGCATTATTAGGCTATATTCATCAGTTGTTTCTGTTTTGTGGCCCCTTGCTGTCCGATCCTCAGATCATGTAAACTAAAAAAATGGATAAAGCACAGAAAAAAGTGAAAACGCTCACTCTGATTTTGTTTTGTTAGGTGAGGCATATTGCTCACTTGTTTTTTATATTTTCTTTGTTTTTCATTTTCATTTTTTTATGTAATGTCTCTGTTTTTGTATTATTAAATGTATATTTGATACTGTTGGACCCCAGGAAGAATAGCTGTGGCTTTGCCAATGGGGATCCGTATAATAAACAAACAAACAAACAAACAAACTGAAAACAACAGATCTGACAGTTCAACTCTCAGCTCAGCAATTACTGAGAGGACTGCACAGCTCTGCTCTTCTACACATTCAAGTCTGATTCTTGTCTTTGATTCTTGTTTCTGGTTGGAAAAGATTCATGTGCAAATGATGTTTACTTTCCTTTACATTCTGGTTTGGTCTCCTGCAGCTTGAAGAAAAATATTTGGATATTCAACTGCTAAATGCCTCCCCCCCCCCCCCCCCCCCCCCCCCCCCCTCTCCCTTACTCTCTCTGTCTCACCTCTGACCCAGCATTTACACCCACTTCAAGCTATTTTTGATGTGAGAGGTGAGAGAGAAGTCTTGTGTACATCTGATTCCCACTCTTCCACACACTTATACACACGCACACACTTCAGGATATATCTAGGCACATAGATCAGAAAGGCGACTTACTGAAAACTGTTATGAAAAACATAAATATTAAAGAGTTGTACATCCAGAAAAAAAACTCCTGCGTTTATCCCTCTGCCCATATTTGTCTATATGACAGTCTTAACCTGTCAAATATGAGGCAATGTTGACGTGTTGCAGCAACAGGCTGAAGCGACCAGCAACCAGCGACCAGTCTAGCTCTATGGGTTCATCATGACAAATTTCTTTCACAGTGTTGATCCTCTGTTAGTAGAAAAATATTAACTTTGTGCACTAAAAAGGGAAAATGTAATTTAATAACATTCATTTCTGTAAAAGAACAATAGGAAGAAGCAGTGACTTCCTTTGGCACCAGCTGATATTTCCAGTATGGTGTCACTAAATCTCTGATGAGTCATTAACAAACTCATTTCATTAACGAGGCCTCTCCGGCTGCATCCAAACTAAATCTAATAAATGTAACCTTAATGTAATCTGGTCTCTGACATGCTGTGTGGTGTGAGGATGTGGTGGATCCTCGCTGCGCTGCTTTGTCGAGGAGCTCAGGGAGACTGTCACTGCAGCATGTGATAGCTGCTTACACAACAGAGTCTTTTCACACCAAAATAAATTCCCCTCTGAACTCCCGGGGCACAATATCACATCCCCTGCCTGCCTTGCATCAAACCGCGGCCTCCGTCTCCTCCAACAACACACACATACTATGACTTTCTTCTCTCACCAACCACTGACACTGTGTGCTCACATAATGCTTTCTTTTTACTCTCTCCTCTGAACACCAGTTGTTGTTTTTGCCACTGTGGCTTCACACCTGTCAGCGCCTGCTGGCCACAGAGAGGGGCGAGGGGAGGGAGGGGCGAGGGGAGGGGGGGCTAGCACAGTAGCCAGTAAGGTCACTATAATAAAAATACAAGGAGACCCTAAAGGTTGTGTTTTTTCAGCTTGTGATAGTGATTCAGTTGCACTGTGCTCAACAGCATCTTCATACATTAAAGGGATAATCCAACATTTAGGCAAATTGGCCCATTGCCATAATCCCTATTGTTTTAGGAGTAGGTTTGTTACCTTTAATTGTTGCTGCAAGCTATTTTTAGAACGGCGGAGCAGAGCTGCAAGCTGCTCAGAGCTACGCTACGGAGGCTAATGGGATTTCTTGGTTTCCCTAATCGCCACTGTCGGGGGCAGTTTTTCAGCAAGCACTGTCTTACGACACCGGCATTGCATTTACCTCGAAAACAACTTTGTCTCGCAACAATACATCATTATTTTATAGCGTGGTGAATGTGCAGGTCACAACTTGTCCACGATAGCGTTTTGGAGTTGTTGGATATTATATGTAAGAAATTCCATTAGCCTCCGTAGTGTAACTCTGAGCAGCTCACTTCTCTGCTCCAGCGTTCTAAAAACAGCTTGCACCGACAATTAAAAGGTAAAAAACCTACTTCTATACTATAGGGATTATGGCAATGGGCAAATTTGTCAAAATGTTGGAATATCCCTTTATGTTGCATTATATTATGTATTATTTTATTTTCCTTACACTGTCCAAGTCACAACATGACAAAACTTTTACTTTGTATAGGCTACTACACCTGAGAGCTGATCAAGGTTGAGTGTACTGTGTTTTGATTTTAATGAATTTAGATTTTTGAGTTGTGAAGAGTTTTCTTGCATTCATAACATTAAGACTATAGGATGCCTGATTGATGGAATACCAACAAAATAAAACCATTCATGCAGAACATGTCATTATAGTGCTGGCTTAATGGTCCCATACAGTATAAAGGTAGATGTGCATGTGTGCTTTGATTATGAAGCGGGACTATAGGTTTTATACTGTGAAAGTGTTAAAGCCTTATACCACATAGAAATGCACACGGGGGTGCCGTGTGTCGCAGTGGGTTGAGCAGGCACCTCATATGCAGAGGCTATGGTCCTTGCTGCAGTTGGACCCGGTTCGAATCCCACATCGGGCGGCCCTTTACTGCATATCATTCCCCCTCTCTCTGCCTCCCCATTTCCTGTCTCTCTCAACTGCACTAACCAATAAAAGGCATAAAATGCCCCAAAAATATACTTTAAGAAAGAAATGCACACAGCCTCTCTGAAACTGAGGTTTAAGCCAGCCGTCAGGACTTCCTGTAACTCTGTGATGTCACAACAACAAAGCAGTCACTGTCCTCAGTCATGGCTCAAACCCACTGAACGTCCATCCAACATTGCAGGATTTCGTTTCTCTGGGTGTCTGACAGTTAAATAAATATAGAAAATATAGAATTTGATATTTTTATTGGCTTACTCAGAAAACGGTCAGCCAATCAGGAGAGAGGTTTGGAGAATGCCCTCTTCTGATTGGCAAACTGACCCATTGTCACTAAATGTAGAACTACACTGAGATAATTTTGGTTATCTAAATGTAAATACATCTTTGATGAGTAATATAAGGACTTTCAACATATTCAACATCAAGGTACTCACGAGCACAGATCTCTCCGTCCTCGTCGAAGCCTGGGCAGCACTGGGACTTCCTGCGGTACATGGTTTTCTCACCTCTGCGATACGCTGTCCGATAGCTCACCCTGCACACACACAGGAGGTGAGATCACACACATGATCACACAATGTCATTCACTTTCATTGATCATTTCATTGTGTGGTATAAAATGTGGAGTAAGTTCTCTGCATATGGAGCCAGGTGGAATTAATCATTTAAAGGGATAGTTCAACATTTTGCAGAATTGGCCCATTGCCATAATCCCTATAGTCATAGCAGTAGGTTTGTTACCTTTAATTGTCGGTGCAAGCTGTTTTTAGAACGGCGGAGCAGAGCGGTGAGCTGCTCAGAGCTACGCTACGGAGGCTCATGAAATTACGTGGTTTCCCTCATCAAACTCATCAAATACACAATCCAACAACTCCAAAACGCTCTTGTGGACAAGTGGTGACCTGCACATTCACCACGCTATGAGATAATAACGGAACGTTACGAGACATTGTTTTCGAGGTAAATTCATGCAAAACCGCTGATTCGTGTTCCCGTCTGGGGCAGTTTTTCGGCAAGCAGTCTCTCAAAAACAACTTTGTCTCGTAACGTTCCGTTATTATCTCAGAGCGTGGTGAATGTGCAGGTCACAACTTGTCCACCAGAGCGTTTTGGAGTTGTTGGATTGTGTATTTGATGAGTTTGATGAGGGAAACCAAGAAATCATTAGCCTCTGTAGCGTAGCTCTGAGCAGCTCACGGCTCTGCTCCGCCGTTCTAAAAATAGATTGTACCAACAATTAAAGGTAACAAAACTACTCCCAAGACTATGGGCCAATTTGCCCCCCCCCCCCCCCCCCCCAAAAAAAAAACTTTCCCTTTAACTCTGTTCTGATGACAACCCTGTCAGACCAGAACAATTCTTATATGAGAAGCCTGTTCATACACAGTGTCTAATAAATAAAACTGATTATGAAAGAAATGGTAAACTCTTCCTGTCATGATCCCTTGTCCATGGTAAAACACAAAAACAATTCAACACTGGATACATTTTGGTTATACATCTATTATTTGACCAGCCCAGTACAAGATCATATCAGTCACTCAACAGTCTCTGTATAAATAAAATATCAGAATTACAAGTTTTGATGGATGATATGGGCTCCTCCTCTGTAACTGTAATGCTATTTAAGCAGGTCTACTGCACCAGTGAAACAGTGTAGAAGAACTGACTGACTGTGAATTGCATTTGAAGGAATTTATATAAGAAACTGTGTGAATGTCATGCGACTGGTTACTTGGCCATTCTCTCTGCAGCTGGAAGAGAAGTGTTTGTAGTGACTTTGAACTCTTCTGTTTAAACCTCATTTCTGTGGCTTGGACGCTCAAGAAAAAAGACGTCAGTGGACTTTGTGATAACAATTTCTGTCAGACTTCTAATTTCTAAGTTGCAATAAATAGATTTTGTTTGTCCTCACTTTGTGATCATGCAGTTGCTAGTGTAGACTGACGCCACAATGACATAAGCTTGACAAAAATAAAGGAACTCAAGCAGCTTCAAGCCACGGAGGAGAAGGAGGGGGTGGAAACACTGTGGTTAACAGATGAGGGAAGCGTGCTGGTGCACTACAGAGACCAAAGCAGGCCAACCTCCACCCTCTGCACCCGTACACACAGGTTCTTGTTTGGTGCCGTCCTTACCTGTGTCTGGTGCACTTGAACCAGTTGAGGATGTCGGTGCAGCTGGTGTAATAAACCTGATCGAACGGATGAGCGTACGACTCCTGCACGGTCACCGAGTAACTGAAACCACAGGAAGAGACAGAGGAGAGACACATCAGATATGAGGATCAGGATCTGTGTTAGTGTGTGTGTGTGCAGAGGTTTCCTACACAACATCCAACCCCTCATGTTCATCCCACAGGATTCTGAAACACACCTCTGTCTGAAGCGAGTATTTTTATGTGTGTTATTTAAAGGGATAGTTCACCCAAAATTCAAATTTCACTGATTATCTACTCACCCTCATGTCAACTAAGAGCTGTGAGAATTTTCAGAGTCCTCCGTGCCTTCTCTGAGTTACGGGGGGGTCCGCACAGCAGTATTTGTCCATATAATGGTTGTGAATGGATACCACTTTTCTTCGTCCAAAAAGACACACCAAAAAACATCCAAATACCTCCATACTGCTCGTCTGTAATGTCCCTCTTGTATTGAAGCCCCGACATGAGAAATTGTTCCGAAAAAATTAAATAAGTCTATATTTTAAGCTTGTTTGTAGCGGAAGCTCCCAGTGTCTCAGTTCACTGCTCTTCCTGTGTCCGTGCAAATCTCGCGTGGTTTGCACTGACTGGCAGAACAATTTCTCATTTCGGGGCTTCAATACAAGAGGGACATTACAGATGAGCATTATGGAGGTATTTGGATGTTTTTTGGTGTGTCTTTTTGGACGAAGAAAAGTGAAGTGGTGTCCATTCACAACCATTATACAGTATACAGTATTTATGGGGACCAAAATGCAGGACCCTGAGTTGTGGAAGCTGTGTCATTAACAGGTCCCCACAAATATAGTGATATGCAGGTAGTATGTGTGTAAGAAATACTTATGCGCACAGATGTCTCCATTCTCATACAGTGTGTGTGTGTGTGTGTGTGTGTTAATGTGTGTTTCAAGTCCAGAAAATTTTCACTTTTATCTAATAGTTCACCAAACAGCCCAGAGCACATGGTTTTGATTCAACAAACATTTGTGAAGCATTATTTTATGTGTGTGAAAATTCTTTATTGTGTTCAACAGATTTACTGGAAATAAGAATATAACCTGGTTCTGATTAGAGGGGAAACAAGAATTCAATTGGTACAATAATACAAGCCTAAATCATAGAACGAGTTATAAATTAATCGATAAATGTTAAATAAAGTTTCCAATGATAAGTGAATAATAAATGAACAGTTTAGTTGGTGTTAAGTAGAGGTTTTCTTCCAAGGACATTCCTATTCCCGCTACAAAAAGTGTTTATTTTTGTTTTATAAACCAATTAAATGAAGTGTGACTCTATTTGCTAAAGCAGGGAGTCAAGGCAACAGGCTTTAATGACTGCATGTTGTTTAAATGAGTCATTTGTATTTTTTTTGCAATTGTCACATAGTCAGTGTTACTCTTAAAGCAGAAGTAAGCGATCCGGTGGTTTTGGCTAACTTCTTGTCAGCAGATGGAGTTAGCAGTCCCCGACCTCGTCCCTACGTCACCACATTCACGCGCATCCCTTGGCTGCACACACAGAGAGGACCGCCCCTTTATGCCGTTCTCTCTCCTCATTGGATAAAGCTTGTAGGATACAAGGAAAGTTTTCTCCTCGGCTTACAGCAGAGCAGAGTGACTGACAGACCCGTGTTTCAGACCAAACACTCTATAGAAGTGATTGCTGTCGGAAGATAGAACTATATTAACACAAATATTCTGCTTACTTCTGCTTTAACTGATCAAATATGTCGGTTAGGCTTCAAACTTATTTTTTTTACTCCCAGATTTGAAAGCATCCTTTTGGTTTTGCGTCTTTTTCTGTCCCCGCAGCAGCAACTATTTTTGCTTTTCTTGATTCAGTTGCATTTTGTATTTATGTTACAAGCCCATGCATGTTATTCAATTCAATTCAATTCAAAAAACTTTATTCATCCCCAAGGGGCAATTAAAAAGCACGCTGAGCAGTTCAAGTAAGATCACAAATAGACAGCAAACACTCACACGCACACACAGACACACACACACAATATGATTGGCCCATGCAACATCTTACTGTACTTCATGTTTGCTAGGGAAAGTTGTTTGAAAGAAGCCCTTTACCTCAGCAGCCCTGCTACGCTGACGGACTACTTCCATTAACATTAAAGCAGAAGTAAGCAGATTTTTTGTGTTAATATAAGTCTTAAATAGTTCTATCTTCCGACAGCAATCACTTTTATAATAATAATAATAATAATAATAAATTTTATTTGTAAAGCACTTTTCATAAAGTAATCTCAAAGTGCTACAGAAACCAAAAACAAAATAAACAAAAGACTAAGAGAAAAATCAGACACGATTAAAATCAGCAGAAGAAAGAATAGCTAAAGGAGGAGATGAAAGTGCAGAAAGAGAATAAAAACATCTAGGAACGACCTAGGAAAGCCTGTTTGAATAGAAAAGTTTTAAGCCCTTTTTTAAAGGCATCGACAGACTGGGGTTGTCGTAGGTTTTCAGGGAGGGAGTTCCAGATGTGTGTACTTTTATAGAGTGTTTGGTCTGAAACACGGGTCTGTCAGTCACTCTGCTCTGCTGTAAGCCGAGGAGAAAACTTTCCTTGTATCCTACAACCTTTATCCAATGAGGAGAGAGAACGGAATAAAGGGGCGGTCCTCTCTGTGTGTGCAGCCAAGGGATGCGCGTGAATGTGGTGACGTAGGGACGAGGGCGGGGACTGCTAACTCCATCGGCTGACAAGAAGTTACCCAAAACCACCGGATCGCTTACTTCTGCTTTAATGAGAGGGCAGTGTTATTTCACACAGAGCTACTGTCGGCCCGAGTGTGGCCTGTGGTTCCCTCATATGGTTTGATCTCCTTCTCCAGTGTTTGACCTGTAGAATTTGTTCCCGTGACAACCCAAATGGGCGGCAGCGTGAAACTGTCTTTGTGATGCTGCAGGTCCCTGAAGGGAACAGGCCTGTAAAAGAACATGATAGCAAGAAATTGTTGACTGACCTCTCCCAGTGGCTGCAGACGTTGGGATCCTCCAGGTTGAGGGAGGAAGCGATGAAGGGCAGGAAACAGAAGGCCACGGCCAGGAGAAGAGTCCTGTGGCCGTGCAGTAACAGAGCCATCTCAGTCAGAGCTGCACCTTCACACAGGGAGGGGGGGAGGAGAGGACACAAGTCAGAGGGTTTCAATCTTTAAAAAATAGTGATAGAAAAGAATAAAAATGAATCCATTTAAAAAGGAGAGGTCAAAGTCACTAATTCAATCAGGTCTTTCTCTCATTATTTTGAAATAAATCAAACCATAAGTGATTTTTTTTGGGGGGGGCAGCCAAAAAATCGAATTTAATTTTCATTCCGTGGAAACAGAATGGAAATGGAGAGGGTGCAGCAAATGCTCCATGTGGTATACGCATTTGGCTCAGATTAACCCAAACTTTGTGTCTTTGTGTGTTTTTAAAATGGGATACAGTTTTGAATTACTGATGTATCAATTTCTACTCGACTTTCAGCAAGTGTTCCAAGTCAAAACCGGTTCTAAAACCAAAAGATTTAAATGCAATCTGCAATTCTGCTCTCTGGCAGTACTAATTTAGGGGGATCAGATTTGAAAGATGAATGTGAACTATGGTTATTGGTTATCTAAGGCTAGAAATCAGATAAGATGCAATGGTTTCTTTGTGGGTTTCACTAACAAGTTGAGTTTTGAGAAGCAGCAGCGGCGGCAGCATCAGTACATCACCATAATCAGAAGGGTGTGTTGGATCTGTGTTGAGTGAGTTGACTCTGCAAATGTTACGGTCTGGCACCGCCTGCCTGAACTAACTTTGGCTTATGTTTACCACTTGAAACCTCTTTCAGCACATCGCACACAGAGATTGGAGAGTGGGTGTTTTAAATGGAAGAGAATGCAGGTTAAGTCATTATTCTAGAAGATACCCTCTCCTGCTTTATCTACCATCCAGACCAGTGCGTCTTCTCAGATCAAGAGCTATCAAAATAAACCGTGCAGACCACCACTGGGAGTCACAACAGAAATTTAATACTAAAGTGTTGTGGTCCTAATGACTCGGGTATTGAGCCATCCAGACCTGGAGGAGAACCTTAATTATCAGGAACCTCTGCACTTCACATGCTGCACAGCAATGGTGCAGATTATATAGCATCAAAATCAGCACCTATGAGTGATGGTCAGACTCCATGAGTCTCATAGCGGTGACTCACTAATGAAACGTTCCTGTGTGTCCCTTGTGTTTCATCTGATTTCCTTTAAATATGAAGCTAAGTGAGTAGAAAGTGTCCAAGTCCAACTACACTGTAAAACAACCAGTTAAAAATAATGTTTGTTACTTAATCAGAGCGTTTTGCAGTTGTTGGATTGTGTATTTGATGAGTTTGATGAGGGAAACCAAGAAATCCCATTAGCCTCCGTAGCGTAGCTCTGAGCAGCTCGCGGCTCTGCTCCGCCGTTCTAAAAACAGCTTGCAACGACAATTAAAGGTAACAAATCTACTCCTAAAACTATAGGGATTATGGCATCGGGCCAATTTGCCAAAATGTTGAACTATCCCTTTAAGAGCACGTCCCATGTTGGCAATGCCCAAAATCTCTCTCATCACTTTCCTGTCTCTCTCCACTATCCTATCAACACCTCTGTGTTGCAGCTGTCTCATGGCTGCACCTCTTTGCACTAAACAATATAAGATTCACACCACCTCCTCTGCACACAGTTATTTACTACTAAATAATAAACCATCAAGTAATTAAACAAATTGATCAACTATGAAGAAACCAACACCATCACACTGTAAATTCTTCAGAATATTCATGACGTCAAAGGACATAATCACATTTAGGAACAGCTGTTTGTGTGTGAACCATGACATGAGGTCAGAGCCCACTGACCTGCAGGGAGCAGGGTCATCTAAGTTCAGTTGTGGAGCTTTGATCGTGTTTTTTTCTGAACCAGCAGTAACATGACGCTGAGCTATATTAACATTTACAGTGAAAGTCACAGGTTTCATTATGTACAGTCTCTTAAGATAATTCTTTTCATGATTACAGCTCATTCCAGCCACTTACTGTATCTCTGCAGTACCTCATTGTAAACATTAACCACAAAGCCCTAACCACAAACATGGAGGACTGCGTTATGTTTAATACCATTTGAGGATCAAACCTGGACAAAACAGCAGCATTAAACCATAATACTATTGCTGGGATAAATATATACACTTGATTTGAGAGCTGCAGCTTCATATTAGCTTTATGCTTTATGATCCATCATTTCAGAAGAGTTTGTCTGGTATTGGAGTCACGCTAAGAAGACACCACCTCACAGCTGGAGTGGACACAAGGAATGACAACCAGTACAGAGGTCACGCAAGCTTTGTTACAAAAACAACTGAAACCTGTGGTTCTAGTTTGTACAAAATTATAAATGGCGCCATGTGCTCTTTAATGGAGGAGGAGCCTCGACCCAGTGTATCATATGTTGCATTTCCAATGCAAAATCTCTTGCTCATCACTGCATTCTTTTTTTTTTGTGATCAAATTTTTATTTTCATTTTCATAAAGTCCAACAAAAGCTCATCACTGCATTCTATGATTGAAGTGGCTGGACATCACTGAATATTCATAGACAGCAGCACTGGTACATATTCATCTACACAGCTGTGTTGGGTAAACTTCCAGAATACCCCTTCCCTCTCTCTCTCTCTCTTGTAGCTACCATCTGTGGTTGCTTTAATGTACCTCGGGTCAGGACAGACCTTGGCAAAACATAATTCTCCTACCAGGCTACAAAATGGTCTTGGAATAATTTACAAAAAGTTCTTAGAGGGATATTTCAAATTTTTTGCAAATTCGCCTATTGCCATAATCCCTAGGGGTAGGTTCATTACATTTAATTGTCGGTGCAAGCTGTTTTTAGATCAGCGGGGCAGAGACGTGAGCTCTGCAGCGCGCGGTATTTCCGCCTTTCCCTCATCAAACTCATCAAATACACAATCCAACAACTCCAAAACGCTCTCATGGACAAGTTGTGACCTGCACATTCACCACACTATGAAAGTAATAAAAAATAATGGAACGTTATGAGACCAAGTTGTTTACAAGGCAAATGCGTAACTGGAACTACATTCCAGACACGGCTGCTGGGCGGAGTGATTTCAAAAGCGCAACTAGTTCTGAGTTTTTGCTTTGTGTAATGTTACATAATTATACGTTATTATCTCATAGCGTGGCGATTGTGCAGGTCACAACTTGTATGGTGAGGGAAACATGGAAATACCATTAGCCTCCGTAGCGTTAGCTGAGCAGCTTGTGTCTCTGACCCGCCGATCTCAAAACAACTTGCACCACCAATTAATGGTAATGAACCTACTCCTAAAACTATAGGGATTATGGCAATAGGCAAATTTGCCAAAATGTTGAAATATCCCTTTAAACTAAAAATATTTATATCTATTAATGGTTTTAAGCATATCGTAAGAATGTGGGAGGAATGTCATTGTTTTCCTGGAGTAAACTGTGTGTGAGTATCTGAGTTTTTGTTTTATTGTTTATTATATATCTTATGGGCTGATTTTACATGGCTGCTATGGCCAGGTCTCCCTTGTAAGAGAGATTTCTGATCTCAATGGGACTTCCTGGTTAAGTAAAGGTAAATTAATAAATAAATAAAATGATGTGGAACGAAAGCCTGTGTACATGTTGAAAATGATGATGAGATGTGTTCTAAGGTGCGAACGTCTAATCCAAACTGCTGGGTATTAAAGTACCGCCCGATTCTCAGGGGGGGAGACTTTTATTTCTAAGTCTAGTCTCCTTCCTTAATGGTACAGAAACAGCTGGCGGCTACAGCACATGATATGGCAACTTTATTACTCCAGATGCTTGATGATTCTAAAAAAACGGGTCAGTGAGGTTATACCCGTCACCGTGTCTTGTGGGGGAACCTCCTGTTGAAAACGGTCGGTCGGCGGAGGAAGCCCCCGTGAGATGTCTCCAGCGACTGCGTGGCTGCTGACAGTGTGTCTGTGCAGGCGCTTTATGGGCCAGCAGAGGCCAACGCTCTAAGGTTTCACTGAGCGAAGAGAGGGCACAGCTGCAACCACCGACGCCGAGACCCCTCCCCGCCCCAAGACAACTGCACTGCTGCACAAACAAGGGCCATGCTGTGTGTGTGAAAGGGCTCTAGACACACAACCTCTAATGGGCTGGATTAGGCCGGGCTGCATAACTTTGATACACTGTTCCAGGCAGCACAGTATTGATGCCTCTCTGTCCGCTCACAAAAGGACTGCCAGGAACCAAGACCTGCTGTCTGAAGTCCCTCCAGGACCAGACAAAGGGTGCACTCAGGCCATGGAGCAATATTTATCTGCAGGGGCACAGTCAGTTTTTTTTCCAGGGGCTTGAAATTGTCAAAATGCAGCTAAAATATGACGTACAGATGTGTGTGATCTTGAATCACTTTTCCACGGACAGTAAAGGCTTTGAACTTGTTACAAGTGATCAAAGAGATGTTTGTCTCTGATGTGACTGAGGTAACCAGATATTGTTACGTATCATATCATTGTTTCTGTTGCGGTAATGAGATAATTACCAGGACTATTCCATGAGATAATTACCAGGAGAAACTATTCTGACTGAGCCTCAGTCCCTCTCCTCCTTGGCAACAATTCTTTGTTACTGAGCTGATGAGGGCAGATCTGAAAATGAACTTATATTATAAAAAGACACATGACATCTGCCCTTAATTGAAATGCTCTCTAATCAGTGCATCATCCCATCATGCAGTCTGGCTGATCTCTGATTAACAGAAGTAATCATAATGAGAAAACAGGCTGTTATCTCAACATAACAGGATCATAACCTCATTATCTGGCGATAACTGCAAATTGTTTTCTCCTGATGATGCCTTTATTTCCTCTACACACAATTAAATCTGTGCTAAATTTTAATAAGAGACAAGCAATGTTGTTGTGACCTACTTACCTAGATACTACCGCAATGCCCACAGCAGCAAGTCACTGCAGGTTAAACCCCCGTCCAGCCAGACTATCCCCTAAACCTTGCATTTCCTGTCTGTCTCTATCAAATTAAGGCCCTAAAATGGCAAAACTCATTTATTAATGAAAAAACTGCAAGAGCGGAAAAAAAGAAGAGCAACAACACAGGGTCCTCTAGATCAGGGGTTCCCAAACTTTTCAGCCCTTGACCCGCAAAATAACAGTGCCACAGACTGGCGACCCCCGCTATCCCCGGAGGTGACCGACACGCACCAACAGGTGTATTCAAAAACAAGCATAACAACAACACAAGCCAGAGCAGCTTCACAACAAGGATCTGATTTTACATATAGCAATTTACCATTAGATAAAAGTTATATCCATGTAACTTACTGTATGAGTGAACATTGTTGCTGTCAGATGCAAACTTAATTTTGACACATTTTAGTGTTAGCAGAAGAATACTGTATATCAGAATCAGAAATATCAGAAAGTTAAAACGATCTCCGTAAGCTGTAGTACTGAGTACACATGTGGTGATGTTTCAGCATTTATCTCACCTATACAGTAATGAGATGGGTGGGCACTGGGCAGGAGCACAGCATGTCTATTCTTTTTTTTTTTTTTTTTACACTTATGGCATTTCTATTGAATAATAATAATAATTTTCAAAAATGTTTTTGTATTTTTTGAAATCATCTCGTGCCCCCCAGGGGTTCCTGACCCTCACTTTGGGAACCACTGTTCTAGCTTCATGGATGTAAACGTTTGGCAGCAACATTTCTCTGCAGGCATGACAGCTATGACATCATGATGATTTTAGGACACACGAGGCTCAACCCTAAACTCTGCAAGTGTTCCCGTCACACTCTGTCTGTACACACAGAGTGGTCGGGCACTAATGTCCCACAGTGCTACAGATGGATAAACTAACTAACAAATGTTAAGCATGCACAGCACAGTGGAAAAGGTTTGGTATACAGGTTTACACTGAAATGTCACTAAAAATCAGTATGCACAGCATAGACCAGGCCACTTTTTCTTTACTTTGAGGAAGATGTTGACACGAGCAGCTCTCTAACTTTCCCATTGACTCAGTCGTATGTACCAAACAAAACAACAGCTGAGATTGATGGAGCGGACCTACAGCTGACTCTCATGGATGCTAAGCAAGCATGACAAAGTACAGCTTGGACTGATTATAGTTTACAAGTCCGACCACACAGTGTTGACTCTGATGTGCCATGATGATGACAGTCACGTTGAGGATGACACCAAAACAAGTGATGCAGAATGAAAAACAGCCTCCCTGACTGGAGGGTAGGGGAGATATATACAGCCAAGTTTTTCCAACAGCCATCACAAACAAATTCTTATCATTTTTAATAAGGACTTCATTTCCATCCATGCAAATTCAATTTCCACATCACAACTCCCAATCCCCTGTGTTTTATGAGAAAGGAAATTGATCACACAAAGATGTTTGTTGGTTTCACTGCTCCTGGCACCAGGGATGGAAGTAACAAGTCACACTGAGTCACACTTACTCTCATCACTACAAACACAACCGCTTTTTGTCTACTTGTATTTTTAAGTATTTTCAATTAAGTATCGGACTTTAGGATATTTAGAGTTGAGATAAAACAAATATCAAGAGTCAAATCAGCAGCTGATGCAGGGAAGAGGCAAGTGACCCACATCGTGTGACCAACAGCTGCATGTTGGGTCTGCATACGCTAAATACTGTATTAAAAACCTGAAGCCATGACTTCTATCTGTTCACTTCTATCAGTGAGGTGTACACCACCTTTATCCTGTTTCAAATCATCTCTGTTGCGGCTGCAGATCTTCCAAGCTCTAATTCAGAAGGCAGCAATATGAGACTACTGAATAGACCGGTTGTACAGTTAGTTTACAGTGGGAATGAATGAACAGAGAAGCTGGATGATCACGGTGCGCATGACCCAGAGTGATGCTCAGACAAACATTTTGAATTAGCCGGGAGCCCCTGCCAAGATGGTGACGGTGGAGCGGCTCGCTCCGAGCTTCACAACTGCTCTCGGAAAACTGGAGGACGTCACGGAGGTTATTATGTCCATTTCTTTTCTTTTTTTCTTTTCTTTACAGTCTATAATGGACACCTGTTTTATTGTATCAGTTTCACAGTCTGCAAAGGGCCTGACTAGAATTCACTGGTTGCTCTTTGCTATTGTATTTAAAAATGGTGAGTTTGTTGAAAACCAAAAGTTGATACCAAACCAGGTCCTATCCACAACTCTAAAGCATCTTCTGCAGAAAAGGTGGATATTTTTCAATGTATTAGTTTATTATAGCCTGTTGGATAGACCTTACATAGCTGTTGCTTGTGATAAATACTAGGCCTACAGGCTTTGCTGATAGATGCCATGGCTACTGCTGGACTGACTGTTATGTTAAACAGCTGTCTATATGGACCACTGATACAAGACCTGTTGACAGCTCAATGAAAGATTTGTTCCAGCTGAGTAAAGACGGGTCAGTGAGGTGGAATCCAAAAGGTTTTGTAATTCTATGGGACACTGTATTGTTTCACTATTGTCAGAGAGAACAGTAGAGTTTACAACCCATCCCAGGGGAGGGTGTCACTTTTCCTCCCACCTTACTGTACTTCTCATTCGAAAACACATAGGAAATTATTTTCCACACGAGGGTTTGAAAACGTATTGTCAGATGTGCCTCCTGGACATGACGAATGCTGAATGTCAGTATGTACGTACTGTATGTGGTAAGGTCACATGACTCATCTAGTAACAAAGAGTTATTCATTTTCCTGTCATGGAATCAGCTAAACAATGTTTGATCCCTGTTAGCCTTGCTGTAATCTTTGCACAAACTAGAACTTGCTTGGTCATCTGTTTTTTTTTTTTTTTTTTGCAAGGTCTTTTAGTGGGAGCTGCTTTTGGTAATGGGCCAAAGGACAATCCTAATGAAGCTGTCAGATACCTTCAGTCACCTTCTTCAAACCTCTTTACTTTCTTGGTTTGAATGTCAGTCTTCATGTAACCACCATCCACTTGTCTCTTGGAACGGGTGTGTATTCACGGACACAAGTGCAACACAACTCTTGTCACTTTCAGACAGACACGGTTCTGGTTCTGGTTCTGGTGTCTCAGAACCTTGGTGCTTTCTGGTGAACCAGCCTGTTCACACCAGTTTAAGCGGAACCAAAGTGGGAGGACGGTACTCCATGCTACTCATGCTCCACATGCAAAATGGCTTTTTTTTCTTGCATCTCAGTAATCCTTCTTCTGTTTTTAAAGTTTATTCATTATTTGCTCTGGCGTTGCAGTGAACCCAGCTTTGGACGTTGCTTCCACAGTTCAGCGTACAACTTTCTTTCATAGCTTTTAAAAAAAATCGCCACCAAACATTTCATTTCTTCACCAGACCACATTCGCTACCATCTTCTCCTTCCGGCTCATTTTCACAGCCGATATCACACACCCGCTGATGATGTCACTGTTTGCAAAGGAAAAACCAACATTTTTTTGTTTCCATTGAGGACCAACTTTTCAGTTTCCAATCCTATTCTTTTTTTGGTCTGAACGTACCAGAACTGGCTCGGAGCCCTGTTGGTGTGAACCCCCTAACAGAGAAGCAGGAACAAGGGGAGCAGGAAGACAGAATGTTGGGGACAGACGGGGGAGCTCACCATGACTCTGAGGCAGATGCATGCCAAACAACCACAGGCAGACAAAACCAAGAGAAGGAAAAACAAAACTCGTGGTCAAGAATAGAAGGCTGTCGGGTATACCAAGGTAGAGACGTGGAGAGGTGGTCAGGAGGTGAGTTGTGTTGGCTTGATGAGGGGGCGTGGCCTGGCAGGTAAGAGGTAAAGTACTGAACTGGGTGACTGAACTGTGACAGTCACTAATATATGAGCGCGTTATTATTGTCACATGAAGACTTACATTTATGAAATCTGCCAAAAATCAAGTTGAGATCTAAAATCCGTCAACCACCAGAGAGTGCACTGCCACCATACACATGGTGACAGAGCTTGTGCAAACTAACACAATGTTTATTTCTATCCTTTGCAACTCAGTTGTGTGGTTGCCATCTAAAAACATCATCTTAAGTTGTTAAACAGGCTTTGAGGAGAAGCTGGATTTTCCCAGGCATGTGGTGTCTTTCTCAATGTGATGATCACAGGCTGGTGTGGGATGGAGCATGGAGAAATATATACACTGGTGTGATTCAGCCAAAGCCAGACAGCTAGTTGAGTTCCTCTCTTGCCTCTCTGAGGATCTGGATGATCTTGGTATTTCACCTTTCAGCACTTCCACTGCCTTGGTTCTTCCTTCTTTCAAATGTCAATTGTGGCTCTCCTCATGCTCTTCTGGACTTCATTCCCTTAGATGCCTGTGGTTTTTCTGATTTCTGAGGTGGTGCTTTTGTAGACAGTAGCCTGCCATTTCCAAACAACCAAACAACCATGCTCTCTCTAGTTCTCCTGGTGGTTTTCAGGTTTTAAGGGGTGGCTCTAAGCTCTTGCTTTTCTTCTTCCCAAGTCTAGCAGTACTTTTTTTCATTGCAGGGGTGGAGTTTGTTTAATGAAGCCCAACTCTTTCAGAACCCATATTTTAATAATGCTGCTATGCAATAGGCCTACCATCTCATGAATTCTAATCCATCTTTCACTGTTTAACACCACTATCTCTATTTATGTCATTGGTTGTCACAGTTGGTGTCATGTCCTAAGTTCATTCTTCCACCTTTCTGGGGTTACCCCTCAATAACAATGGACCTAACCATCATTCATTCATACACATTCACACCGGTGGTGGTAAGACGTCTGTAGCCACAGCTGATGGAAGCGCCAAACTGCCCCTCAAACCACCACAATGATCATTCATATGCATTCACATTCACATGAGGAGTGCCGAAGCGGAAGCAGGAAGTAACGGCGCCATAGGTCCTCAATTCAAAAAAAGTCTCCATATATGAACGGGAGTCCAAGTTTTATTTCGTGAGCCGTTTGAATTGTGCCATGAGAAAAAAATATGTCCTCTACAGTACCTGTTTAAAACATCACGTTTCAATCAGCAGTTTGTCGTAAAGCGGCAACAGAAGAATGTATTTTGTGTGACGGCCGCTCTAGGACTACAAATCTGGTGTACGACAAAAAATACGTCACCAACTGACATGGGAAAGGACGGCATTTGGTGTGTGACGTCACCTACGCGACCTGTAGTCTTTCTGGTTACGGACTCTTCGGAATTTTATTTTACAATAGTTTTACAACAAACTGCTGATTTCTCGGCATGAAACGTGATGTTTTAAACAGGTAGAGGACATATTTTTTTCTCATGGCACAATTCAAACGGATCACGAAATAAAACTTGGACTCCCGTTCATTTGTATGGAGACTTCTTTCGAATTGAGGACCCATGGTGCCGTTACTTCCTGCTTCCGCTTCGGCACTCTATTACGACCTCTGATTATAGGACGACCTGCTCTACCTCCTGAGCCACTGCCGCCCTTGATTCTTCCATGTCAGACATAAGATGTCATGTTGGGGCTGCTGTACAGCTTCTGTCTGTTATAGGCCACTCTCATAATAATAGCATACAGCTTGATGTTATTGCTGCCTATCTTCAGACAAGTCTTCATTATTAGATGTTTGATCCCATGTGCTCTTCCCAGGACGGCTCTGTGGGGCCCCTGGCTCCTCTCTGGCAGACACCCCCACCCCCGCCCCTCCCACCCATTCTGCAGGCATTAATCCACCAGTGGCTGGTATCACTGCTGCTTCCTCTCAAACGCCTACAGTACTTCAAGCACTCTTCCCATGGGACAGCAAGATCCAACATTTTAGTGGTCTTTATGGCTGCAGACTAGATTAGCTACAGTGGCAACGCAGATTACTGTTTTATAGCGTAACTCTGTTTTTTTTTTTTAGGTCAGTACATTCTTCTTTTTGGGAGACAAGAGTTGGCTGAACATGCTGCCCATACCCAGTCCCAGACCATCAAGTCCTCAACCCACCAAACATAAAACACTTAGCTCTGTGACATGTCAACATGGTTGCACTAACCTTTCCTCTCAGTTGACACACCTGTGCTTGGTGGTCTGGGAAAGTGAGACTGTGCATGTGTGGCTGTGACAGGTGTAACTTATTAGACCAATTAAAGTCCCTCAGGCACTATTTGTTCAGACTTTCCCCAGTGAGTCCCTGACCATTACCAGGAGCAGGTGGCACATTTGGAGAAACTGCAGTGAAATGTCACGGGATGTAATCTACACCTTTGAGAGGGTGATGGGTGATTTTTAAATGTTCTGCTATATTATACTTTATTCAGCCAATAAAGTTGATAGTCCTGCAATAAATCTCCCCTCAATAAGGTTATAATGTTCACTTTTATCATTGAAGCTAATGTAGCCTAGATGATGTAGTGGTGCTTCTCAACTGTACTGCACTGTATTGTGTGTTTCAGCCACACTTTACTGGGGGCTATAAAGGACAAAATAATAATAAAAAAAACACCTAGACACCACGGCGGGTGGTCATAGTGTTTATGGCAATATATCAACCTATATAACCCAAACATTACTGCTTCTACAACAGCAGGAAGGCAGAGATGTAAACAGCAGAAACTCAGCAGCAGCTGCAGCCGACAAATGCTCCAGCGCTGGTTTCACTTTTCACACCCTGGGTCTATGTTCATTTGTTTATACACTCTATGGCTGTTTGTAAGTTATGGCTTTTTGATATAGTTACTGTTTCCTTCAGCCTCTTTCTTTCTACTTTACATAAATACATAAATTTTATTCAAATTGGAGAGACAGACTATATAGGCTACTCCTGGAGAAAGCTGTAGTATTATTGTTCATGCACTGGAAACATATTGTGATCTCAGTGGATGGTGGAAGAACCAAAGAAAAATATTTCTGCCATCTCATTTTTTTGTGGCTGCAGAGCTTTTACTGCCCAAATATATTAAAACATTACTCTGTATCAATTAAAAAAAAAAAAAAATACAATTTTTAACGTACGGTAATATTGACCCACTGCCAACACCTGCTATACATCCCCAAAGAAAAGATTAACCCCTCATTAATTCTTCAGATATTTAGAATTTCAAATATAACCATTCACCATTTTTTTTTTACACTTTTCTTTTCCAAAATAGTCATTCATGTTAAGTGGGGAAATAAAACTTCCCCAATGATTTGATGAAAAATGCACCAAAACTGGACAAAACACATTAGCTGGAGTTCTACCGGTCACACAGTCTGCCACAAACACTTGGGGGCAGAAGCAACTCATTGCAGCAAATCACAGAATAATGAAGAACAAGTAAACACATTAGAGCAGAATAATGTTCCATCCAGACACTGTTCCCTGACTGTGGAAATGAAACTGAAAACACCAAATTCGGATTCCCGACAACCGGCTGCAACATCCTCCATCCTAAAATAGTCAAACCCTATGACTTTTAAAGAGCTGTTTGGTTTCCGTTGAGTGGTGTAGTAAGCTGTGCCAGGCTCTCTGCTCCTCAGCTATCAATGGATGAGAGAAGTGGTAGGATGTGGGTCAACATCACCTTCTGAATTTAATGGCTTGAATTCCCAAGGCAGGGATAAAAGAATCTTAGTCTTTTTTCTTTTTTTCCCATCTTTTCTTTAGTGTTATTTATTCGTTGAACTTTTTAGCACAATGGGCAAGAAATTCAATATTCCCCTATCAAAAAGTTATTCTTTGAAGGGTGGAGCAATTGGATCATTATAGCCTACTGGTGGATCAAGTTATTAGATTAGCCTACATCCTGCAGCAAGATATACTTTAAGCATATGTGGTTTCTTTCAGAGACCATAGGCACACACATACTGGATACAGAGTAATATTAACACCTACTATTTACCTAATGCTTAAACTGTGGGCTTCCTCTGAGACCATTTTCCTATTCCCCTTGACAGAGCACTGGACTCTGTACACATCTTAGTGAAGCTGCGGAGTTGACTCTTGATATGTGCAGATTCTCTGCCTGAATTTGAAGTCTTTCATTATTTCAAAATTTAAAACAAAGTAAGAAAAAAAAAATTCTTTCATTCGCCCCGCACAGGTAGGTTTCTGCTTACTTAAAAGAGAAATATTTACCTTATGTATACGAGAGAATTCGGCTCCTGTCGTGGCGCATGGATGCGTCCTCCGCTGTTAGTGATAGTCCAGTCAGTGGTAAGAGAGAACAGCTCCGTCCCTCTGGAAGCCCATAAGAACCATTCAGTGTAGTTGTTTGTCGCAGGGTTCACTCTCCGGCAGCGTCTCAACAACACACTGACTAAACTTCCCTCATTCTTAAAACACTGGCAGGACCACCGCGTGACGTCACTCACCTCTCCACCAATGACGGGCTATCATCCACCTACACTCACCAGGCTACAACCACTGATTTCACATGATGGAGGATGGAGGTAAACAACAGAGCACACATGGAAGAATAGAAAGAAAATACAGTTCTGTTTTTATTTTTTATTTAAATTTGAAAATTTACTGTCAGAACATATAAAAATATAATCAAATTACATGAAATAATATGGTTAGTGTGAGAAAAAAGATCAAAAACACAAAACTAAAGTAGGCTATGTTTTTATTTTTTTCTTTAAAAGTAAGTCACCTTTTCGATCCTGTTCATGATGTTGATGGACCGTCATGAGATCAACATGAAAGTAGGCTACACATAGTCTAAAAGTGCCCAGCCCTGTCTGAAACTGTTACAACAAATGAGAAAGGATCAATAGGCTACATAAACAGATATGATCTATTAATTATACATAGATGCCGAAAAACAGATAATATTTACAAAAAAAGTAGCATAGGTAATTTCCTCTATCTGGACACTTCTTAAATGCGCGCTCTCTCTCTATTTATGGGCAGCATTTGGTTAGTTAAACAGCAGTTTGCTGTGTTCACCAATGAAATATAGGAATAGGATAAAATCATAGTAACCGACCAAAACAAGCCAGTTCCTCTGACTTTGATGTGGGACAAAACTATCTCTTTCATGAGTAGTTCATGAGTATCATATTTTGAGAATTTTGTACTAGTCAGTGTAAAAGTCGCTTCCGGCCTGACCGCAGCTGACCACTGTGGGCTGCGGCGCTATTTTCATGTCTTGGGTTATTTTTTCAGTGAATGCATTTTCAGTGAAATTTCCGATTCTATTTGTAGGACTCAGAACGCAGCGTCAGCGCGCGAGCCAATCACAACTCGAGGCTGACTTGCCGTAAAGTGTGACGGATGTGTTTGGAGCTGGAGGAGAGAGGTGTCCTCTTCTCTCATAACAGTTACCTGTCAGTGTCCCTGTCCTGACCACACACTTGTTGTGGACGAACAGAGCAGCGGTGAGTGTGTGTCTGTTACCTTGGTGTTTTGTCAGTTTTAAATCGAAATAACAAGCGTATAAATGAGCAGTTTACAGCCGGCTAACTAGCATTCTAGCAGGTCAGGGTCTGTCGCAATAGCAACACATGCAACTTAGCATCAGGGGTCTTCAGAGAGGAGACAGCCCGCTGGACGGCAGTGAGCGGTACAGCTGTGCCCCCCCCCCCGAGTTGTCCTTATCACTGTCAGCTCAGGCTGAACAAAACAAAACAAAATTCGTTCTCTGACGTCGACTCGTTTTCATAACCGACATGAACTACCTGCGACAGGCTGACGTCAAGCCCCGGTCACATTCAACTTCCCGTAGCATCTGTGAGCACGCGGACACTGGACGGTCCAGCCATAGGGTCCAGCTGCTGGCACAGCTGTTCTGACCTAATACCTGTAAACAGCGTCGCTGCCAGGCCGCCACACACCTTCAATACAGAGGTTATATACTCTAACTTTGATAACAACTGTATCAGAACATGTCCCAGAGGTCGCATCCAGAAACTGGTTGCCACACTTGTTTTATATGAATATAGCTGAACATGTAAAATCAACACGTATGGTTTTAGTCGCATTCTTCATGATCCAATCCCTGCGCAGAGCCAGAATCTTCAAAGTGTCCAAAACTCAATCTGAATAAATAACTATACAAAGATAGAAGTTCTCATTAACACACATAACACGTTACAGGAACCTTCATAGACAGACTATTTACTGTGCGCTTGGAAAAGAAGAACAAGTGCTGCATTCATATTTTATAATAGGCTACTTAAGCTGAAGCTTGAAATTACTCAGATGTGAATATGATGATCTGATATACTGGGTAAGAGTCTCAATGTTCAGTGCATACAATATGTTATTGTTTCCATTAAAGCCATAAATCATTTTGAGGATTAATTGTTTTTATATTCTTGGTTCCTTGCTAGTGTTATCTATTATTTGAGAGCTTGTGATGGGGTGGATAGGGCATATGGGGCTGTGGAAGTGGTGTGTTTTGTGTCTGTTGGGTAATTGTAATGTATGTTTTTTGTATCCGTGTTGGGACACCCTTGAAAACAAGATACCGCATTTCAAGGGGCTATCCTAAATAAGATGAAATTGAAATATGTGGGTCAACAGATTCATAAACCTAAAACCAGTTTCCAGTGTTAGGGGTTTTGTAGCATAGTGGAGGTGTCACCAATCGACCAAAACCTTGTGGGCACCAGACATGTAGCTGGTCTGGGGGAACACTCACGTTCCTCTAGTGTTTCTTTTTACTATTGCTGGTTTGTAGCCTTCTAATAAACAGAGCCTTTTTTGTAAACTGGTGTGTTTCTTGCAGTCATAATGTCACAGCCTGCTCTCCTGGTCCTGTATGGGAGCCAGACTGGCACCGCCCAGGACACAGCCCAGAGGATCGCACGGCAGGCCAAGAGGAGGCATCTGCAAGTTCAAGTGCTGCCTTTGGATAACTACAATGTGGTGAGTCTGGTGTATTATTGTGAGTGTGGTGTATTGTAGTGTCCCAAATCTCTCACCACTCTCTACATAGGCCACTATTTAGTGAGATTACCACTTTGTATCACCGTTTGAATGTACAGTGAGAATTATTGCCCCCTATAAATTGCATTGAACTCATGCTTAAAGGGATAGTTCACCATTTTGGCAAATTGGCCCATTGTCCCTATAGTTTTAGGAGTAGGTTCGGTGCAAGCTATTTTTAGAACGGTGGAGCAGAGCCGCGAGCTGCTTAGAGCTACGCTATGGTGGCTCATGGGATTTCTTGGTTTCATTCTCATCAAACTCATCAAATACACAATACAACAACTCCAAAACGCTCTCATAGACAAGTTGTGACCTGCACATTCACCACGCTATGAGATGATAATGGAGCGTTATGAGACAGAGTTGTTTTCGAGGTAAATTCATGCGTTCATTGGCAAGCAGTCTCTGCATTTACCTCGAAAACAACTCAATGAAACCAAGAAATCCCACGAGCCTCCGTAGCGTAGCTCTTAGCAGCTCACGGCTCTGCTCCGCTGTTCTAAAAATAGCTTGCACCGACAATTAAAGGTAATGAACCTGCTCCTAAGACTTTGGGGGGTAGGGCAATGGGCCAGTTTGCCAAAAGCTGCTGTTTTTTCATGTATCCAGTGAGTTTACTATGTGGTCATCTACACTGACCTCCCTGGGTAGTGAGTAGGGAGGAATAAACTACATGAATGCAAGTATTTTTAAAAGCTGATGTGAATAATAAAACCGGTGGTTTCATGTGTTCCCTCAGGCCAACCTGATCTCAGACCCTCTGGTGGTTTTTGTGTGTGCCACCACAGGCCAAGGAGACCCTCCAGACAATATGACGGTGATGAAACAAACTTGCACGTGCAGCACAAACAAAAAAAGATGAAGATGAATGGTGTTTTTGAGTTTTTGGGGCGACCCTTGTTTCATTATCCTCTCACTTTGTGCAGAACTTCTGGAGGTTTCTCTTCAGGAAGTCTTTACCTCTGGGCTCTCTGGGTCGACTGGACTGCGCCGTACTGGGCCTGGGGGACTCCTCCTATCCAAAGTTGGTGCTCCTCAACATTGACAGTTCTCACACTTCATATTCAGAACGACTCACTGTCTTCATCACACCACCTGCTTTTGCTCTTAGGTTTAATTTTGTTGCCAAGAAGCTTCACAAGCGCCTCCTGCAGCTGGGCGCCAACTCACTGCTGCCTGTCGGGCTGGCTGATGACCAGCATGACCTCGGGTAAGAAAGTCATTATCACTGACACATAACAGGTGAGGTGAAGCAAAGAAAAGCTTGAATTTATTTCTAATCTGACACAAACAATTAGAAACATAATACAGTTTAAAAAGAAATTAAAACATATTATGATAGAAAGCTATGAACAGGATTGAACATTTGAGATTTGACTGCAACTTTAATGCTGATTTTTTTTTTTTGCTTCATCAGTTGATTATAACATTTCTGAAGAATTAAAGGGTAGGCACTTATAAGCTGAATAGTTTCAGCCTGCATCTTTTCGATCTATATAACAACTATGAATTAAGGAATGCATTATTGAAGGTTGATTGATTGTTGATTGATGCCTGACTGTAACAAATTGTGCACAAGATCGAATAAACTGCTACTACTATTTTCAAAATGTTAAATGCTATGAAGGCACAGCTGCTGGGTTTCTAACCCAAAACACAAAGGCAAAGGCTGCATACACACTAGTACATTTTAGTTTCAAGAAGCACCTCATTTTAGTTTGAAAATTCAGTGTAGTGTATGATCATTTTTAATTGCTCGATCAAAGCGGTAATCTTTAGGGGTGTAAGGAAATATCGATACACCGAAATATCGCGATATTTCGTTTCGCAATACTGTGTCAATATTCAAAAACACTGTATTGATTTTATTATTAACAGTCAACATATGCAAACATCCACGGCGCTGGTTCATTCTGCTGGTTGGCTGCAGTCATTCAACAGAACAGAACAATGAGATCTCAGAGAGCTCAGGTCTGTGACTCATCACATGCTCAAGTGTTAGCTAACTGAGCAAAGACTAAAAGGAAAAAAATCACAATCATCTTGCTTATACTATCACAATATATTGCAATATATTGCATCGTGTACGTATCGTATTGCCAGATTCTTGCCAATACACACCCTTAGTAATCTTTCAAGATGTTGCATCATAATGCAAGTCTAAAAGCACCAGATCTGTTCATGGGCAGCACATGGACAGACATTTTTTCACTTCTAACAGCTGTTAGAAGTGAAATCTGAAACTTTCACATTAAAAGACAAGCAGGAAAGGGAGGATATCTGATGCTGATTTCTTGTCTTAAAGTGACAGAGCAGTGATCCATGGTTCTACCTGACTGTATACTGTTAATGTGTGTTTCTGGCCTCATTAGCTCCAGGAAGTAGATGATGTTTTCACATGTGTCATCAACATTTACAACACAATTACAATTACTGCACAATTTGTTACCATAAAAAATAATTAGTGCACATATAGATATGATTTGAATTGAAATAAGAGAACATTAACATTTTGCTGACCACATATACAGCAGCACATCACCTTTATGGCCATAAGTCTTTCATTTGTATGCATATTATGACACAATTAACACAAATATATAATATGAATCCAGCTAATCAAAGGTCAGACTGTGTCTGGAAGGCAGAGGAAGTGACTGGGGACATTTCTGTCTGTCATATGTTTACTTCAACATCTGTCTGAACAGGGCGGATGCTGTGATTGACCCGTGGCTCACTTCGTTTTGGTTCAAAGTGCTCACCCTGTTCCCGTCTTTAGCCGACGTGACGCCGCTGAGGGAAGATGAACCGTGAGTGTGAACACTCGATTCTCACTCTGTGGTTGAGACTTTGATGTTTCCGCCTCATTATTAAATCCTCCTCGGTGTTGATGCAGCTGGACGGTGATTTTCTTTGCTTGTTTCTTGTGGCAGACTCCCTCCAACCTTCTCCTTCCATTTCCTGGATGATGCGAAAGAGGAGACGGAGGACAGGCTGAGGATTAGCACGGACCAGACCGTCCCCTCCCAGTCGCGGCCCTTTCCTGCCAGACTGCTGTCCAACACGAGAGTAACAGACCCGTCACACTTCCAGGATGTGAGGCACATAGAGTTTGACATCACTGGATCCAACATCCAGTGAGTAACTGAAACATGAGCTCAGGTTCCTCCACCTCACAATGTATCCATGCCAACCACATTCTCACTACAGTGTATGTTTTAAACACCAATCAGCCGTAACATTATGACCACTCAGGTGAGCTGAAAAACAGTGATTGTCTTGTTACCATGGCATCGGTCAGTGGGTGGGATGTACTGTATCAGGCAGCAGAACATTCTGTGAGTTCTTAAACGGCCTGAAAATAAAAACCTGACCCGGCACGACCCACTGGTGTTGAAGCCTGGACCTGACGTAGCCCGACTCACTAGCATTAAAGGGATATTTCAACATTTTGGCAAATTTGCCTATTGCCATGATCCCTATAGTTTTAGGAGTAGGTCCCTTTAATTGTCGGTGCAAGCTGTTTAGAGATCTGCGGGGCAGAGCTGGAGCTGCTCAGCTAACGCAACAGAGGCATGCGGTATTTCCATGTTTCCCTCATCAAACTAAATACACAATCCCACAACTCCAAAACACTTTCATGGACAAGTTGTGACCTGCACATTCACAACGCTATGAAATAATAACGTGTAATTATGTAACATTACGACACATGAAGCAAACACTCTGAACTACATTCGTTTTTGAAGTCACTCTGCCGAGCAGCCGTGTCTGGAATGTAGTTCCGGTTACGTATTTACCTCGAAAGCAACTCCGTCTCATAACATTCCATTATTATCTCATAGCATGGTTGTCACTAAAGCATTTTGGAGTTGTTGGTTTGTGTATTTGATGAGTTTGATGAGGGTAAGCCCGGAAATACCATGCGCTGTGCAGAGCTCACGTCTCTGCCCCGCCGATCTCAAAACAGCTTGCACCGACAATTAAAGGTAATGAACCTACTCCTAAAACTATAGGGATTATCACAATAGGCGCATTTGCCAAAATGTTGAAATATCCCTTTAATTCTTGGCCCAAAACAGGACAGGCATGAGAACCATGTAGAAAACATCCTTTATTATTACTGAACTAACTATACATTAATGTGTTGGCAGATAATGATCACCAAAATGAACAGTACAGATTCAGTGCATTTCATGATAAACAACATACAGTACAAACAGCAAGAAGACATGTTTTATATTAAAATTAAATAAATAAAAAGGAATCCCGAGGCCAGCCTGAGCCAAGTCATTTTTTGGTCCCTGCCCATTGAAAACTCTGGGCCTGGGTCAGAGCTTAAGATAATAACGGAACGTTACGAGACAGAGTTGTTTTTCAACGTAAATTCATGCAAAACCACTGATAAATTCTCGTCTGGGGCAGTTTTTCAGCAAGCAGTCTCTGCATTTGCCTTGGAAACAACTCAGCCAAAATGTTGAAGTATCCCTTTAATGTCCTGTAAAATAACTTGATGGATTTTAAAGGGACAACGAGGAGTTTCTATTCGGTTATAAAAAAGTCTCATATTAATGTGGATGAATCTACGTTACCCACACTTGTTAATGGGCCCATTTTCGATAAATATATCGTTTTGTCTCTATCGTTATTTTGTTATTATTAGTGGTGGCGGAGATGCTGGTCGAGCCGACCAGCGTTTTTTACTTTCGGTTTCGCAACGAGTCATGAGAATAACGCAGCTGAATCGCCGTTTATGGTCGGAACTACGACGGTACGTGATCGTCTTCGAACCTCTGACTTTAATTATTGATGAATGAAAACATGAGTCTGTCTTGCGCCGGTCAAAAGAATTTTACGGTGCGCGCGGAGGCTCATAAATGTAGTGTGAAAACGCTTCGCTTTTCCAAAACTCCTCGTTGTCCCTTTTAATATGTTTTCTTCCTTTAAATGCAACAGGAAAGTTTGTTGTGTGATCCAGACCCATCCTGAGCTGTGTTGTTGTGCAGGTTTGGTGCTGGTGACGTTGTGATGATGTATCCTTGTAACGCGCTGGAAGACGTGCAGCAATTCTGCGAACTGCTGACGTTAGATCCAGAGGCCAGCTTCACTCTGAGGCCCACAGACAACACTGCAGGTGCGTGTGTGGTTAAAAAAAGCCACAGTTTGAGCTACAAGGTGGGCAATAATTCTCTGAGCCTTCACCCCTCTCTTTGTCTTCTCAGTCCCAGCCAGGCTTCCTCAGCCCTGCACCGTGCGCCACCTGGTGGAGAGCTTCCTGGACATCGCCGCCGTGCCCCGCCGCTCCTTCTTCGAGATGCTGTCCACCATCGCGACCAACGAGCTGGAGCAGGAGAAGCTGCTGGAGTTCAGCTCGGCGGCGGGACAGTCGGAGCTGCACAGCTACTGCAACCTGCCCCGACGCACCGCGCTGGAGGTGAGGGGGGAGGAGCCGGTGCTGGGGCTGCACCTCAAACCTTACAACAGGGGCATCCAACTGTTTTAAATGATTTGATTAGAAAAAAAAAACCAAACATCTGTGGCTATGACTTGTTTAGTTTAGCTTCAAGATGTTTCACCACTCAATTCACTAAAGGTCAGTTGCTGGTATGAATTAAGTTCGGTCTTGGAACGTCTCTTCACATTGAACTCAAGTGATGGTCTATTGGCAAATGAGACGAAAACTATTTTGTCTTAAGTGAAAATGACTGAACTTTCCACCACATCTGAAACAGATGGGTTTTGCCATTGACTTTCTGCCATTTTTCTGAGGCCATGCCTGCTACAGTACCCAGCTTCCTGTTTTGTTGTCTGTATTTATTTACATTATCCCACCTGGATTACAGATGTTTTTAATGAACTGTAGAATAATGCTGTCACTGAGAGGTCAGTGGGGAAAATGGGAAGTGAACTTGGGTCATTAAGGCCGCGTTCAGACTGCCAGCCAAAATCCGATTTTTAGCCCATCCAGATTGGAACCGGATAGCTCTTTCTAAGTCTGAACAGTCCCAAATCACATGAAATCCGATTTTTGCAAAACGGATCGAAACCACCTCCGGTAGGTAGTTTCAGATCACGGCGTGGCGCTCTCAGCTCTGGGGTGCTGGAGTTTCCCGTCTCTGTGGCTACACACACACACACACACCAGTCTCTGGTACACGTAGCCTACACACACACACACACACACCAGGCGGGCTGAGGTTGCAACTAGCGGGGTAGTGCGGCTGCAGCGCCGGGCAGATCACCGTGCTGCAGCGAGAGTAGCCGCCGCGTCCAGGAGGCATCGCCTGTCACATACGTAGCCTACGCTCCGACGTCGTTGCTACAGCAACCTGTCAGATCGGTCAATAATGTGGCCCAGTCTGAACAGAGCCAAATGCGATTTGGACACTTGCTAAAAACAGTGTGGACAGTCAGCCCTAAAAATCGGATATGAGAAAGAATCAGATTTGAATCAGATTTGCCTGCAGTCTGAACGCGGCCTAAAGGTAGGGTTGGAGATCCTAGAACGTTTCTAGCAGGCCACATTATGAGAATACTGTCCGCAAGCTTTTTCTCAAAACACCTGACATCATAGTAAACCAGCCATCATCCAGCTCAGAGCTACATCACCACCTACCAGACCTCAGTGCGGTACAGTCTATCGCTCGCTGTTGTTGTCTTTTCCGTGGTTGTAACTTGTTGAAGACTCTGATCACGCACGCATTTAGCGAGGTAGAGCGGTACAATGCTGTTTTTACAGGATTGTCTGTCATTTAATGTTTTCATTTTTGTGAAAAAGCATTTAATTAATTGGTTGCAATCGGAGAGTGAAGAGGATTTCAAACAATTGCTCCAGAACAGGATTTAACTGATACATTGTGATGGTTCACATAGTATTAGACAAGGTTGTGTGGGCAGTTTAAAATCAATCGTGGTGATTGGCCTGTGGGTTGGACTTAAAATGATGCTCTATTCCAGCACTTGTCATATGATTATTGTTTGTCCTCAGGAATCTGTTTGGTCTGTCTGGTTAAACGTGTGCAGCTGTGTTTCTGATTGCTCTCTGTGCTGCAGGTCTTGGCAGATTTCCCCCACACCACAGCCGGGCTCAGAGTGGACTACCTCCTGGATCTGTTCCCTGAGATCCAGCCTCGCTCCTTCTCCATCGCCTCCTCTCTCCTGGTACAGCATCCAAACATTTAACTGCTATTATAAACATGCTGTGTTTCATCTACATACCGTCGATTATATAAGTAAAGACAAATTACAGTGAAACCTGTCCACACAGGCTCACCCACACAGGCTTCAGATACTGGTGGCTGTCGTTCGCTACAGAACCAAGCTGGTTAAACCTCGGAGAGGCCTCTGCTCCACCTGGTTGGCCTCACTGGACCCCACACAAGGTCTGTCACTACTTATTATATTACTGAATATTTAAAACAGATAGCTAAAAGCTGCAGCCACATATTTCTCCACATAAAGTTTACATGTTTCTGGAATGTTGGATTTCTCTTAATTATTAATTAATTTCATATTTATTTTTGACAGGAATGCCATTTAAGTGTCCTTATTTTAGGAGGTGGATAAAAACATGGTTTCAGTTTAAAACAGAAACTCAGAATTAGATGTGTGTACATTGCACATTATCCTGAATTTATACAGACACCACACAGCGTTTCTCATATTGGGGCCTCCCAAGCCGACACTTAAAGGGACAACAAGGAGTTTTGGAAAAGCGAAGTGTTTTCACACTACATTTATGAGCCTCCGCGCACCGTGAAATTCTTTGACCGGCGCAAGACAGACTCATGTTTTCATTCATCAAGAATTAAAGTCAGAGGTTCGAAGATGATCACATACCGTCGTAGTTCCGACCATAAACGGCGATTCGGCGGCGTTATTCTCATGACTCGCCACGAAACCGAAAGTAAAGAAACGCTGGTCGGCTCGACCAGCATTTCCACCACCACTAATAATAACAAAATAACGATAGAGACAAAACGATATATTTATCGAAAATGGGCCCATTAACAAGTGTGGGTAACGTAGATTCATCCACATTAACGTGAGACTTTTTTATAACCAAATAGAAACTCCTCGTTGTCCCTTTAACATCAAAACATAACAAGAGGCTGTATTGTATTCTTACTTATGCAGCAAGGAAGAATATTTTATTACAGGTACATTGGATCAATGAAAAAGTACCAACTGTTAAAGGCTGGTAAAGAGTGGGATTTGATCGAGTGCCATTCGGGTACCTTACATGTATATTACTTTTTAAAAACAGACCAATTCTATAAAGTTTGGGAACCCTATGTAGAGCGTGGTGTCTGTAATATCATGCTGCAGGAATTTTCTTGACTGCTCATACTGTACATTTTTACTTATTTACAAGAATCTGAGCTGGTGTTATGTTTTTTTTAATTTTTTATATGTTTGTTTTGTTCAGTTTGTTTGTTTGTTTGCTTGTTTTGCTTTTTATTTCTATGGACCATATTACGTATCCATCCTTTACTTGTAAAAGTGAAAGATTAATACAAAAAATATTGTTAAAAAGGAAATAAAGACAACAGCAACATAAAGATAATCTGAAATCAGGCAGTATTCTTAATGACACTCCTTTGATATAATGTTGATTATACATATTATTGATCGTGTGTGTGTGTGTGTGTTTTAAACTGTTGCAGGGGAGGTGTGTGTTCCTCTGTGGGCAAAGAAGGGCACTATGAGGTTCCCCACAGACAGGGACACCCCTGTCATCATGGTTGGACCTGGGACAGGAGTGGCTCCGTTCAGGTCTGCTGTACAGGAGAGGACGGCCGGGGGGAGGACTGGTGAGAGCTTCATGTCTCTGACTTTATAAATGAATTTTTGTCCGTCCACATCATGTCGGGCCGCTGATAATGAGACGCCTCCTCTCTGTCTCTCTGCTCTTCAGCCAACGTCCTGTTCTTCGGCTGCCGCTCAGAGACCAGGGACTTCTACTTCAGGTCAGACTGGGAGGAGATGATGAAGGCCGGACAGCTGACCCTCTTCACCGCCTTCTCACGAGACCAGGTCAAACACACACACACACAAACACACTCTCAGTATTTGTATGAACAATCACAGGCGTGGACTGAACTCAACCACTCATGCTGACACACACTTTGCTGCCAGGGAACAAAACCAACGAGCCTGCTCTCTGATCAGTGAGGCTGTGATGGACATGGTGAAGAAAACCAAAATAGATAAAGAAAGATAAATAGATAGATAGAACCAATATAATCGAATACAATCCAGTTCACAACACCATGAATGCCCTTGTTTTACTTAACAGAGACACAGAGGCTGAAGTCTATTGACACAGTAAAGGGATAGTTCAACATTTTGGCAAACTGGCCCATTGCCATAATCCCTATAGTCTTAGGAGTAGGTTTGTTACCTTTAATTGTCGGTGCAAGCTATTTTTAGAACGGCGGAGCAGAGCCGCGAGCTGCTCAGAGCTACGCTACGGAGGCTCATGGAATTTCTTGGTTTCCCTCATAAAACTCATCAAATACACAATCCAACAACTCCAAAACACTCTGGTGGACAAGTTGTGACCTGCACATTCACCACGCTATGAGATATTAACGGAACGTTATGAGACGTTATGAGAGTTATTTTTGAGGCAAATGCAGAGACTGCTTGCTGAAAAACTGCCTCCGACAGGAACGCACATCAGCAGTTTTGCATGAATTTACCTCGAAAACAACTCCAATGGCAATGGGCCAGTTTGCCAAAATGTTGAACTATCCCTTTAAAATCAGTATGCCCAGAACAGTTTAGCTTCATTTGACGTATGGGATGATAGTAATTTAAAAAGTAATTTAACAAAACAAAGCTTCTAATGTTGACATTCGTGTCGCAACAGTTACTAATACGACCAGACTGGAGTGGATCATGTCGTCCTTCATGTGCTCCACCAGGCTCATTCTGACTTGGATGAGGCAGTTTCTTACATCAATTCAATACCTGATATTATATTTTTTGATTACTGCGCATTGAAGTGCATTTAACATCATCCAACCCTGCAGTAGAGCGCTGGACTCCTGTGGTTTCATTAAGATCCAGGAGTTAGTTGTAACCAAATCCCACACATGGCAGCAGTAGCTGTTCAGGTCTGTGGGCTCACAGTCACATTAGCAATGCCTTTTCTACAATACCAGCGATCCATTGTTAATGCTGCTCCTGCCTCAACAAGCACATGTCGTTCATGTACTCTGACTGTTTGTTTGTTCAGGAGGACAAGGTTTACGTGCAGCACCGGGTGAAGGAGAGCTCTAAGCTGCTGTGGGACCTGATCGCTAATAAAAGTGGCTGTTTTTACATCGCTGGGTGAGTGTAAGGCACATGTTCACATCTGGATCACATCTATTCTTATTGTCTCTGTGGTGACGGAATAACAGAACACCCATCTTCCCATTACTACCATGTAGCTGACTATATTGTGATGGTTGCAGGATATGGTACCAAACCTGGCAACCTCACTCACTGTGATAAGTTGCACCAGAACCAACACCAGCAACACCAGTTCAATTTTAATTCACTTGAGCTCAATTGCCAAAGTACAATTCAATGGAATGAAATCATCAGAGAAGAAGAAATGTCAAATATAACAGAATGTAATTATTATTGATATGATTAAAGCAGAAGTAAGCGATCCGGTGGTTTTGGCTAACTTCTTGTCAGCCGATGGAGTTAGCAGCATCTATTGGTCCTCGTCCCTACGTCACCACATTCACGCGCATCCCTTGGCTGCACACACAGAGAGGACCGCCCCTTTGTGCCGTTCTCTCTCCTCATTGGATAAAGGTTGTAGGATACAAGGAAAGTTTTCTCCTCGGCTTACAGCAGAGCAGAGTGACTGACAGACCCGTGTTTCAGACCAAACACTCTAAGTGATTGCCGTCGGAAGATATAACTATTTAAGACATTGGTTCCCAACCTTTTTTGGCTCGTGACCCCATTTTGACAACAAATTTCTGGCGACCCCCGATCAGGTGCAGTCATGTGATCGTGGCCATCAATCATGCGTCAGCTCAGATATTTTTATATGCTGCATTTTACTTGAACTCGATTTATATTTGAGTAAGTGAAAGTATAGATACAGTTGTTTAAGATTGTGTGTGGTGTTTTTAATCATAATTTTTAAATGAGTTAAAAGAATATTTTCATCAGTAATTGTTTTTTATCAATTACTAGACATTTCAGGCGACCCCATTTGAATTACAGGTGACCCCACGTGGGGTCCCAACCCCAAGGTTGAAAAACATTGATTTAAGACTTATATTAAACATTCCGCTTACTTTTGCTTTAATAATTGAATGAATTGATCATGAAAGGACAAATAAATTAGATTAAATATACATATTACATTGAATACTGAGACATTCAGGTGTGTGCAGTTTCAATTAAAATCTCATGATGTATTTTTGTATATAACTGTACAATATATTGCTTTGCTTATTTGTGTTATATTTATTATCTGCCATTTGCTTTTCTCCTTCTTTTCCTCCTCCTTCTTCTCCTTCTCTTTCTTCTTCTTCTCTTTCTCCTCCCCCTCCTCCCCTTCCTTCGTCTCCCTATTCTTTTTCTTCTCCTTCTTCTTCCTCTTCTTCTTCTCCTTCTCTCTCTCTTCTTCTTCTTCATTCACTAACCTTGTCATGTTTCTGTGCAGCAACGCCAAGGAGATGCCAGCCAGTGTGAGTGACGCTCTGAAGGAGGTGTTTGAGAAGGAGGGAGGCATGTCTGCCAACGAAGCTCAGCAGATGTTCGACACCATGGAGAGGACGGGCCGGATCCAGTGCGAGACCTGGTCCTGATCACATGACCTGCATATGATGCGACCGCTGCTGTGAATTCACACATGAGCACTGCTGACCATAAGAAATGGTCCAAACTGGTCCTGCTCTCAGAGGAATACTCACTCAGGCTGCTGAGCCAGTTGAACAAGAGCACAGTCAACATGTCTGACACATGTTGCTTTATAAAGCAGCTCACACTTAACAATCCAAACCCTGAGGTGAGCTGAACAGTTACAGTAATAGACATATTATCAGTTGCCTTTCGGTCAAATGCAATACTCAAATCACAGGAGCCATCGTTATTTATGATAAAATTCAAATGTGTCTCAACAGACCATGGGTGAAGCGTTGTGGTGCTGTAGAGATGCAGTGACCTGCAGATTAGATTCTGTAGACACATGGGAACATGTGAATTTGTTTCACACTCAAATAGAAATGTTAAAAATCACAAGTTCAACTGTAATCGTATATCACAATATCTGCCTAAATAATCACAACAAAGTGTTTAAATATGTGTATCTTTCAGCTGTTGTTGTGACTCATGTCTTGTCATTTCACTATTGCTGCCTGGCAAGACTCCAGTAGGTCACTAGACATAGACATGGACACAACCTCTCAAAAGCAGAGCTTGTCCGTCTGTACGACACAGGCAGCTGAGCAGGGACACACACGTACTTAGATGCTCTAATTTATATATATATAAAAAAAAGCAGTTTATTAGGTTTAGTTGAGCTTAAATGATACTGTGGTAAACACAGTGATCACTTTAACATTTTGCCTTCTCTAAGTGGGAACCTTCTGCCTTCTTGTCTATGCTGCTTCACAGAGCAGTGACATTAAACTTCATAGAAACATCTTCAGTTTAAAAAAGTAGTTAAACTCAAATTAGTTACTGTGTCTTCAAATAAACACAATCGTGCTTTATTTAACTACACTGCTCTTCACATGTGATTAAATATGACAATGTATTAGTTTTTCAGATATCATAATCAATGTTTCATCTACTGTAGGAAACAGCAGTGCTCATGACTGGAGGCCACACTGAACTGCAGCTCAGCATCTGAACTGACAGTAAATTAAAAAGTAAACTGAGTGGAAGGCAAAACCTGTCACACAATAGATGCATAGTGCAACATCACCACATAGTGGTCTGTTCAAGCTACTGCTACTGTGTGACGAGGTGCTGGACCATGTGGGCTGGAGCTGTAAACCTTTAAGAGAACTGAACTGATCAGAGCTTCTCTCTGTTGTTCTTGGACCTTTAACCTTTTAGTCTCATGTGTGATCCATTAATGTGTCCACGGGGGGAGAGGCAGATTCAATTCAATTCAATTCAATTCAATTCAATTCAATTCAATTCAATTCAATTCAATTCAATGTGTGCTTTACTGTATGAATGAAGGAGAGCAGCACCGTAACAGTCACTGTTGTGATGACTGATGCACTGAACAGGCAATGTTTTTTCTTCAGTACTTGAATTGTAAATTTTTAAAGTATAATTGATAAAACTTTCTTGATATGCAAGAACATATTTTCCCTTTTTCACATAAAATGAGTGTTTATCCTGACACGATGCTCTCGGAGGGCATTCCTCTGGAAGAGCAACACTTCTAATAAACATTAAGTATTTAGTGTATTTACTGAGATTAACAGATACAGTCTGTTTGTTTGCAACAACATGAAGGGAAATGTATTATGTACCAAATTGGAAACATTAAACTTGACTATGAGACACACAATATATGGACCAATGGTGCAGCAGTATACAATGTGTGATGTAATGTATAAATAAATCATAATAAACTTGTCCAAAGATATACGTACACATCAGAGGTTGATTGGTGACTTTAAATTGACTGTTGGTGTGAATGTGACTGTGTGTGTGTTGTTTGTGTAGACAACGGATGGATGGGTGGATGTTGTTATAGAAGGTTGTGTTTGAGAAAGATCATAAAGAGCCTGTTGCTCCTTAAGCGAACCGGTCCATATGATCCATATGAAACACATGGATCCACGAGCTGGTTAACCATTTATTGGTTCAGGAGATGATGGATGGATGGATGGTTTCTGTGCAACAAACAAAAAGTATGTGCCTTGCCATGCATGCAAAAATAGCAATGGTAACTGGAAACATCTACATCCCAGTGGTTCCCAACCTTTTTTGGCTCGTGACCCCATTTTGACATCACAAATTTCTGGCGACCCCGCGATCATGTGACTGCACGTGATTGCGGCTGTCAATCAAGATGCGCCAGCTCAGATATTTTTATATGCAGAATTTTATTTGACTCAATTTATATTCGAGAAAGTGAAAGTATAGAATACAGTTGTTTAAGATTGTGTGTGGTGTTTTTCATCATAATTTTATAAAGAATAGTAAATTGTTAAAAAAAATATTTTTAACAGTAATTTTTTTATCAATAGACATTTCAGGCGACCCCATTTAAATTCCAGGTGACCCCACGTGGGGTCCCGACCCCAAGGTTGTAAAACACTGCATTATCCTCACATCCAAAAGGGTAAAACAAGGAATTAGTCACCAGTGTCAGGCCTATCCCCTTTACAAAAATATAACTAAATACAGCATACAACTTTAATACCTCTGTTTCAAAGTTACAATCATTGACCAAAAACTCTTTTATTTAAGGGTAATAATTTGAAAACAATAAATAACTTGAAAGAAAGGACATTAGTTTTCAGTAACTTAATGGTGTTGCAGGTCTCAAACAAAGAGATGTTGGTTGTCCCTGTACAGCCAGTGCAGTCTCTTCCTCCGACATGTCAGCTTCAGCTTTTGAGCAACCACCCCTTCAAATATGAAATATTAGAACTGACTGGATATCAGTCTCACTTGGTAGCGTCTCTGGAAGATGAGTCTGCTGCAGGTACTAGACAGGCCCCAGGTCTAACACACTGTTGACCATTCATGGTAACTTCCACAGTCTGGACTCTCACTGGGCATCACTTTAGTTCTTTTTCCCACAGGACACAAAGCCCAGTCGAGGATCCACGTCTCTCTGCCATTTATGGTGAATTCGAAGGTTGGGGAGGTACATTAGTCCCTAATAAAGCGAGTGCAAAACTATGTCTTCATCATCTCCTACTAAGGATCTCAGTACCTGTATCGTGCCTGTAATGTAGATACAGATCTGACCATATTACATAATGAATGTTAATTCATAGGCTACAGCAGGTGACTGTGTTTGGCTGTTTGCTTCAGCACTAATAATATAGTTTGATCAATTCACATTAATTTATGTCAGACTAGGAATTCAGTGATGTCATTTAAATGTTATTTTCCATCAGTGCTCATTACGTTTTTGCATTTGAAATCAAGCTAGAACATTTTGGCTTCTCCTCAGCCTGTTCTGTAAAGTCAAATGACAAGAAAAAACACAACTGAACAGAAATGACCTGATCTAAAACACAGGTTGTCAAACATGTGGCCCGTGGGCCAAAAGCGGCTCGCCAGAGGGTCTAATCCAACCAAGTGTGAAAATTTTGTATAAGACAGAAGAGAAATAATATTTTTGAAATTGCACTTATTTTTTAAAACATCTCAATGACATACCTGTATATCTTTGCACTAGAAAAAATTTAATCATTAGTTATAGGTTATAATGCTATAATTCTACTGAGATCAAATTGCGCTGTATGTGGTCCCTGAACAAAAATGAGTTTGACGCCCCTAGTCTAAAAAGAAACCCTAGAATGTTTTCAGATTCAAGCTACATACTACCAACTTGAATATGAGAAAGATTACTTTACATTCATTTTCATTCTCATTTAAATTTTTATGATGATCTTAAAAATGTTTCTTCTACAGTGGAAACCCCTCCCACTCTGTGATGAGGAGCTGGACCACATCTCAGTCATTCTGCTAAAGAGGAAGGCTCCAGTGGTCTTCCTTGTGTTGTCTGAAATGTGATCGGGTTTATTAGAGCACAACATTTTATGTAAATATGAACAAATGTAATGATATTTTATTTCTTTCCATATTTAATTTGCAGTTGGAAGTGCTGTATATGTTTTTTATTTCATATTTAAAGCAGAAGTAAGCGGAATTTTTGTGTTAATATAAGTCTTAAATAGTTATATCTTCTGACGGCAATTACTTACATAGAGTGTTTGGTCTGAAACACGGGTCTGTCAGTCACTCTGCTCTGCTGTAAGCTGAGGAGAAAACTTTCCTTGTATCCTACAACCTTTATTCAATGAGGAGAGAGAACGGCATGAAGGGCTGTGTGTGCAGCCAAGGGATGCGCCTGAATGTGGTGACGTAGGGACGAGGACCAATAGATCCATGACGAGGGCGGGGACTGCTAACTCCATCGGCTGACAAGACGTTATGGTGCGTTCAAGGCAACCCGTAACTCGTGTTTTTCCGACCTGTGAAGTCGTACCAGTTTGATCTGGTACAAGTTCGCAGGTCGGAAGTTACAAGTGGCCGTTATAGTGACTTTCACAGGCAACAGGTCAGAAAAACACGAGTTACAGGTTGCCTGGAACACTACAAAGTCGTAAGTCGTGACTTGAAGCTGTAACTTACGGTTTCAAAAGCCTGCCTGGAACGCAGCATTAGCCAAAACGACCGGATCGCTTACTTCTGCTTTAACCAATAAACATTTCTGGAGACGGGTCCGGCTGATGTACCTTTGTCCTGTATGACTGTCATGTCCTGCTGCAAAATGTTGAGTGATAATTAGCCATGTGACCACAAATGGGGGAAAAGAAAACACACACTGCCTCAGTTTGATGGTTTGTTTTGTTTATGGTTGAGTTTTCCCTGAGATAAAAGTCACTGAACAGTCCGCTGCTGCTGCTGCTACTGCTGCTGTCCCCGACTCCCACTGTCCACTGGATGAAACCGTGTCCCTGCTCCTGGAGATGATCCACCACTGCAGCTGCTGTCCACTGGATGCTGCTCTCCTATTGTTGGGTCTGTTCTCCTTGACAAACCTGTTATTGACTTCTCGAAATCAATAGTCACAGCTCATTTTCCAATTGTTTTCTTAATTAGGTTTTGTCCATAAATATTTAAAAGCCCATAATCACACTTCCACAGAGCCAGAGGTCATGTCTTCACATCATGTTTTGTCCAAAATCTAAACATGAAGAGAAACTGGAACATGCACGTCTACTATATTTGTTTTAAAAATGACTCAATTAACTATTTATCAAAATAGCTCATAAATTATCTATCAATTAATCAATTGTGCTTATTCCATTGTCTGTTTGCTTAAGCAGGTAATTCAGACAGAAAACAACCAGCATTGTGGTATCACAGTACCTAAACACATCAAGCTGTGTTTTCATAATACATCAAATCCACATCCAGTGGACAACGGGCTTCGGTCACACACACTGTAAACTTTCTGTAGGATGTTGCTGCTGTTTGTCATTCTGAAGAGGAGAGTTTCTATTGGCCCACTGTGACCTCTGACCTGTGAGCCTGGTCCAGATTACACTGCAACAGTCAAGTTCATGCTTACAATTCTTTTTAAAAATCCTGGATGGGAGATTGAGAGAGTTTTCACAACACGGAGCTGCATCTTAAGGCCAGAAACAATGACTCAGCAATAAGCACAGAGCCGGGCGCCGATGCTAACAGTTAGCGACATGCGCTGCGCAAACACATCACACTGCAGATCACTTCCAGACGGATCATAAATAGAGAAAGGCCACTTCCTGTCCTCTATCTGAGAGCCAGCGTGTGGACTTGGTAGATCTCCTTAGGGAAGTCCTTCTGTTGCTCCTCGTGGACAATCTTCAGGCCCGCCTTGCCCACTAGACTGCGAACTATTTCCAGCTCTCGGCAGACGCTGCTGTCCACCTCGTCGGGCACCACGCCCTCGTACGACACATTGTCTTTGATGATGACCAGGCCGTTGGGGCGCAGGGCTTTCTGGCAGCGGCGCAGGAAGTCCACCAGGTGGTCGTCTGTCAGGTGGCCTGAGGGGAACGGGACAAAATGTTAGAACTACAACTTAGAACTTCAGACTACAGAGCACTGATCTTATCTACTCAACTACCGCCATAGCCGCGTTTCCACTGCAGGAGTTCCTGGTAAAGAACTTTACAGGAACCGTCCTCTCACTGAGCCGTCGTGTCTCCACTGCAGAGCAGGACCTCCAGACTCTTGAGGCAATGTGCAATGGTTTTGATCGCACAATCATTGTGCGTCAGTCTTTTTTTTACTGCTCTTGTAGTATAAATGTTTTTTAATAACAATGGGTTTTAAAATGCTGTTTCAATAGTCGCGTAATCGCACAATTGTCTATTTATTGCTGTTAATCTTCCCCCCAAATCACATTTGAATTTGTAATGCTTCTTATGTTAAATATTCAAATTTTTAATGGCTTTTTTTTTTTTTAGCTCATTATATACACCTATACCAGCTTATTATTACGTCCCACGTCCACTAAAGGGCTTTTTCAACGATGCTGGGTTTTTAAAATTTCGCTTATTTCGGGGCTTTCTCTTGTCGTTATCCCGCTTTGAGTCTGTCCAATCAGCACCCAGGAGTTTTTCGGGCCCGATTTGAATACCAACCCTGAGACAGGGACTCCTTTCGGCCCCGTAAAACTTCTGGGAGATAGAGATGAATCCTGCAGTGGAGACACGCACCAAGGGCCCCGGCCCTGTAAAATGACTCCAACTCTCCTGCAGTGGAAACGCCCCTCATGACTGAACAGGGACATCTGCTGGTTGCGGATCCTGTCAATGATGACAACCACTGCAGCGGACTCACCAATGACCCACTGGATCCAGATGACATCATAGCGTCCACTCTCTGGTACAAAGTCCTGCAGACCGTTGCAGAAGTAGTTCCCCACTCTCTTGCTGTCCTCGCCCAGGTAAGTCTTGGCTTTGTCCAGGAACTCCTGCGTCACGTCCACCAGGTCCACGGTCTTGAACAGAGGCAGCAGCAAACGCTTGGTTATCCTTCCGATGCCGGCCCCGCAGTCCAGAGCACAGGTCCCGCTTGTTTTCCCCTCTCCTTCCTTCAAACACAAAAACACATAAGAGATCAGTGGTGAGTAAAAACTACTTCTGTCTAAAAGAGGAAAGAAGGCTTTGATAAAAGCATTTGAATAGAAGTATTACTCTTACTCTAAATCAATAAAAATACCAAAGTGTGTGAAGGTTATAAAACAATAGACAAACAAATTATTATAACCTTTGAAAATAAGTAATGGTAGTTCAGTTCATTTGACCAACAAGGAACCAATCTAGACTGAGACTGTCTTGTGTGCAGGGACGGCATCAAGTTAAAGGAGCAGACCCTGAAGTTACTCATAGACATGGAGCAACTCAAAACCTAATAAGGGCCAATAATGTAATAACTGCCAATAACTCAATGATTTGGGCCATTTTAAATGTAATAAAACCAATAACACAATAACTTGCCAATAATGTAATAAAATGTGATAGTTAATGTATTAAGTTAATAATATAATTTGTAATAATTACATAGATAGATAGATAGATAGATAGATAGATAGATAGATAGATAGATAGATAGATAGATAGATAGATAGATAGATAGATAGATAGATTGGCTCAAACATTTTATTATGTTGGGTGACATTTAATGCTCAGTGTCGTAGCATAACAGTCATATGAAAAGCCATGTGAGCATATTTGGGCCCACTGAAGTGGTGGCCAGATTCATAACTCTGGTCTGATTTAAGGTGAAGTTGTGTGTCCTGTGAATCAAACCCGGCCTCCTTCTTGCTAACATGCTAACATGCTAACATCCAAAAGTAGTGAAAATGGTCATTAGTGAGTTACAGTGGAGACATGGACATATCTGATTAGATACACTCATGATTGGACTAAGAAGAGTTTCTTACACCGAGGAACTTCTGCAGGAAGGCCTTGGAGCCGTTGATGTCGATACTGGAGATGCTGCCGTAGCCTCCCAGCATGCCCTCCACTGTGGGGGGGACGTCCTTCCAGTAGCCCTCAGCGTTGGAGTAGAAGCTCGCTTCATCTCGTACTATTTCAGCCATCCTGTCGTGGTCCACAAGCAATACGGTTCAGTCACATTAAAGGGGACATATTATGGAAATATCACCTTTTGAAGGCTCTTTAACATATATCTGGGTGTTTGTTTTGCCTTCCGCCCCCCCCAAAAAAAAATTCAGGCTCCCTAGGTTGAAATCCATGTGGTTTTACGAGCTGTTCCCTCAGTTGTCTTCCAGTGATGTAACTAGTTTTAGAAATTGCATAACCCCACCCCTACCTGGTACCAGTAGAAGGGGCGGGGCAAGCAGTGGTTCATTTGCATTTAAAGGGACAGACACTGAAACCAGCCGTTCTGAACAGGGCTGTTTAGAGAGGATGAAAAGAGCTGTGATGTTTGATCCTTGGGGGATTTTGACCAAAGCATGTCACAGACATGTCTTTAAAGCAGAAGTAAGCGATCCGGTGGTTTTGGCTAACTTCCTGTCAGCAGATGGAGTTAGCAGTCCCCGCCCTCGTCCCTACGGCACCACATTCACGCGCATCCCTTGGCTGCACACACAGAGAGGACTGCCCTTTATGCCGTTCTCTCTCCTCATTGGATAAAGCTTGTAGGATACAGGAAATAAAATAAAAGTTTTCTCCTCGGCTTACAGCAGAGCAGAGTGACTGACAGACCCGTGTTTCAGACCAAACACTCAATAGGCGCGTTTCCACTGCAGGAACTTCGGGGTCATTTTATGGGGCCAGCCCCGTTGGTGCATGTTTCCACTGCAGGAACCTCCCCCACAGGGCCATTTACAGGAACTTTTATGGGGGCCAACGGAGTACCTACTCCAGGGTAGGTACTCCGTTCGGCCCTGAAAAGCTCCTGGGTGGGGCTCGAGGTTAACCCGGCGCTGATTGGCTAAAGCTAGAGCAGGCTCTGACGCCACCAGAAAGCACCAAAACAACCGGCATTTTTAAAAGGGGGAGCAGAAGGGGAGCATTAGCCTAGCAGACACCGCTGTAAACAACAAGAAAACAGCAGGAAGATGTACACAAATGGACCGACGACGAGGTGCAGACATTGATTGCAGTCTATGGCACCGAGGAGATTCAGAGGGGGTTCGAGTCATCGCGGCGAAATGAAAATATCAGCGCACTTCGACACACTGGGGATCCATCACGCCGCAAAACAATGCCGTGAAAAGTAAAAAAAAAAAAAAAACTCAAGCAGGATTACAATCAGCCGCCATGTGCACAAACACACAAACCAGAAACGCGGCTACCGCCTCAGCTCCTTCCATCCTTCTTAGATAGAAATGATTTTTGTTTGTGACCTGCCTGGGTGACGTCACGGTCGAAACTGTCGCCCAGCGATTAAGCGGCGATCGAAACTCATGACGTCGCCGCGGGGTCCTACTCTGCAGTGGAAACACGGCCACAGAGAGGGCCAAGTGAGAGGACGGTTCCTGTAGAAGTTCCTACCCCCTCCCTTTACCAGGAACTCCTGCAGTGGAAACACAGCTTATGTAAGTGATTGCCGTCGGAAGATAGAACTATTTAAGACTTATACTAACACAAATATTCAGCTTACTTCTGCTTTAAGACACCTGGTGGGAACTATTTTAATTTGTGGAAAAGGGGCATAACATGTCTCCTTTAATGTTCATGTTAATTTTACATTTTCACAGAGCCTAAAAGCACAAATCCCATCAGGACACACTCTGTCCTTAGAGCCTGTGATCAGACGAGACAGGATCCCCCAAAGAAAAAAAACTACAAACATCGAGACGATGAAAACACCAGATTGATTCCACTTCTCCTACTTCCACTTCTGTTGATCAGCTTTACTCAAAGTGTGACTTGTGAGTCTGCATCAGTTCTGATATATTTATCAGTGAATCAAAAAGGAACCGGCAGACTCTCACTTTCAGCTACAGTTGAGCTGAGGACAGTCTTCTGTCCAACAGGTGTTGAGCAGGATTTATCTCACACTACTGTGGTTTCACCAGACTCTCCTTCTTCTTGTCCATAAATAGATGGACCAGGTTCCTGTTGTCCAAAAAGCATCTTCAGGCTGATGAATCTCTCTTGGAGTAAAAAATATATATAGCAGCCTATTGCTTGGACTGAGATTTTTTAAAAACATGTCTTATTACAATATAAGAATCAATCCATATACAAAGATTTATGTTTGTCTTTTAAATTCACCTACTGACTGGCTACTCTTAGTAAACTACAGTGTAAGTCATTGAATTATTCCTATTGTTAGTCTATTATTAGTTGTATCAGCATTGTTGCATGTGAAGTGAGCTGCAGTCATCAGGGTGCATTCAGCTGTGAAGATTGTGCCTAAAAAAAGATGAACAGTCCAGGCCCACATGAGGTCTACCTCCTGCTCAGAATGTAAGACATGCGCACACACTAACACTCTCTCTCACACACACACACACACACACACACTGGCATCCAAACTGAGTGACAGTTCAGCTGTCAGTGCCCATTTCGTGTCCAGGGCAAAGGCTGTGACCAACATTACAGAGACAGGTCCAGTGAACCACACTCAAAACACATTATCTACCTTACTGGGGTGTGCATGCATATTAATAGCCACATTAAAACACATTTTAACATGTAGAAAAGAATAACAACATGTAGGTGTCCTGAAGGGAAGGCTAATGGTTACAATGACCATCCAAGGCCCACAGGAACTGTTAGACGTGATTTTTTAGAATAAAAAAATAGATCCTCATTGTAAAGTTCACTATAGCTGGCTCGTGACCATTGAATAAAATGTTTAATGAACAAGTAAATCATTGAAAGCTGGATACTATTAGCTAAATTGTGCACTACAGAGTTATAATACGTTTATTACCTGAAGGAAACCTAACACCTCATGTCCTTCCACGCTCTGAGGTTTAAATTAAGAAACTACTACTCAGACTTCCCATCAAACTGCTCATCACAGTGTGAAGTGATGCTAATACGGCCCTGCACGTGCAGCGGTAGACAGTAGTATCTCGTCAGTCTCCGCGAGCTCGGTCCCCGCGTGAACTCCGGTGACTCTTAACTTTATTAACTGGACTAGAGAAAGGAACACTGACCTGGTCTCGTGTCAGCACCGGCTCCGACACCCCCGCCTTCACCTCACACACACCCGGTCCCGGTGTCCGTGCTGCGGCTTCTACTTCACTCCGCCGACGCTCCTCATGGAGAACGTCATTTCCTTATTTGGTTCCTGAGAGAGGCGGACGGAGGCAGCAGCGCCCCTACCGGCGAATTAAATACACACACAATGATAGGAAAAACTTTCAACTGTTTAGACTTATTCTTACTAGGCTATATGTTGTTAATGGAAAAATAAATCCCCGTCAATAATCTGTTTTAAAAATGAACTAAACGAATATTTTAGTTCCTTAAATTTACTGGCAGATGGAAATGAAAAAAATAATGGTATGATGGAAATTGCAATACGATGTAATTTGTTTATTTGTGAAGAGTCCCAATAAGTACAATGCCTTCAACTTGTGTTATATCTTTTATTTTATTTATTTATTTTTCACACATTTAAAATAGCTATTTTCTTATTCAGTACTAAGCCTTGTAGATTTAATTTTCTATTTTTATTGTAAGAAAAGTAATGTCTTTGGAAAAAAAAGAATGCAACAGTTTCCTGTTTGAGAATGTATGTACATTTTGAACACAATAAAGTTTGAAAAAAAACAAACTTATTCTACTATAACAACATAATATTTTCAAAAAATATATATTCTGAATCAGCAATGGCATTGTACATCAACCCCTCTCAGGTCTGGAAGGAGTTGGCGGAGTGTCACCTTTCCCAGGACTGAGCCAGGCCTCTGCATCCCTGCAGGACAGGAGGCATCACCGAAGACAGGCAGAGACACAGAGCTGAGCTCCATCATCCTGTTAGCAGCTTCATACAGACCTCATATCATGATTAATCTGAAAAATCTGATTAATTTCAACGTTCAATTTACTGTCATTTGCATGCATACGCATGAAACAAAATTTGTGGTGTGGTGTTTGGTACTCTCGCCTCAGGGTTCAACCCTGTGTGGGTTCTCTCCTTCTTCCCACAGTCCAAAACATGCACACCAGGTTCACTGGCCATAAGTTGCCCTTAGTGTGTGAATGTGAGTGTGTTTTGTTGACCTGTCCAGGCGCTATGTTGGGACTGGCTCAAGCCCCCCTACTGTGACCCTACATGGATAAACGGTGTATGGGATACATGATACATATATGAGGTTTACAGTGAGACACTGAAGAGTCTGTCATTCTATTTTATGAAGGTACAACAGAGTCAGATGAGAAATACATTAAATCACTGAGAAAACGTCCTGATTACATAATAAAACATGTATGACAGGTGCTAATCTGTGAAAGATGACCACATCAAAGTAACTGAGAAACACTGTAAGACAATAATATCCAGAGGACAAAAGCTATTAAATGAAAACTTTCAGTTTTAATGTTTCCATTTAAGTCACGTTCTATTTACTTATCTGCAATATTGTATTGTATTTCACATAATAAAGCCTTAGGCTATACAGCCTAATATTTATGTTATTATTATGTAACAACACAGTAATGCTGGATTCTGTTGCCCTGTCTACACCATTGACTATTGGATTTTACTGGTCATGTCATCAAAACCTTATGAGGTTACACACAGAGCCACAAGCAGTAGACTTGAATTCACATCATTCCCTCCTCAGAGATGAGCCAGGTTTACTTACACAATAAAACATATTTTCAAACAGGTCTTATCTGTCTTCAGTGGAGATTCCATCTTTAAATTGAATCTTAATATGTGTAATCATCCATATCCTCTTTGTTTGTCATAATTATAAAAAGGTGAAGTTGCCTGAGTGGCGCTGCAGTGCACTAACTATTCCACAGGAGGGCAGTGCAGTGCAGCAATAAGAAAGAACAACTTCAACTCACCACATTGTAGACTAACTATCATGACTCGTCCACATGTGCATTCTTCATAAAGGCCAATGCTTTATACTTACCACTTATTCACATTTTATTTGTCGTAAGTAGCGTCAATTTATTCCACGTGGAGATCATCAGTCCTGATGAAGTATAAACAACAAAGAGTATGAATTTTAAGGGGAACATAATAGAACAAGGGAGCATTACAGAACAGTGATGAGCATGATGACTTGTTCCTCCTATGACAACAGATGGCAGATACTCACCACTGTGTTTAAACCCAGTGATCTGATTGGCCCCTGTCAGATTTCCTCTGACTCTTCCACCTTCATCCACTATAGGCTAATGACTGGCAGAACAGATATTTCTGCTGCTAATCCATAAAATCAACATCATTTGCTTCGTCTGTGAGTTTTCATCATTTGTACACACAGACACACACTCACACACACAGACAGACACACAGTCATTACGCCTCAGAGAACAGGTAGGTTTTGAGTTTGCTCCTGAATATTTAAATGCTTGTGAAAGACATCAGCTCAGCCTCCAGCTTGTTCCAGAGAGCAGCACCACAGAGACTGAGGACACCTTCACCACACATGGATCTAATCCTGGGTACAGTTAGAAGATCCCTGCCTGACGAGCTCCAAAATATCACCAAGATATGTCACACTGCTCTGTGTGGGTCTGTCTGTCTATTCTGGGATGGTCCAGTTTTAATTTTACCCTGGATCTATGTAAGACTGTTTCACAAAGATAAGGACCAGGGAATCAACATATCCAAAAAACTAAACTAAACAATTTCAGTATTTGAATATCAAGATTTCTTTTATGTTGATTAATTGTGCAGTCTTAATAAAAAACAGATCCATTTTTAAGCCAAATGCATTAGACACCTCACCCCAGGCTAATTCAGACCGAAAACCAATGTTGCCATGGTAACAATCAATGACACCTGTGCTGACCAGTAGCAACCAACAACCAAAGAAACAACAGGAAAACATGGTTCCTAATTTGTGGTTTGCAAACAGTGAGCTCAGAGAAGATTGGGAACCCATGACCAGCCCTCCTCAGTCTCTCATCTGATTGGTTAACATGATACTTTTTGAGCCTAAACCAATATCAGTCCTCATCATTATGTCATGCATGCCATGTCACTGATTATGAACACTCAAAAGGTGGTAATTCATAGTAAAGATGGTGCATACAGGAAACTGAAACACAGGCACAGCAGCAAAAAATGAAATTGTACCATATATCTGCCACATTTATAAATGCACAAGGTGTAACTTGGTTTCCTATTTTTAAAATTTATTTTTGCCAGATATAACTTGTCTAACTTGTGGAGAAATATTTGGGATTTGGTCATTTATTTCATGTGAGAGCTCTGTGTAAGGGGCAGCCCTGGTCCTCAGTGGAGTCAGTGTGATTCTGGTTACACAGCAGGTAACATGTTGGGAATTTTAATTTATAGACGTTATATGTATTTTAACTTTTGTGTGTAGAGGACATTTATTTTTATTCAGGACTTTTATTTTCATGATTAGTTTAATAATTTGCACGCTGCAAGCCCAATAAATAAATCACACTTCAGTCTTCAGTCTGTGTTTTTCCTCCATGGAGACAGAAACCTGCAACACTCAAAACTGTACTTCCTGTAGTTAGAGTGCCAGCCACCTCTGATACAACACTTAATATGCTGTAAGTGCACATGGATTCTAATATTGTATAATTACTTAGTTAATTAATAAGTTGATCACGTGACAGTTTGGTTGGGATGGGATCAGACTAAGACCAGGTGGTGCATGACTGTGACTGTGACTGTGAGTGTGACATACTATACATCACTCCACTCAGTGCCTTCAGTCACCAGTAAGGGGAGCTTTAGTGCAAAGACTGATACATTTAGGTCATGTAGAGAATTTGTTCATTCTGCTCATTCCTGTACTGAACACACACACACACACACACACACACACACACACACACACACACACACACACACACACACACACACACACACACACACACACACACACACACACACACACAGGCCTATATGTTCAGTAGCCTATAAAGACTTATTGTGAGGACTCAGAGACACCCCGAACATGAGAATGACACATAAACAGAAAAGACACACTATGTATATTAATAGAGGAGATAAAGGTTATTATACAACAGGTACTTTCAACCAAGTAATCTGATTGGATGAAAGGCATTCCATGTGCTGATATCATGGAGGTAATAAGAACTGGATATGGCGCCAGTTCATCCCAGTGGCCACTTACAGTACTGCAACAAAAAAAGGCATCAGAAAGTTATTCATCTTTGATCGGTAAATTCAGTTGTGCAGAAGTTTGTAAGAAAAGCCAACAAATGAGGCAAAGTTATTGTTTTAACACATCAAAGTTCTGATTTTGTAATATTGATCAGAATCAGAATCAGAAAACCTTTATTGTCCCCTGCACATATAAAAGAAACATAAAAACACAGTTTAGCATAACATAAAACAAACAACAAATAGATACAGAATGACACAAGTAAAAACAGAATAAAAAACTTAAAAGAACATTAAAAGATTTCATAGTGAATTATTGATGATGTTGATGGCGGATGCGATGAATGATTTTTTCCCTCTAAGCTTGTCCTTGCTAAAGGGACCCTGGCCTGTAGCGACAGTTATTGGTCACTTTTCCTAGTTGTTGAACCAAAGCTAGGCTAACTGCTTTCCAGTTAGTAAATCATTGACTGGATCCACTGATGTCATAGTGTTGATTTTCCATAATTAACCCTGTGACACTGTCTTTCAGTGTATCTTAATTCCTAAGTCATTTGCCTTATATGTGATAGTTTCTGTGATGTGTATCATCAGTGCGTCATCATAACGATCACCAGCCTGTCACCGTTCATCATTCATCTATTTGATGTCTTCAACTGTCCCATTAAAAGGCTGACTTCACCTCAGCCGGGTCAGTGGTGGTCTGAGGTGGTTCAACCTGCTCACCTTCTCCCATCCAAGGAACCATCCTGGACGTCCTCCTCCTCATCATCATCTCTCTTCCGCTCCACTTTGTCATAGTGTTCAGTGTACAGTATTCTAAATGATCAGTTGCATTAATTATCATGTAAATTAAATCTTTCTGAAAGAGAATCTAATATGATCTTTTCCAAATCAAACATCAGGGACATTAATTCATATATTTAATGGAAATGCCTGTAGCAGCTGCATTTGTGGACATTGAAATTCTGCAGCATTGAGGAACAATTATAAATATGTTCAAAAGAGTCACAATATCTGGCTTGAAATAACAGTTTTTTTGTTTTTTTGGAAAGCCTGGTGATGATGCAAGTACAAATCATCAAATAAGAAGGAAGATGAGTTTTATTGAATTTGATTAAATTGCATTATTGAAGGCAGATGAATTTTACTTTTCTACCAAATATAGAGCAAAACTGAAAAGCCTCGGTGCATCATAGTCGGATAATTAAAAATAATCCATGGACAAAATATCATTGATAAAAATGACCTAAATAAAAGACAGACTTTATTTGAAATGTTTCACTATAAATAAGTTGTTCTTCCTGACAGGTTGGAGAGAAAGGGAGAGGATAGTGGTGAACTGAACTGGTCGGCCATAAATCCAGTCCTGACCGTAGCAGAGACCTGTGGAGAACAGTGGGAAAAAGACAGACGCCTAAATAACAACACAACAGAAAGAAAAAAGAAAAAAAGTAGACTTTATATACCAAGGTGAGAAAGTAAAGCTGTGGTTTGTTGTGCTGTGGGACCTACAGTTCTGGATCAGACACACCATCACAATGTCAAAGCAGTTGTTCCACTATTCTCTCTGCCTATGGAGTTCAGTTTAAAACTGTTATTCTTTTATGTGTTTGAAATAGACATATAATATTGTTATATCTTCCGACAGTATGAATCATTTGCTAAATGTATAGATTGAAATTAGTTTTTACGTGTTCAAGCGAAGGCAATTGGACTTCTGTTCAGTTTTCACCTCTCATAAGAAAGGCTTCATAAGTTCTATAAGTGGTTGAAGAATCCCAAGTATTGAACCTAAGTGGGCTGAACGCCTTGGAGTTGGTCTGGAGAGTTACCTCACCCGTCAGTGAGTTGTTATGATGAAAGCTTTAGATATTTGAAATTCATTTTAAAGGTAGAGTCAGTGGGTTTATCCATTGCACTTTGGAAAACACAACATTCAATTTGGTCATTTTCTACGTCCTCCAAGACAGCGACTGGACACCATCAAGCCAGAGGAAATTGTGGATATACACGCAAAGAAAAGGAAAAACAGTCTGAGTGAAGCGCTGGGGCTGACGGCGGCGAGTCACCGAGGCTCCCATTGCCAGCGACGGCCGGGTATCTGGGTCCAACACTCCAGGGAGAATCTACAGACTGTTTTTCCTTTCAAGTCTACATTTTCTTTTTTAGGAAAATCCTACAGACTCTACGTTTAAACCTTTTAATTGGAAAACATTAACATGTATAAATGTTGCACTATTCTCAGTCATTTGCATCTTGATGACACAAATTCATGATAATCATATACATTTTTTATAAAAGATTTCACTACACATTCTAAAGAATTACTAATATTGATTCTACAGAAATAATTTGCACACGCCACACACAGTTATTCATTTCAGGTTTGCCTAAATATATCAAGTCAACATATATTTTTCATTTTATTTTATTTTATTATTTTTAGTTAGGGAACCCTGAATAACGGAACTGAACTGAATATATTCGTATGTCATTTGACTGACATACTAGTTTTAGTGATTCCAATCATCTTATTTTTTCAGGCATTATCCTCTGAAATGTTAAACAGGAAAAAGTAATTGTAACTTGTCAAGCAGATCAATTGAACCTGCACAGGAAGCCTGTCTATATAATTACATTTCTTCAGTGAGGCAACATGATAGCACTACAGTAAGGAGGCACAGTCATGTTAATGGTTTTGTAAAGGCATAGTGGGCAAAACCCGTTTCTGTATCATGAGAAACTTTGAGCGCCTCAGACACAGAGTTACTGTAACCATAGCAACTCACACTCCCGCATGAAGTGAGAGGAGCAGCGTGGAGGAGCTACACTGATGATGGTCTGAATAACTAACTAGCTGATCTTCTCTTCATCAGCCATGTTCATAGTATAGCAGCAGGATGCAGGATGTTGGAGGACATTTGAGCAAATAGCTTTTTTCTTATTATTATTATTACCAGTCGTTAATTACCACCTCAGTCATTTAAAGCTGACCTGTGCAAATCTTTGAAGCTTTTGCTCACAAACACCAACCTCTTGTAAAGGATCTTCAATCATGGGCAGGAACAGGAATCTGACAATAGCCTTGTGTCAATGGAGTGAAAAGAACTGTCTTCTGCTGAACATCTTTCTAAAATTAAAATTACATACCGGTAAGTTCACTTGAGAACAAAATACCAAGGTCATGACCTTGGTATTTTTTAACTAACAATAGCTAATAATGTGATTCTCATGTTTCCAACTCACTCACCTCCAAGGTGAAAAATAAGATACAATTACTGAATGTACTTTATTCAAAAAAAAAAAAAAAAAGAGGTTCAGAGGTAGAATGGACAAGATGGAGCAGGAGAGAAGGAGGGGAAGACAGACCACTGCAAGCTAATTAGTGAAAATGTTACTAAAAGAAAAACGAAAATGCAGGAAAAACTAAACTAATAATAAATAATTAAGAACCTGTTTAATCCAGAACCTCCAACACAGTGACATGACAATCTGACCAGTGGTGGAAATATTGTCAGTCAGTCAGTCGATCAGTCAGTCAGTCTCTGGTTTACAGGGCTCAGGAGGCTGGAGGAGTTTTAGTTCAATCTGAATGCTTTTGATCAAAAGTGAAAGATTAAAATATAGTTAAAGCAGAAGTAAGCGGAGTGTTTGTGTTAATATAAGTCTTAAACAGTCAGTCACTCTGCTCTGCTGTAAGCCGAGGAGAAAACTTTCCTTGTATCCTACAACCTTTATCCAATGAGGAGAGAGAACGGCATGAAGGGCTGTGTGTGCAGCCAAGGGATGCGCGTGAATGTGGTGACGTAGGGACGAGGACCAATAGATCCATGACGAGGGCGGGGACTACTAACTCCATCGGCTGACAAGAAGTAGCCAAAACGACCGGATCGCTTACTTCTGCTTTAAGTAGTATTAGTATTTCTCCACCATGACATTTTGGGAAAAGCTTTGAAAAATAATTGAAACCAATGTGTAAAAATTTAACAAAGTTATCCAGAATATATTCTAACACTTGAATTAAAAAGTATTTAAAGAGTGACATATAGGTCAAACATCTACTAACTAAATCATACAAAAGCAGCTGCTACTGGAACATTACAGTAATAAAACTCCATCATGTGGGGGTCTCTGTCCGTAACTAATGACGACAGCATGTAGAGTGGACAACTGCTGTCTAGAGAAGTGATCTCATCTCTGGGTTTGAACAAGAACATGGAGAGAGGAGGCTGAGAAACAATTCCTTCGAAAACAAAACCGCCACAAAGAATCCTCACCTCTGTAATAACAGAGAGGAAATAGAGTTGAGAAACAGAAAACATGAAGAGAGGAGATAAGAAAAGAGGGAACTACAGCTGTATAGTTGACTGTTGCACAGTTGGATTGGCGCATTTTCTCATAAATATTTCAGGGAGGTAAACTCCCACTCAACACCTCGATCCTGCACCCACTGCTGTGATTTGAACTGCGGAGAGACAAAGAAAATAAATCGACCTCACCATTACCTCAGCTCTGATATGATTTACAAAAAAAAAAAAAAAAAAAAAGAAAACAGCTCCTGTGGAAGAGTGGAAAATCACTCACTTATTTGTTCCACTCTTCATGGTGGGGTAGAGCACTTCAAGGAGGTTTGGTAGGATGTTCAGCCAGGGTTTAAAGGACAAGGCAGTTGTTCTTTTGTATTGTTGTTGTATTTTTGTATTGTTCTTTTGTATTTCTAACTCTTGTCATCAAATAACATGAAGACCTGACTGAATGTTTCATCCGAGTTAGAATGGGCCATGGGGAGCATTTAAAGTAGCTATGGCCTCATGAAATAAATCCATCAAACTTCTCTTTGGTAGGATACAGTGGCCTGTTGTGACTTTTACTGATTGAGAAAAATCCTGAACCAATAAAACAACATTAAAACATAGGCTTCCTATCACATGTGTGGGCTTATTGTTGATCCTGCATGAAGAATCCTACAACTTGACTAACAGAAAGGTAAAAAAAAAAAAAAAAATTATTAATTATTTATATTAATGGGAAAACTAGAAAATTTCCTTGCAGAAATTTTGAGATTGCCACGGGGGTCGCTGTCAGGATGTGATCTCTGTCAACCCACGGCTTTACGATCAAGAGTCAAACTTGTCAAAGTGCATTTTTTGTGAGCGAGTGTGTGTGTGTTTGACAGTAAAGACAGTGATAAACACCACACACATTCTAGATGTTCCTAATAATCTAATTTAAAACACCTGTGTCAGAGGTTGCCATAGTGATTTTACCCAAGGGGATGGATGGGGCTACACGCAGACGTAACTGACAGATGGCCATCTTGCGTCGGTCCACTGGCTCTGACTCTGGCCGCAATAATGTGGGTGATTCAGTCATCTGCATTAAAAAACTACTCAGAAATCTGTGATATTTTGAGAGTCTATGATTTGAACTATCTGCATAGTTTTACGTATAGGCTACATAGAAAAGTACATGATTTGCAATGCAGTATTATAACTGTTCATAACAAACCAAACTGTTTGAAAATCGGTCAAAAACTGAACAAGTTCTGGTTGTTTTAGTAGAACACGCACCATAGGCTTAAAAGGATAGTTCGATATTTAGGCAAATTGACCCATTGCCATAATCCCTATAGTCATAGCAGTAGGTTTGTTACCTTTATTTGTCGGTGTAAGCTATTTTTAGAAGGAGCGGAGCGGCACGTTGCTCAGAGCTACGCTACGGAGGCTAATGGGATTTCTTGGTTTCCCTCATCAAACTCATCAAATACACAATCCAACAACTCCAAAACACTCTCGTGAACCACGCTATGAGATAATAACGGAACGTTACAAGACAGAGTTGTTTTCGAGGTAAATACAGAGACTGCTTGCTGAAAAACTGTCCCTGAAGGCAACGTGCATCAGCGGTTTTACATGAAAACGGCTCAGCCTCATAACGTTCCGTTATTATCTCATAGTGTGGTGAATGTGCAGGTCACAACTTGTCCACCAGAGCGTTTTGGAGTTGTTAGAATTGTGTATTTGATGAGTTTGATGAGGGAAACCAAGAAATCCCATTAGCCTCCGTTGCGTAGCTCTGAGCAGCTCGCCGCTCAGCTCAGCGGTTGTAAAAATAGCTTGCACCGACAAATAAAGGTAACGAACCTACTGCTATGACTATAGGGATTATGACAATTAATGCTCCGAGGGAGAGAGCCGACTGATGCAAGCTGGCAGCCGTGTGGCGAAGCTGTGTCATCGGGCAGCAGCGCTGGGTGAACCATCTAGTCTTCTTACCTGCTTAGTCTTTACCAAGTAAGATTCAGGTGAAATGTACCTTTCAAAGTCAGGCTTACAACTTGAATACCCTAATATTATCACATAATATGTGTGTGTGGTTGTGTTTCACAGAGACTTCATATAGATATGGAAGAAAGGGGTCAAAAGTTTAGAGATATCAGAGGCAGTGGCGTGCACAGACTTTTTGAAGGGCAGGGGCGAAAAGGAAAAAAAGGGGCACCTAATAGCGCGTCCTCGCCACTGAAGAGGGCACTTTAGCACACGTTTTGGCTTCCCTGAAGGCACTTTAACACATGTTTTAGCTCCCAAGAGGCCACTTTAGCACATGTTTTGGCTCCGAGATGTGGCTCCTAGAGGGCACTTTCAGGGCTGCCAAGTTTCAGAAAATGACAAGAGTGAGACTGTAGCGACATGGTGCGTTTGGCCGGCGACCACAGGTTGGCGGCGAAAATTTTTTGGCCTTTTTTAACATCGATTTGGCCTGTTTTAATATCGATACCTTAAGACTAAAAAAACGTCGATTTGGCCTGTTTTAACACGTGTTTTGGCCCCCAAGAGGCCACTTTAGCACACGTTTTGGTTCCTAGATGTGGCTCCTAGAGGGCACTTTCAGGGCTGGCAAGTTTCAGAAAATGACAAGAGTGAGACTGTAGCGACATGGTAAAAATTTGGCCTTTTTAAACGTTGATTTGGCCTGTTTTATAATATCAATACCTTAAGACTAAAAAACATCGATGTGGCCTGTTTTAACACGTGTTTTGGCTCCCAAGAGGGCACTTTAGCACACGTTTTGGCTTCCAAGGGCACTTTAACATGTGTTTTGGCTTCCAAGAGGGCACTTTAACATGTGTTTTGGCTCCTAGAGGGCACTTTAGCACACGTTTTGGCAACCATGAGGGCACTTTAGCACACGTTTTGGCTCCTAGAGGGCACTTAAGCACGCGTTTTGGCTCCCAAGAGGGCACTTAAGCACGCGTTTCAGCTCCTAGAGGGCACTTTAGCACGCATTGTGGCTCCTAGAGGGCTCTTTAGCACACGTTTTGGCTCCTAGAGGGCACTTTAACACACGTTTTGCCCCCCATGAGGACACTTTAGCACGTGTTTTGGCTTCCAAGAGGGCACTTTAACGCGCGTTTTGGCTCCCAGGGGGCACTTTAGCACGCGTTTTTCAACAATTGGGCCACGAGGGGGGGCGACCGCCCCCCCTGCCCCCCCCGCCCCCCCCGCCCCCCCCCTGTGCACGCCACTGATCAGAGGAGTCCCTAATGAATTGGTTTCAGCTGTGACTCTCATGGTTCAAATTTGAAGACGATAGACAGTCTCCAGGCAGAAAAGTGGAGAAAGAGGGCAATTTTCCACCTCGGCAATGGTCTGACATTCAGGCTTATTGTGACAAAACAGTAGCTCCTATCAGAAAAAGAAGCAGACCATGAGCAGACAGAGACCTCCCTGAACATATTGATATATGTTTGGGTGTTTCCAGAGTAAATGTTCTGGAAACCCATGTGAGTTAAAAACAGGAGGCACTTTGGGCTTTTCTCTGGAAATCTGCTCCAAATGTTGTATTGGAGTCAAGGGGCAGCTGGATGAGACCTGGCCTCACTCAGAGGCTCATCGTTCAAATTCTGTATGCCTCCCTGATTTTTGAGCATGTTGTGAGAAAAAGTTTGAAGTTTGTCTACAGCTGTAGAAAAATCACGTGTGTAGAGTGTAATTTGTCCCTAGCTACAAAGCAGAAGACAGGAGACACCAAGGTAGTAATTAAATCCAGACACCAGGTTATCTTCTTATTCTGAGGTGGGCCATGAACGGATCAATCTTACAGTTACCGAAATAGCAGCTTTTGAGTAGAAGTGACTAACACTATAACTAATCATCTTGTTGTGATAACTGGACACAAGTTGCACTGTGTAATTTTCCTTTTCACTTGCTGCTGCTGCCTCTCAATACTGAGTAAGAAAAGGCCTTCAAACGCACTGTTTTCCATCCTTGTCTGCACATATGTGTATAATAACATGTGCAATATCATTACTGATCTCAACAGTGGAAGTTGAATCAAGAGCAGCTTGGCAAGCAGACTTGTCCTAAAGCATGTCACCAGCCAAAGAATTCATTCCTCAGTAGCCATGTTTACATGTGCATTTTTTCTACAATCTGATTATAATCATTCTGAACAGAAATACCAACTTCACTGTTTACATGGACGCGAAATAAAGTGATCTGATTAAAACGTGTGTGTAGATGCATCACGCAATTAATCAAAAATAAATTCACCGACATGCGCAGTGAAGTTTTGCTGGTCAGATTTGTTGAATACAGTAGAAGAAGAAGCTTTTCCGTCTGTGAACAAACACTGTCAAATTTATTTCACCTTTGCTCGCCCCTCTCCCCTTCTCTTTTGTACGTGCCTGTCGCCTCCTCTGATCAAATGGACCTATATCGTGTGCTGAAAACGTTACTTTTGTTTCAGGTTTTCTCTTTAAAGCAACTACAAAGAACTTTTAACTAGATATGCAAAAGTCTCTGGTTTCTGCTGTTGTCTCTGTCCACCGAGCTGGTTCCGGTGCTGGTTCGGAGCTAGTGCCTGCTTAGCACCGGTTCTTTGCTTTTCCACTGCCTAAGCACCGGTTCTTGGTTCTTAAAACTGGTTCCAGACCAGAACCAACTCCTTGCTGGGCCAGAGCTAAGAACCGGTTCTTCCAGGGGCTGGCAGCAGGGTTACCTTAGCAACAAGACCAGCGCTAAGATACACAGACACGTTATCGCTACGTATTAAGTTTGTTTATCGATGTATGTAAACACAGCTAGCTACAGGCAGTGGCTAACAGCAGCTAACGCTCATATCAAAACATATCGCCGTCAAAACATAGTTGTCGCGGCGATTACGGCGAAGACGGCTGCTTTTTCCTTCTTTTTTTCAGCCGGGTTTATTGTTATCGTTAATTAAAAGCCTAGTCTATGCTTCCACGTGGGGTCCGGTGTTCAACACCCGCAGGTCGGACCGGGTTTTAATGTTCTGGTCCGTTTCTAACTGTAGCAGCAGCAGAGACAGGAGCAGCTCCTGGATCAGCAGCCTGGCTCTGACTTGGCTCCTAACCAGTGGAAAAGCAAACTGGTTCTTTGGAGGCACCAGAGTTGAACCAGTTAAGCACCGAACCAGCACTGGAACCAGTTTGGTGGAAAAGAGGTAAGTTTGACGTACAACAGCAAATGAGGCCATCACTGGGAAGATCAGCTATTTCTTATTAGTCTAATAAACTCTGGCAGTGGTCGGGTCGGTCCACCGGGCGAAACGATTTACGGCGCTCAGACCGGAGACAGCAGGCACGAGCCAGATAAACGTCTTTACGACAATATGCACTAGAGCTCATGGGAAATGCAGTTTTCCTTCCGGCAAAACACTACCGCTTTTGTCCACGGGGTCGCCAAAATCAACACAAAATGAAAGTTCTTTGTAGATGCTTTAATTTAGCTGCAAGTACAGCAGTTGTGCAAGGGGCTCGGCTATAGCACGACTCTCGCATAACAGCAACAGTTCATTTTGTTTCCCTTCCACCACCAAAAACCAGGAGCCAATGGATAAAGGTCAGAAGCAGATACTTTGATCAGATTAACCCTTCACATGGAGCTTGATCCAAAAATCAACCGGCATAAACCACCCATCTTGAAATTTCTCTTTCGAATGAGCCCGTTCAGATTAAAATTTCCCACTCAACATGTTTACATGATGCAGTTTTATTCGGATCGGCATTTATTCCTATTTTATTCAGTTTATTTGTGTCCGTGTAAACATGGCTGTGTCTTCTGCTTGAATGAGGGGGTTAATGCTCATGAATGACAGAGATGGTAGATTCAAAAAAGCTGTGTGTTATAGCACCTGCTAAGATGGCACAATTGTCAGCTATAGCAGCTGTAACGAAGGCAACCACCAGCCTATGAACTATTTAATACCTCTGAACTGCTGAATCATTTGGTCCATACAGGCTACAGGATAAAGTTTCTATTGCCTCTGCAGCATTTTTTCACTTCTCTTTTTTCCACTGTCTGCACAGTAACAAATACAGGCCCGTATAGAGCTGAATCATATTTGTAAACCAATCTGTTTTGAGTTTGTTTTGTGACACAACAGTGTGAAACATTTACTCATGTTTTTCTTGGCCATCTCTGTCTGTGACTATAGTTGTACACAATAATTCACTAATTGTTGTTGAGCTTGAACTGAATTAGAAAAGCTCAGAGCAAAATGAGAACATAATGCAAAATCCAAAATTATGAAGTATGAACATTAGCCTCAGTTTCTTTTTAATCAATGTGAACTGAAGTCTGGCCTTGTTAAATATGGCCGTCATGGCCGGCGTGAGTCAATCCAAACCTCCACATCTACGTCAACGGAGGCAGACAGAGGGACAGAGACAGACAGAGGGAGAGATGCACAGAAGGCAGACAGAGACACACAGCTATTTAAACTTTGGTGTTGTCTCCCAGCCTTATTGGGAAACCGTCCACAGTGAGCTCAGCACTGAAATTAGATATTGATCCTTCCAACCCCCTCCCTCTCTCCCTCCCTCCATCCCTCCCCCTTTCATCTCCCCCTCCCTGGCTGTGGGACTGCATACATTCCCTTCTGGGGATCCATTCTCTTTCATTTAGTCCTTCTCTTGTTCCTCTCTCTCGCTGCCTCTCTGGAGGTTCCTCTCAATTGGGATTATTGTCATTTATGCATCCTCGGTTTGCATCAGGACATGAGGACATTTTTAAGAATGAGATTTGAGGATGGAAGAAGCCAGACAAACACACACACACACACACGCACACAATACAACCGTCCTGACTTGGATGTTTTCAGATCTTCTCAATACATTGTCTTTTACAACAGAACATGAGATTTATTCTCAATCTTTGAAATATGGATATGACCTCAGAGAATCTTCTGAAACAGCATCTCTACAACAGATGGTAGAACATATATCTGCTGTTATTGTACAGTAACCACATGAACGGGCTTGCCAATGTCAACCATTGACACAGTGCTAATGGCTCGGACAGATTGAGAAAGGATGATTTGGGTTAAGACAAGTACTTCTTCATCATTAGATAATGTTTGGCATCATGGATACAATAATAAAGATCAATAGAACAATATAAACTGCTGGTTTCTCATGGGAATTGAACACCACGTTCTGTGTCACATCCATCCACCATAACCCCCTCCTGATGTGGTAAAAAAAAAAAAATCAGATTTTTTCCTTTTTCATAGGAAAATGTTGAGGTTTGTTATTCTGGATAAACTGGTTTATCCTTCATGCTTTCATTCTACAGTCAGTCAGTGGGTTGTTTCTGAGTCATTAGGTTCTGTAATATGGAACACAAAAGTGCTGACATACAAATGTTCTCCTGAACAGTCCAGTATTTTTAAATTCAGTACTCCAGTGCCTCACCTGAAGTTAAATCTGACCAGAGGATCTATACTCTGACTCATGTGATGGAGCTGTGTATTCTGTCCTCCCCTGCTTAAAAAATCTGCTGATGATGATTGTCATGCACTGGCCCTTCCTCATCTGTCACTGTCATGATCTATTCATCACTGTATAGTGTGTTATACCTGCATCCAGCAAGGGAGAGCCGATGTACAGTATGTATTGCATATAATCAGCAGTTGTAGTAACATCAATAAAAGGCGCTTATCATCAAGGCTCACAATCCCACTTTGCACCTACGCTCATATTACATGATAAACTGCACTGGAGCCTCTATAGATTCCTGATTAGTTTCTGGATGTTCCGGCATAGATGTTATGACCCTCTTATCCTGCTTGATTTTATATTAGCAGTTAATTACAGACATCTGCAAACTTTCTCTACATCACCTGACATCATTGCTGCTGTTGTAATCAAGATGTCTGAACCAGTTCCCATTAGTCGTACCAGCTGCAAGGTAAGAGTCGATATATGAAGCCGGTTTGTCATTCTCTCACTTTTTCACTCTTGCTTTGCATATTTCAAAAAGGAGTGAGAGAAGTTTAGCTGAACTTCAGTGAGAGACTCTCTCCATTCTGCTTTCACCACACTCTTGTAATCAGCTGACTTTACATGTTTAGTGACCAATGAAATCTCGCAGCAATCTCAATCAGCCAATCACGTGCCTGTCTCCTTTCTCTTGCCGTCAGCTGTTGTTTCAGTGCATTAGCTCAGACACTCCTCCACCATTCTCACCTCTACTCTTCATGACTTGCTGAGACCTCCTTCAAACCAAATATATCACAGTCACATGACTTCAACATCACCTGCACTGAAATTCAACCAGCCAGAGACTTCATGACCAGGGAACAGGGTTGTCTCAGTCCAGTCCATTCAGACAGTAACTGATATCGAACAGAACCAGTCAAAAGATCTTCCCTGGCTTAGTTATCCAGGTGGAGAGAGTGAGAAAGCCAAGGAAGTCTGGCTTTTCTTCTCAGGTGGAGTCAGTAAGCTCACCAGAGGAAACAGAGTCTCAGAAACCAGGAACAAGAAACCAGGATAAGTGGAGCCAGGAGGAAACCAGGAGGAATGCAGCAGAGTAGGTGGAGTCCCAGGAATCTAGAACAGGAAATCAGCACAGGTCCCAGCAGAACACCTGCTACAGGAAACCAACAAGCCAGGGCGGTCATACCCCCTCCCATAAACCAGAGACCCCTGAAAGTCTTTGGTTACCTCATACCAAGATCCAAGAAAGAGCATTGAAGAAGAACAACAACCAGTTCTGCATTCTAGATGTTGAGGATTATAATCAGTGGAGATGGTGACTCAGAAACCACATGGACCCTTGGTGACAGCAATGACTTCAGATCAGTACAGGATCTACCCAAAGTATTGTATGGAACCAGAAAACATGGAAAAGCCTGATTGGATGATGCTGGCTGTACTATAACATATACAATCATGTGCTCCACCTCGTTTTCCATCAGTTTTGGAACATGATAGATGCACTGCTTAACTGGTTTATCATCTCCAAATCTATGTCAAGCTACACAATATGAATCCATGAATGCATGTCTGAGAGCAGTGAAAGGTGAGAGATGATCAAGCGAAACAAAAGAGTTTGTGGAGCATCTGACAGCTGAGTCTCCAGTGGTTCAGATGAGCTGAGCTATCCAGCTTCCATACCACTCCTCTCTGATGGGACATCATGGGATCATGGCAGGCTTTGCAACCACCAGCGCAACTTCAGATTAAGGCACTTGCACTAATGTATCAACCCCTCCTCTCCAACATCTGGGTTCTCACAATCGTATCACATCAGTAGTCTGACGTAACAGCATTGTACACTCTTTCCTCTGACGGGGGTATTAAAAAGACCATCCATAATCCATCAATGGACACTGTAGAAAAACCTGCACTCTCCAGACAAACCAAAGCATTAGCCAGGGAAGACCCATCCCATGTATGAGACAGCTGTCTACAATGGGACCATAACCTTGACTTCAAAGTCTGGTGGTACAGTACCTTCCCAGAGCTCCCTATGGCATCCTGCTTCAACCAAGGCCAGAAGAAATGACTTAACACCCAGTCATTGGTTTTCTTCACTCTTCACACCCCAACATCAATTTCCTGAACTTGGAAGACAACAACAATCTGAATCACCAGGTCTACCCTGATATTGTCAACCAAACATGTACACTTCCTCAGCAGCATACCTTCTTGCAGGATGTAGCCATAAGACCAACCCTGTCAAATGGAAGTGTAACACCTGTAATGTATACAGATAACTTGGACTAGTCTCTAGGTTCAGGAAGAGTGGTGAGTTTAGTGTTAAGAATAACAGACCACAGACCAGTGAGTGAGTTTTTAACTGCCGGCTTATTTATATAGAAAATGATCAGAAAAACAGTAAACATTAAATGGTACCAACATTCATACACACATACATTCGATAAGTGAAATGTTCAATCTCCCTTCAACCATTCAAAATGAAACCAAAATCCCAGGAAATCAGGTTTATTTATCCCTATTTATTTCTTCTGTGTTAATTCAACCTATTTGAGTTGAGATATAATTTTGGTTTAGGTTTCCTATTTTGGTTGTTTAGTTCTTGGTATCTATTTTGAGTTTGTTCAGTCTAAGTTCTCGTTTTATTCTCGGTTTAGGCCTATTTAAGAGTTTTAGTTCTATTTTTCTTCTATCCCTTTAATTTGCTTAATCAGCTATGTTTAAGCTTTAAATCACCTTTTCAAAACCCAACAATGTAATACCAAATTGGCACACAAGGAAAAGAAATAAAAATAAATAAAATTAAATCAAATATCAAACTTACAACTCAATTCTCAGATCTCACAGACCAATGTAAACAATAACTCAAATTTCCCACAGTGTGGTGAATAACCAGTCTTTTGATTGAGTTCTTTATCCAAATGAATCCACTGTGTGTTGTTGCAAAACCAGTCAATTTTGTCCTACCACGATCCCAGTATCACTGTCAGTGTATGTGTCTGTGTGTAGGCGGGTTCTGCAAGCAAGGTGCTCCTCAGTTCTCCTCCGTTCGGGTCCCGTCTCCTATCGTGGGTAGCTCGCCATCTTGGTTTCTCCTCGGTGTTGTCACGGTCCACCGGTCCCGACAAAAAACCTGGCCTGCCGTATAGCAAGGCAATGCACAAGCAGGCACTTTAGCATTATATAAATCAGTAAATTAAATAAAAATAAATTACCAGTACTGAAAACTGATTAATTACCAACATAAATACAAACCGCATCCTAACATGGCGGCTCTACTTTCGCTTTCACCTGGCCGCGAGGCAACTCGACCACGTATGCTCTGTCTTTTAGCTCTTAATTACTTATTACACACATGAAAATAAAAAATACACAGCATAACAGTAACCTAAGACTGCTTTAACTTAGCTGCGAGTTATATTGTTTACACACTGGGTTCGTACGGCAAAGGATTATCTGCCGCAATACACACACATAGAAAATAGTTTTCACTCACCAAATCCTCGTTTGAAACAAAATAAAAACGATTCCAGCAACGTGGACAGCAGTCGAGTACAATATCTTCCTCAAAAAGTAAAGAAACAGGGTATACAACCTCAAAATACACACTTTTCACTCCTAATTGTTTCTCTTTTTTTCCTCTCACTCACGAGTTATCCGCCTGCCGCTGCCGGTAGCGTTCTGCTGTTACTCTGTTTTTTCCTCTCCCTCCAGTAAGCGGCGCTATAGTCACCTGACCGGCACTTATTAAAGGAGCAGTAAACATAAAATAATGATAAATTGAACAGTACTCTGCTTTTTGACTGCTTTGATGACATTCTGTTAAATTAGTATTGTTTTCTTATTCATCTAGGTTACACCCTCCCACCTAAACTCTATGCAAGTCCCTTTGCATAATATTTACAGACTACACTATTTCAGGTTCGGGTAGTGGTGTAAGACTAGGTTCCATTAGTGAATCTGTGATAACTGTGCTTAAGCTTTGGAACAGGGACTGAACAATAGTCACTAAGGGATTCCCTAACTCAGGATATGTCAACCTTTTTGACTGTTCTCTTTGTCTTGATGATCTTCTCACATCACTTATCGTTTCAGTTTCATTTTTGTCAATTTCTGTTCTTCCCACATCTGCTTCAGTTTCAGGTGCGACTTTGTTTTGCACATGTTCAGATTCACTACATCTCTCATTATTTTCTCCATCCAGAGTTTCCGGTATGTCTCCAGCTTTGGCTGTGACTGCTTCGGCTTCTGTTTCATCCATAGACTCATCCGGTGTTTGTCCAGTTAGGTTTTCCTTTTCAGGTTTGTCACTTCCAGGTTCCAGTTCCAGTTCAGGTAGGTTTTCCTTTTCAGGTTTGTCAATTCCGGGTTCCAGTTCCAGTCCAGGTAGGTTGTCTCTTTCCAGTAATGTGTCATTTTCCGGTGAGGTTTCATCCAATTCCTCTGGAGCAGCGTCAGAAATGGCCTCAATGTCTGGACAGTCCAGCTCAACAGAAGAATGAGGCTGCGGCCTTGGGGGCCTAGTCACATCAATTTCCTGAGTGAACCTAGTGGTTCTCAAGGATGGATCTCGAAAGGAAAGTGTTGGATTTTCATCCTCTTCATCAGAGTTAAACTCTGGCTCTTGCTCATCAGGATCAAGATCTGGATGCTGACGTGTGCTTGGACGTGTGCGAGGTTTGTTTGACACTGCAGGTGGGTCAGCTTCAAGAGACAAGAAACCACACGGTAACAAAAGATCTCTATGCAAGGTTCTAAGAGGACCATCTTGATTTTCTGGCTTGACAGTGTAAACTGGAAGGTCAGCCCTGCGATTAACAACAACATGCACAGTTCCCTCCCACTTGTCAGCCAGTTTATGTTTTCCTCTCAGACGCACATTCCTCACAAGCACACGATCGCCGACATCCAAGGTCGATTCAGTGACATGTTTGTCGAACCTGATTTTGTTTCTTTCAGCAGTCTTAGCTGCGTTTTTGACAGCAAGTTCATAACTCTCTTGAAGATGGGTTTTCAGAGTTTGAACATATTTCGAATGAGATTTGTGATGGTGACGGTTCAATGGGACATTAAAGGCAAGATCGATAGGCAACCGAGGTTGCCGCCCAAACATTAATTCGTAGGGCGTGAACCCGGTTGTGTCATGTTTCGTACAGTTATAGGCATGTACGAGCGGCTTTACAAAATCTCGCCAGTGCTGTTTTTCGTCTGTTTTAAGTGTACCAAGCATGTTTAAAAGAGTTCTGTTGAACCTTTCCACAGGGTTTCCCCTTGGGTGGTAAGGTGTGGTTCGCACTTTATGGATCCCTGCAAGATCACAGAGCTCTTTGATTGTTTTCGACTCAAAATCTGCCCCTTGATCGCTATGCAATTTTTCAGGGAAACCATAATGAACAACAAAACTCTCCCACAAATGCTTAGCAACAGTTCTCGCTTTTTGGTTAGGGGTCGGTATTGCCACTGCATATTTCGTGAAGAAATCAGTGATCACGAGGACATCTTTCGTGTTGCTGCGGTCTGGCTCTATCGACAAAAAGTCCATGCAGACTAACTCGAGAGGTCTGGTGACCTGAATGTTTACCAGAGGCGCTGCCTTCTCAGGCAGTGCTTTTCGACAAACACAGCGACTGCAACTCTTTATCTTCTTCTCAATGTCGTTAGCCATTCTGGGCCAAAAGAATCTGGTTCGCGCGAGGTCGAGGGTTCTATCAAACCCCAGATGACCCATGTCATCGTGAAGACTGCGCATGACCATGTCTCGTAGCTCTTCGGGAAGGACTAGCTGATAATGAGTTTTCTCACTAACCCGCCTCTTCCTGTAGAGAATTTCGTTTTGGAGCTCAAGTTTATTCATTTCTCGCAGAAGGATGGAAAGTTCTGGAAGCTCTCTTCTCACTGTTGGAGGAGCGGTGTCCCCCGTTTCCAACTGGTGAATAATTTCACCTATAGCAGAATCAGCCCTCTGCTTTTGTTTCAGTTCCTCCTCCGATATGCATGAAATCGTCGGCAATCCATCACATTGCTCAAAGCTGTCTGGAACGGCTTCAGCTGAATTGGCAAGAGATGTCACAAGAGGAACAATGGGATCATGTTCATCATTGTCCACAGATGGACAAACAAGATGTTTCTCACAAACAGCACTCACAACATTACAAGAGACATGAACGACATCGTCAGACACAGGTGAATGATTCTTCAAGAACTGATTAATTCGCTCCTCTTCTTTCTGAGACACAAAATCGTTGACAGGTGCAGGATGGGGGCGCCGTGAAAGACCATCGGCGTCAAGATTGCGTCTCCCTGCTCGGTACTGAAGTTGGAAATTGAAAGTGGAGAGGGCAGACAACCAGCGATAGCTTGTGGCGTCTAACTTCGCCGTCGTCAGAAGGTAAGTAAGTGGGTTGCTGTCTGTGACCACTGTAAAAGAGCTGCCATACAAATAGTCACAAAATTTATCGGTCACAGCCCACTTAAGCGCCAGAAACTCAAGTTTGTGGGCTGGATACCGAGATTCGCTTCTAGACAACCCACGGCTGGCAAAAGCAATGACGCGCATCATCCCATCTTGCTCTTGATAGAGCGCTGCCCCTAACCCAACTGTACTCGCGTCTGTATTTAAAACGTAGGGCAGTTTTGGGTTGGCGAAACCCAACACAGGGGCTGTAGTGAGCCTGTCAATGATTGTTTCAAAAGCCTTTTGACAGCTGTCTGTCCACCTCCCACCAAATGGTTCACTAGGCTGGAAATAGTGACCACCGTCCTCCTTTAACCTGCAACCCTTTCTCAGGGGCGGGTACCCGACAGTAAGATCATTCAATGGTTTTACGATTTTTGAGAAATCTTGAATGAATCGACGGTAGTAACCGGCGAACCCCAAAAACGAACGCAACTCTTTAAGGTTTCGTGGACTTGGCCAGGTTTTAAGGGCCTCGATTTTCTGGGGGTCCGTCTCAACACCATCTCGAGACACAATGTGTCCTAAGTACTTCACCGATGTTTGAAAAAATTTACATTTCTCAACGGACAGTTTCAGACCGTAGTCTTTGAGACGATTTAGCACGTGGAGAAGACGGGTTTCGTGCTCCTCAAGAGTGTCTGAGAACACTATCAGATCGTCTAAAAACACAAGGACCTCTTTTAGGTTGATATCCCCCATACACCTCTCCATCAGCCTTTGAAAAGTACTGGGAGCATTAGTTACGCCCTGGGGCATCCTATTAAACTCCCAGAACCCCATGGGACATACAAAGGCAGTTTTGTGTTTATCAGTCTCATCTACCTCAATCTGGTAATAACCAGATTTGAGATCTAGCACTGAAAACCATTTCGAGCCTGAGAGCGCGGAGAAGGTCTCCTCCAAGTTAGGCAGAGCGTAGGCATCTTTGATCGTTTGTAGATTTAATTTTCGATAATCGACGCAGAGTCTTATGTCTCCATTTTTTTTCTTAACTACCACTATGGGCGAAGAGAAACAAGATTCAGACTCGCGGATTACTCCTGCCTCGCTCAGCTCTTGTAGGTGCCTGCGAACCGCGTCAAGATCTTGTGGGCGTATGGGCCTGGGTCTGTGTTTAAAGGGGGTTTCGTCACTTAACTTGATTTGGTGCTTAACTTTGTCTGTTCGACCGAAATCAGAATCATGGTGAGCGAACACCTCTGGCATGGCGCTCAGCTTTTGCTCCACTCGCTCTCGCCATTCAGGGGAAAGTGGAGAGTCCTCAAAGTTAAAGCGTAACCCTGTATCTTCAGGTGACATGGGGACGCTAGTTGGTGGCGTTGTGTCAGTTGGATTCTGTTTAGAGGAAATTACTTCCTGTAAAGCGTGGATTTCAGCTATGACACTTCTCGCTGGAATAGTGACGTCATGCTTACTTTCATTTCGCAACACAACTGGCAACCTTCGAGATGGGCCATCTGGGAGACTGATTAAACAGTTGGTGACCATCACCCCTCCTGGCAAGGATGATAACGAGGGGGGTTCAATCACGATCCACTTGTCTGAGGTCTGGCTGTTGACATGGACTGACCCCTCCAAGACACAGCTTTGACCTGCGGGGACAACTTCAGGGTCTCTCCCTGTTAGTCTCACGATCCCTAAGCTGCTGTTTTCTTTTTGTTTGTTTCTCTGCTGCATTATTTTCAGAACAACCCTGTAACCATAAGGGATGGCTTGGGGAGCTGTGTTGGTCGTGGAATAAACTTCGTACACTAGATCTAATGTGTTGGTGCCAATCAAAAGTGCATTAGACTGTATGTCTGGAACGACTAACACAAAGGTGGACACAGTGATCTCAGAGCCAAAACACTCTTTAGGAAAAATGATGTCCACCTCTATGAAACCTGAGTAGGGTACACTTTGACCATTTGCAGCCTCTATCTCAAGCAGCTCATTCAAGGGATGGATGTCAAATTTGGAAAGGTGGCTCTCATAGAAGGACTGCGATACTGTAGTCACTTGTGACCCAGTATCAAGAAGGCAGGTGGAAGCCTGTCCATCAATGAATACACTAGCAGTGTACTTAACTCCAATTAACCCTTTAGGTATTTTCGCAGGGGCGAATCTTGTGTGTGGGGACGGTCTTTTTTGTCTCTTTGATTCGCATTCAGGATCGGAAATGGGACTGTTATTACTGCCTTCAGCTCTCATCTGTCCCACAATGAGGGCCGGATCTAGTTTAAAGGCTGAGTAACAACTGAGCTGTTTTGATTATCCCACAGAGACTGTTTTTCCTTTAGTTGTCTCCTCTTCGCAGCCACCAATGTCGGATTTGGATCATTAGGACATGAGGTCGCAATGTGGCCATCCTCACCGCATTGAAAACAGTACCATGGCTTTGGTCTGCTGCTTGGCCTTTGTTCTGCAGTAGAGGGAGACTCTTTGGACCTAGTTGACTGTTTTGTGTTGAACTTTGTGACATTGGTCTTAGTTTGTGGAGGTTTCGGTGTCTTTAAGCTTGTGAGCTGGCTTTGGAGCTCAGTAACTTGTCTCTTTAGTTCGGCGACAACGCTGTCTTGAGAAGGCTGCTTGGATTCTGATTTTGACGCTTTTAGTCTGGTAAGTTGACTTTGCAGCTCAGTGACTTGTTTCCTCATGTCAGTGAGGTCACTATCTACTGGCGCGTCATCAGTGAGGGGGCTGGCAGTCAAGAGATGTGCGCTAACCTTTTGCTTTGATGAACCAAGGTGCTTTCTCATCCGGTTTTCTTTTGCAGAATGTCTATCCTCCTCCACACGCAGCTGTAACAGGAGCTCAGAAAAGGGAGGTGGGTCATTTCTCTTACGCTCAAGCTGCAGGTCAGCTATTAACACATCATCCCAACACCCTCTACAAAATTGTCGCAAAAGGTGTTTGTCAGTTTCACTGGCAGATACACCGCCTCTTTTCAATGCTTTGGCAAGAACTGTCTGTAATCTGTACAGGTAGTGAGACGGCTTCTCTCCTGCGTCTTGCAGAGTGTTAAGAAATTTGGCGAAGAGCTCGTCGCCGTCTTCTACTGTTCCGAAAGCCGAATCAAGTAGTTCAAGGTAAGCTGTAGGCAAAGCTCGGGGGCCTAGATGCTTTACAACCTCAACAGCTGGTGATACTAGGCTGTCTAAAATTCTCCTAGAACGCTGCAAATCTGAAAGAGCTGTGTCCTGCAGAAGGAGCTCAACACTGTTGCGCCAAGTATCAAAGTCAGCCTCATGACTGGGGCAAGGAGTTTTGCCAGAAAAACTTCTGAGTCTGAATGACACATTCATTTGCGAGACTGGGGCTTCGCTTCTCACTATATGTTCTACCACCATTCGCTGCACTTCTGGGGGGTTAACATAATTTGTGGCCCCTTTTGGTGTTTCATCTCCTTTAGTGTGACTGGGTGTGCTGCTCAAAGAAGTTTCTCCTTGTCGTGTTATCTCTGAATGAGTTTGATAACTTACTTGAGGCTCAGGAGCTGGCAACTGTGCTGGTGGGCTTTGAAGCACTGCAACGGCAGGCTCACTTGCAGGCTCACTCGTGGACTCTGTTTCGACGGATTTACTGCATTCGGAGAGCTGCTCTTTCAAGATTTCTTCAAAGGATCTGCCACTGAGTTTAGCAATACTTTGCAGTTCGCTCAAAAAGCACCGGGTGGCGCTACCAGTCACAATCGGCACATATTCACTTGACAGGGCTCTGATCCGGTAAGTGGCTCGGCTGGGGCTCTCATAGCTGTAGGGGAGTGTAGGTTTAAGAGCGTTTAATGCAGATCCACTCTCATACTCTACAATGGCATCTTTGTGATATGGAGAAGTGGGGCTATCTACTCTTACCACTCTTGCAATGCGCCCATATTTGTTTAGGAAATCAATTAATTCCTCATCTGCCTCAGTATCAATGAGCCCACTAACAATAACCGAGTTAGGCACTTTAATGTTTTCTCTTTGAACAACTTCCATATTGCCGGACTTTACCTATTTGAGGTCTGTGTGGTCTGAAGGATAAGTTGAATTATTTTTTTTTCCGGAGTTCAACTAGCAACCACTCCTGGCTAGCTCGCCACTTTTGTAACACCTGTAATGTATACAGATAACTTGGACTAGTCTCTAGGTTCAGGAAGAGTGGTGAGTTTAGTGTTAAGAATAACAGACCACAGACCAGTGAGTGAGTTTTTAACTGCCGGCTTATTTATATAGAAAATGATCAGAAAAACAGTAAACATTAAATGGTACCAACATTCATACACACATACATTCGATAAGTGAAATGTTCAATCTCCCTTCAACCATTCAAAATGAAACCAAAATCCCAGGAAATCAGGTTTATTTATCCCTATTTATTTCTTCTGTGTTAATTCAACCTATTTGAGTTGAGATATAATTTTGGTTTAGGTTTCCTATTTTGGTTGTTTAGTTCTTGGTATCTATTTTGAGTTTGTTCAGTCTAAGTTCTCGTTTTATTCTCGGTTTAGGCCTATTTAAGAGTTTTAGTTCTATTTTTCTTCTATCCCTTTAATTTGCTTAATCAGCTATGTTTAAGCTTTAAATCACCTTTTCAAAACCCAACAATGTAATACCAAATTGGCACACAAGGAAAAGAAATAAAAATAAATAAAATTAAATCAAATATCAAACTTACAACTCAATTCTCAGATCTCACAGACCAATGTAAACAATAACTCAAATTTCCCACAGTGTGGTGAATAACCAGTCTTTTGATTGAGTTCTTTATCCAAATGAATCCACTGTGTGTTGTTGCAAAACCAGTCAATTTTGTCCTACCACGATCCCAGTATCACTGTCAGTGTATGTGTCTGTGTGTAGGCGGGTTCTGCAAGCAAGGTGCTCCTCAGTTCTCCTCCGTTCGGGTCCCGTCTCCTATCGTGGGTAGCTCGCCATCTTGGTTTCTCCTCGGTGTTGTCACGGTCCACCGGTCCCGACAAAAAACCTGGCCTGCCGTATAGCAAGGCAATGCACAAGCAGGCACTTTAGCATTATATAAATCAGTAAATTAAATAAAAATAAATTACCAGTACTGAAAACTGATTAATTACCAACATAAATACAAACCGCATCCTAACATGGCGGCTCTACTTTCGCTTTCACCTGGCCGCGAGGCAACTCGACCACGTATGCTCTGTCTTTTAGCTCTTAATTACTTATTACACACATGAAAATAAAAAATACACAGCATAACAGTAACCTAAGACTGCTTTAACTTAGCTGCGAGTTATATTGTTTACACACTGGGTTCGTACGGCAAAGGATTATCTGCCGCAATACACACACATAGAAAATAGTTTTCACTCACCAAATCCTCGTTTGAAACAAAATAAAAACGATTCCAGCAACGTGGACAGCAGTCGAGTACAATATCTTCCTCAAAAAGTAAAGAAACAGGGTATACAACCTCAAAATACACACTTTTCACTCCTAATTGTTTCTCTTTTTTTCCTCTCACTCACGAGTTATCCGCCTGCCGCTGCCGGTAGCGTTCTGCTGTTACTCTGTTTTTTCCTCTCCCTCCAGTAAGCGGCGCTATAGTCACCTGACCGGCACTTATTAAAGGAGCAGTAAACATAAAATAATGATAAATTGAACAGTACTCTGCTTTTTGACTGCTTTGATGACATTCTGTTAAATTAGTATTGTTTTCTTATTCATCTAGGTTACAGAAGCATTATTTAAAGGGGACATGTTATGGAAATATCACTTTTTGAAGGCTCTTTAAAATATATTTGAGTGTTTGTCTTGCCTTTCGGCCCCGAAAGTGTGAGAATTTACAAAAACATCTGTAATTTTCAGGCTCCCTAGGTTGAAATCCATGTGGTTTTACGAGCTGTTCCCTCAGTTGTCTTCCAGTGATGTAACTAAGATTGGAATTTGCATAACACCACCCCTACCTGGTACCAGTAGAAGGGGCGAGGCAAGCAGTGGTTCATTTGCATTTAAAGGGACAGGCACTGAAACCAACCGTTCTGAACAGGGCTGTTTAGAGAGGATGAAAAGAGCTGTGATGTTTATTACTATTTTAATTTGTGGAAAGGGGGGCATAATATGTCTCCTTTAATGATCTACAGCGTGTTCTAGACCTGCAACAGGAAACCAACAAGCCAGAGAAAATGCATACCGCCAGTGGTCATTCCTGTAGAACTTTGGAACAGTAAGAAGGACATGCAGTTCACTGGACAGCTGGATGTGACGGTAGTCTTTTCCCATGGAAGACTGAAAAACTGTTTTGTGCATTTCTCCTCATATCTGCTGTGCTATAACCAGGGGTGATAAGAGGTTTTACATTTTTACCAGCACTACAACCACCACCTTCATTACTTGTGTTGTTCACCTTCCTCCTTTGCTTCATCCAATATTGACAAAGAAAAGAAAGAAACACTTGACATTGTGTAGAGCTATGATTTATTTCAGTGGAAAATATTTCATTGTTGATAGGTGATGAGAAGATTCCTCACAATTATCACTGCAGATAAACAGATTACTAATCTCTTTATCTTTGGATTTAAAAATGAGCATGCCAGAACTCACTTATCACAGAAGCTGGATTTGGCACGTGATGTCATGTAGCATTGACATGCAGGGCCATTGCTAGGAATTCTGGCCCCCCTTAAAGAATACCTACCCCTTAACTTTTCCAGTTTTTTTTTCTTAGACTACATGTATTATCATGTTTTATTTAGCCTACTTTGTTTTGATGCTAATGCAGCATTACTATGAGTATTAGTCAGGGTATTACGCAGAATAATTCAGTCATACAAAGATTAGACTACTGGGTTTTTTTGTGGGCACCACTGGGCGCTGGGCCCCTAGAATTATCATCACCTTTCTCCCCTATACAACGGCCCTGTTGACATGCATTGCAGAGCTACTCATATCAATGCTGTGACGATATGATCATCGTCTCACACACAGCTCATCTGTGCTGCTGTCTTTGTTGCTGAAGCAAAACTGAAAATCATCACATCACAACTTATTCTACCACACATTTAACTGGGGAGATTCTGCAACAAGCGTCTGCATGCTAAACCCCACAATTCTTGATATTATCAGTCAGCTGCAGCACATTGGCAGAAACTCAAGCTCACGTTAACTAGCAACGATAAAAGGCAGCGCTTCAGAGGCAATTCTGACTGATGTAGAGATTCTCCAGTCTGACTGATTTAGGAACAATTAACGAGGACTACGTGACTACGTGTTGTTTAAGATGACATAACAGTGCAATGACTTTTTATGAATGATGGTTTTAGTAGGCAGCTACTGTCCTCTTCTACTAGTAGGGCAGGAACACAAAGGCAACACTGCAAATGCAGAAGAAACAACAAAAGGCAACAAAACACTGAGGTAGAATGCACAAGGGAGAAACTAGACACAGGTGGAGCAATCACACACAGGTGAGACACATGAAGTAATCACAGGAGGGACAGAACAGGAAGATGAGACATGGAGAACTTCAAAATAAAACAGGAACTAGACTGGGAACAACTTTCACTCCGGGCTACAACAATTTCATTTAGAAAGTTCTAGTCATTATGAGTCTCTGCCTCCGATTTCATCAATTATTGAGCATCCTCTCTGAAACAGGTGTATTATTTTTTCATTCAGAAATTTATTTAATAGGATAAACCCCTTGAGAGGAATCCTCTCGTTTTCGAGGGGGTCCTAATATACATTACAAACCAAAAAGAGACAAGACACAATCAACAATCTACAAACATACAGCAACAAAGACAACAGACATCAACACAGACATAAAAGAAATGAGTACAAAAAATGGACACAACCTCTCGATGGCCGCAAATGGCCATAGCAATAGCCTAAATAAACTAAGAGAAATGTAAAATAATATCATAATGTTCAAATTAAAAATTACAGTGGGAGAAAAAAAAAAAGAAAAGAAAAAAAAGATATAAATCATCTGAAGCATGTGCAATTTAACTCAAAATAAGAAGACACAGAATATTTAAACCTATGAAAAGAGGTCAATGAGCGTAAATTTAAAGGAAGATTATTCCAGTCTGAAGGCGCTTTGTACATAAATGCTCTTTTACCAATTGTTTTGTTCACTGTGGGGGTAAGGAAGAAGTACTGAGATGAGTGCCGTAAATGGTATGTTGTAGAATATGGAATCAAAAATTGTTGTAAATAAGCAGGATAATTGCAGTGTATACATTTAAAAATAAACTGTAACCAGTGATTATGTCTTCTTATGCTGAGGGTGGGCCAGTTGAGTGCATTATACATGATACAGTGATGAGTGTAGAAAGAACAACCAAGAGCAAATCTACAAAGACGATTATATGCTGTGTTGAGGGGTAGAAGATTGGTTTTAGATGCGTTTAGATATACTACATCAGCATAATCAAAAAACGGTAGAATAAGTTGTAGGGCAAGTTTCCTTCGAACATTAAGTGTAAAACAATTCTTGGATCGAAATAAAACACTGATACCAAAGTTGATTTTACGAAGAATGAAGTCAATATGAGGTTTGAAAGTAAGTTCTGAGTCAAGCCATAATCCTAAATATTTGAATTGTTCAACTCTATGCAGATTCATACCATCATTACATGTTATTATTAAGTTATTAGATTTCAATTTTAAGTTATGTTTTGTACCATAGACCATGGAGTAAGATTTAGTTTTATTGAGCAGCAGTCTGTTAGATGAGAGCCAGGTTTGTACGGCATCAAAGTCTGATTGAAGGGCATTTTGTATCTGTAAAATATTAGATTGAGAGGTATAAATGACAGTATCATCTGCATATAGCTGAGCTGAAGTATTAGAACAAACTGAGGGAAGATCATTTATGAAAACGGAAAAAAGAAGAGGACCAAGTGTCGAACCTTGGGGTACACCTCTCTGTTGAACAAATAAATCAGACTTACATCCTTTAAAAACAACACATTGCTTTCTATTGTGCAAATAGGAATTAAACCAAAGAAGTACATTTTGCGAAAAACCAATTGCATGAAGCTTGTCTAAAAGTAAATAGTGGTCAACCAAATCAAAGGCCTTCTTCAAATCAATAAAAATAGCTCCTGTGAGATGACCAGAGTCCGATGCTGAAAATATATCATTAGTCAATTTTACAAGTGCAGTGGTTGTTGAGTGGTTAGGTCTAAATCCAGACTGAAAAGGTGACAGAATATAATTTACTTTGAGATAATCTGATATTTGATTAAAAATTAATTTTTCAAATACTTTTGCAATGGTACAAATTATTGATATTGGTCTATAATTATTTGGATCAAGGATGTCGCCACCTTTATGTATTGGCGTAATTCGTGAATATTTCCACATTGCTGGTATCTCACAGGTAGCAAAAGACAAATTGAACAAATCAGCAAGAGGAAACATAAGGATATGGGAGGCCAATTTAATATATCTTGATTCCATCCCGTCAAGGCCAGCGCCGCTACTCAGACTAAGTTGTTTAATAACATTCTGAACTTCTTGAGGTGTGATTTTAGTAAATGAAAAGGTACTATGACAGGCAGGGATATTATAAGAACAATAATTGTAAGAAAAATCAGAAATTAAATCAGAACAGACTGTGGAAAAATGCTGATTATATTATTATTATATTATATGGCAATCTGTTATTATTTATTCTTCTAAATTGACATTAGCCCAAATACCTTTGCAAACAGCATATTCAATCTATCATTTTGTTATATATGTGTAAACTATTTTGTCATATAAAACTAACATAGGTGATTTTGTGAGTAGTAGTGTTGTTTTCACAAGAAGACAAAACACTGGAAATATTCGACATGAAATGCACATTTAAATGGATATTGAATTTTTTCAGGGGCATTTTTCAAAGTGTCTAAAATATGTTTTTTTTTTTTTTTTTTGGTGCACATCAACACATTACTCTTCCAGTCTGCTGGAGCTCCCGGTTGGCTCGTCTAACTGGGAGCTCACTGGTCAGGATCTACTGCAGGTAAAGTACAGACCACGCATGACTACCTCACACAACCCCACATCCAAACACCCCAACGACCCCTTTTACAGGCCAAATCAAGCACATAATGTCCAGTATGTGATGTGAAGCTATGACTTTCAAAAAGGGATAGAACTTTATTGATAATCAAATTTGTGCAAGTATGTGTATATTCAATAAGAAAGAAACATATAGGGAACATAAGTTAGATGTTTAGAAACTTGGATAGAGCAAAGAGGGATCATTAAGAAGTCAGCTGTAAAGGGTGAAAAAGCTTTTTGTTGACTGGAGAATATCTCAAGTGAAGAAAGGCAAACTAAAGCAACATACAGCAAAATGTAAAATAATTATCATGATTAATTATTCATTTTTTATTTTTACATTCATTTATATGGTAACTTCATTATTTCTGTTGTGTGAATATGACATGATAACCACAATAAGGCATTCGTTCACCATCAAGTTCATCATTCATTCAGCATTGCCTCTTGTTATTTGCTTTAAAATGAACCTTTCAGAACAGAAACGTAACGATCTGCACAAGCTTGCTGAGAGGAAAAAAACAAGCAGCCCTTTACTCCCCTCCCATCTCTTCCCTTTCTCTTTCCTCTCCCCCTATTTCCCTCGGGCTCACCTTCACTCATCACCTCAACTATTTTTCCCCTTCTGTTGCCAGGCAACAGACAGGAACAGCATCACGTGGAGACGTCAAAACCACAGGAAGGGCTTTCAGATAGACACATCATGTAGATGCTCCATGAAAGAACCGGGTTCTTTATGTATGTTTTTAAAAGACTTCTTTTCCTTTTTTTTCCTTTTCTTGCTTCCGTGCACTAATGGAAAAATGTAAAGGAGCAAATATTCAACGAATGTAATCATTATGAGTAATAACATTTTTTGAAGTTTCACATTACAGTTTTTTTTCTTCAGACCCAGAGCATCGGCACAGTGAATTTAAAATGAATTAATGAATAAAAGTCTCTTTTTTGATTTTAAAAGACCAATACAATAAATGTGTGGCTGGAAGATATATATATAGGCCTTTCAACACAGTTACCAAAGCTTGGAAAGCTAGAGGTGAGATACACATGACAAAAACAAAATCAAAATACTTGGAGCCTAATGCTCAAATACAGTTACATGATGAAAATCCTCCAGATAAACACCTCAGTCAGAATAAACAGGCCGGTAAACATTAGAATGTCAGGCAGTTGCAGTGGCATGGCAAAACTGAGCATCCTGAAACATAATTAAACCTGAATACTTTCTGAATACTTCCCAATGATCTTCTGTGGTTGAGTTAATTTTTAATACAACCTGTTAAAGAAGGGAACATAACAGAAAGGCTAAATAGTAGGAAAAAAAATAAAGAATATTCAAACAGTCTCATGAAATCATGAACAAAGCCAGACTGGACCACCGTTGACCAACTGAAAAACCAATGAAAAAAAAAAAAAAACTTGCCTATGCGTATGACAAAGCTTTACAAATTTGGATCAAACCCCACCAACCCTAATGAATGAAGGTCTGTGCAAAGAGTCTACAATCCAAGCAGACTGTAGCATTCAGTTGGTGGCAGTAATTTGCCAACTTTCTGTGTGGATCAGACTGTGGAGGAGAGGGCTTCGTCATGTCCCTCAGGATGATGGCCTGTCCTAGGAGATGGAGACGTTGGTAGAGGGGGGCTCTCATTGTAGAAACTGTGTAGTGGACCAAAAAGACAAGTGTGTTTTCCACCTGACCTGTTTCAATCTGATTTACAACTCTCCAGTTGTAGCATCTGCCGTACTGATGTAGAGAATGTCACAATGACCTGCTGCTTCTGTTCTCAAAGGTGCAACCCATCAGTATCGGTGGCACAAATAAGACAAATCAACAAGCCACTGAAAAACCATGCTGCCAATTCCCTGTCACTTCTACCCAAGCCCTCATTGATAGGGATGGAGGAGCAGGTAAACTTATACATGACCTGAACCTTCATTGTTCAGAATGCACACCCCTGGTACAGTTTTTAGAGCTGACATGTGGATATGTTTGTCCTTGGGGGTCCTCTTTGTAAGTTTTTGTGGAGATAAGACCTTTGTCCACTTGGAAGAACCTACTATTAGGATTAGGTTTGTCCTGTGGTGTCCCTCTTGCTGTGTCCCCTTCCTTTTTATGTTTCTCCTGAGTGCATATGGTATCTATGAAGGAACTCATATGGAATTATGTAGTAAACAAAAAAGTGTTAAACAAAGCAGAATGTGTTAGATCTTTCGAAGTAGCAGGCACTGTTGTCAAGGCATTGTCAAAATGTCAGAAATTCTGTTATCTAAACAAAAATCTGATAATACATGAATTGCATCTTGACAGCATGGAAATGTTGGTGATGTGTTTTTAATCATAAGTGTTTTGCTTCATAAGAGAAAATCTGATGTTTAAAAATGCCACTCTTACAGAGTGTAGTTGTTCCCATGAGAGCAGAATTCAAAATGTTCTATAAAAAATTCTGATATTTGCCAAACTTCATCAACCATGATTCCAAAATATTGTCATTTTTTCAGGAAGATTGAAAATGTATTTAGCAGGAATTGGATGGTATATGTTTACAGTACTGTTTACAGTCAAACATTTTCATGCACTGTAGGCTCAATTTTTGATAAATCAAAAATCTGTGTGGATCATTTGTGGAGGACAGTCTGGAGACGCTCTCTAGCAAGTTTGGTGTCCTTGGAGTTAAGTAAATCTGGCATGGTGTCGAACATTTCTATGAAGTTTTGCATGAAGTTGAAGATTATGCATGGGAAGTAGGAATTCCTCAGAAGAAAGAAAGAAAGAAAGAAAGAAAGAAAGAAAGAAAGAAAGAAAGAAAGAAAGAAAGAAAGAAAGAAAGAAAGAAAGAACTTTTGACTAGTAGTGTTTACGAAGCCGGGACCTTCTGAGCTTTCTGTTCTCTGCAATAAAGAACTTGTGTGTGCACTATTTTACAGGTCAATATGACAGGGTCCTCAGAGGACAATCTGCTTAGATGCAATGTCAGACACTTCCACATTTCAGCGTTCGGTCACCCTTAGCAAGTGATCAAGGCTCTATATGAGAGTACAAGTCCATGGTTGAAGAATTTCCTCTGCAAGTTTCTGCACTAACCATTCTCGTTCTGTCCTTGTTCAGACTCTGCCTCCAGATCCTGAGACGTCTCACTCCCCTCAGCGTGCAGATTTTTCAGCACCTCTGACACCTAAATAAACACAATGCCCACGTTTCTCGGACTGCTAACAGAATGATTCTAGAGTTTTGCCATTCTGTTGTCTGCAGTCTGCTCTCCTCCCTGCTGTCTGCTGACTTACATTGTCTCTCCCACAACAAATCCTGAACCACCTGATCTCTCTGCAATCCCAGGTGAGCACCATGCCCTTGTTGAGTAAAACCAGTTTGCCTCCATATCACCTTCATGTCTGTGCCCTGGCTGGACCTCTGCCATCCAGTTATCATGCAGCGCCAATCAAAAGTTTGGACACACCTTCTTGTTCAGTGGTTTTTCTGTGTCTTATTACTTTCTAAATTGTAGATAAATATTGAAGACATCAAAATTTGGAATTGGACAAACTTCTACTGGTAACTCCTTCCACTCCATCTTACTTTCATGCATTAAAAAGACCCTGAGATACTTAAGTTCCTTCACTTGGGGCACCAACTCTACCCCAAAGGGAGCAGTCCACCATTATCTGACTAAGGACCACCCATGGCCACAGACTTATGGATGCTGACTCTCATTCCTGCAGCTTCACACTTGGCTTCCGCAGTGATCATCGGCACCCCTGTATACATTGCAGTTATACTGAATTATGCACCTTGCAGGGTTCGACAATAACGGTTGCCCGATTGCCCGGGGCAAGTAAAAATTACCGGCGGGCAGGTAGAACCTGCGCGGACTTGCCCGGTCGGGCAAGCACCGACTCAGATTTTATTATTTTTTATTTTCGGACTTTTTATGCATTTATTTTGAAAGGACAGCTGGAGAGAGACGGGGGGAGAGGGGGGGTTGACGCGGAGCAAAGGCACTGTCAGGTGGGATCGAACTGGGTCGCTGCAGCGGGTGCTCTACCAGGTGAGATAGGTACGTCGCTCGCGGCTCGCCGTAATCGGCGATTTCACCGAGCATTTCACTGACGGTGAGCGGCCTGACGCTGCTTCATTAACGCCGCCGCTGTTTCAGACTCGGGGCAGACGCACCGTTTAGTTACCATACCGACGAGCTAACGTGCCCTTTTTAGGTTATAATCCTGTTGTCAATAAACACACGTGGAGACGGCGCTACAACCAGGGGTGTGAAACATGCGGCCCGCGGGCCAAAACCGGCACAACAGTGGGTCCAATCCGGCCCTCAGCAAGTGTGAAAATTTTAAATTGCACATATTTTTATCAAGAAATTTCAGGTGGTTCATAATATGTTTTGTAAAAGGATAGTTCATTAACTGTAAACATCTTAATAATGTACTAAAACAGAGGAAAAATAGAAATTTTGAAATATAGCCTATGTATAGGCTATCATGATATTGTTTTACTGGTTAGGCCTACTTGAGATCAAATTGTGCTGTTTGTTACCCCTGAACTAAATTGAGTTTGACACATATGATTGGCTGTTTGCCTGTCACTGTTGTTTCAATGTCCCACATCCTTGAGTTTTACAGGGGCAACTCAATAAACTAGAGTAACATGGAAAAGTCTAGGCTATTTCCAGTAGTTCAAGTCAAATGGCCCCAACCAAGTATTGAGAGCATATAGATGGACATGAACATTTTCATATTCAAAATTATTTTTTAAATTGGTCTTTTCTAATATATATATATATATTTTTAGATACTGCATTAATACTGAAGCTAAATTGTCCACTGCAGCATGTGAATGCAATGAAAAGAATAAAATCTGATTGGAGGAGCCAGCTATCTGTTAAAATGTTGTCCAGGTTAATGTTTTAGCCATTAAAAGGCCCTTCAGTTCAAGATTTCAACTGTGATCGGGCATTAAACAGGTGGCTCACCTGTTCAGATAGGGCATGGAGGATGTAACTGCTACTGGTCAAATAATGTGAAATAGCAGTTAATTTTACATGTCTGCAATGATTGCCATTTAAATGCAATTATAGATAATAATAAATACTGCTTTCTGAAGAAAGAAGTGTTGTGTAGTGTTGTGTATAGTCAACAGGAAGGATTTTAGTAAGATATAAGTCATGAGCGAAAGTATGCACCACACAACCAGAAAAAAAAAACCTAGGCAGGGCAAGTAAGAATTTAGATGGGGCAAGTAGATTTGAAAAGTACTTGCCCGACAGGGCAAGTACGAAAAAACCTTAACGTCGGACCCTGCCTTGCTAACAAAACTAGCCTTAGTTAAAGACTTAATTTGATTGCAATACTTTACACTGCTTGCCTAGCAACCTGTGGTTCTTCCTGGCAAATTGAAATATTTACCAAATGTGAACCTACGCAATAAACTACTAAGAATATATATATTTTTTACTTTACTCAAAACTTACCTCAAATTACAAATGCTAATTGAGCATTGCACCACAGTCTATAGGAGTCTGTTGTTGTTGCTCAGGTGTAAGTAGACATAAATGGTGTCCTCAGTTCCCAGGTCAGGTCCACCCCTCTTCTCCACAGCTCCGCTCTCTCAGCCAAATATGGTTTCTTCTGGTTTCTGAAAAACCAAGATGGCAATGGCCAAAATGTTAACTCCTAAAACACCGGTCATAACCATTAGGCGACATCATGGTGGGTTGTCACAGATCTGCTTATCCAAAATAAATAACGACATAACAATAGTTCTTGTGTTTGTGTATGTGCATGTGTCTCAACTACACTACATGCCATTTATGGCAGGATTTGGTTGCCATTTGCCTCACTGTGTGTGTGCATGTGTGTATATGTGAGTCCAGCTCAGTGCTCATCAGCCGCTGTGTGTTGTCTGCTGCTGCTGCTAAGAAAATGTCCACATTTTATTTATCTTAAGTCAGTAATGTGGCTCCGTTTCATGCAAGTAAACTCATCCTTATCTCTGCACAGCTCTCTTTCTCTCTGCTCTGCTCTGCTTTTGATTCTCTTTTTCTTCCTCATGGCAAGCACAGCAGCAGCGTTTCCTTCTCCTCTGTGTCACCTCCACTCCCTCCCTCGCTTGCTGCCTCTCTGCATCTCCTGCTGCTTCCATCCTCTCTTTTTTGTTGTGTGTTTGCAGATGAAACAGGCAGCCTGCCAATTTTTCATATTTCTTGGCAGTAAAGTGGCTAACCAACTTCCTGGGGAAGAGGAGGGGTGGTGGTGTGGCTGAGGTTGGGGCGTGCAAAAGGTTACATTTGCACAATGTATTGGTGAAAAAGCAGAAAAGAGGCGGGAGGAAAAGAAAGAAAGAAAGAAAGAAAGAAAGAAAGAAAGAAAAAGGGCTGGCCTGGATCAAAACGACTCCAATGTTGTGGGGTAATGGAAAAAGTCATCCGGGGGAATAGTCACTATGCAAGAGTATCATAACAATGATGTCTGTCTCTCTTCTCTCTCTTCATCTACCATCTCAGGAATGTTCCCTCCCTGCAGCGCGCACACACATCCTGACTAATCTTAAATGCCAGGAGATAGACCTGGCTGGCACCTACAACAAAACCATAAAACTTATGAAAAAAAAACCAAACACATGAAGTCAAACTGTCACAACATAGACAAACACTCTCTGTGAATGTGACAGTGTTCCGAGCTGGCTGAATCATAGTAGTTTGGTGTCTTTCTCTGCGTATGTGTGTTTGTGTATGGATGTGCGTGCCCATTATATCCCAACAAATCTCCACCACAGAACATCTGCGTACTCTGTGCTGCTGTACTTTCAGGACTAACTGAGTGTGGAAAACTAGAGTAAGAGAGAGGGAACGTTAACCAGTGGGGCAAATAGAAGGGGGGAGAAAATTTAGTTGTTAACCAACATCTATAGGAGAGTATGCAGAAGTTACACAATGCTACTGGTTTGAGTTCGGGGGAAATGTCTGATGAAGTTACATTATTACTATTATGTAGGGATGTCACACTTACTTGTTTTCACAATTAATCATGGTATTAAATGCCACAATTAATTGATCGCAAAGATTCCTAAATACCGTCACTTTCCAAAAAAAGACTACCGGTATGTAATAACCGTGTCGGCAGATGTGCGCCAAAGTAAAGGTAAATGCACAGATACTGGTCCATTTACCTAACATAACACTGAATTGGTAGGAATTTAAATGCTAGAGTGTCATTTGTAATTAAAAAAAAGATTAAAATTAACTTAAACATTTGGTATCGATGACATTTAATGACTTGAATATTTCACAATTCCCCTGGTGGATTAATAATTGGTCATACTGTATTTTAATAGATATTTAAAATATTTTATAATTAATAATGTATATCTTAACTATATTTGAGTTTACACATTAATAGTGTTATGAAATTAATTAGTGCATAATAATCGTGATAATCCGTGATTATACCGTGATTATTTCTCTGACAATAATTGTACCAATAAAATCTATTATCGTGACATCCCTACTATTATGTTTTGTGTTTAGAGGCTCATCATGCTGAACTTTACGAAGGTAGAGCAACAGTAGGATGACCAAATGTCCACATTTCACCTCCTGTCAGGGAAGTCCGGGGGTTTTTATGAATTCAATGTCCGTCATTGTTTTTCATGGGACTGCGGACACACAAGAGCTGAAGCGGCTCGACTTAATTCTCGTCTGATTGGGTTGGTCAGACGTGACTGGCCCGTTGAGAACTCAAATGGCGCATTTCCACTAGCACGGTTCGGCTCGGTACGGCACGGCTCGGCGCGCTATTTGCGTGTTTCCACTAGCACGCAGTACCTGCAACCAGGTACACTTTTGGTATCACCTCAGCCCTGGTTCCAAGCGAGCCGAAGCGTTACTAAAACGTGACGTCAGCCGACTGCCTTCCACTGATTGGCCGATGAGTGTCGTCACTGGAAGCGACGACCGACAACAGAAATGTTCCTGCTGAAGCTGTTATTACCAGAGAATTTCTAATATTGAGACTGGCTCTGTTATTACGTGACTTTATTAAGTTTTAATATTTTTTCATGCGAGAAAGTAACTGTTTAGATCCCCATGTGCGGTTAGTTTATCCAAACGACGGCTGTTTAGAAGTTTGCCCCGATGTTTTTCGAGTGTGAAGCTCCAGGTCCGAGCAGCGACCGCGACATCACAGAGGCAGCAGCCCGGCTCCTGACGTGCTCCGCCGGCCAGCCTACCACCGTCACCCCGAGGAGAACAGACCGCTAATTAACTTCCCCGATGGCTTTTAGAGGTTTACCACCGGCTGGTTAAACTCTTAAATGTTGGTCTCATTGATGAAATCTAACAATTGTGGCTGTAGCAGAAGTTTGTTTGTGGTTAGACAGAAGAGCAGCACTGCCTTGGGGTCTGTACGCACAGAAAACACCACATTTACATCAATAAATAAATGTTTTACAATGAACCAGGCCGATCTCAGAGCTGGCAAGACTCTCCGGTAAGGCATATTGAACGGTTAAATGCTGTTAACGGGACGAGAGAGCAGTCAAAACGGCGGTTTAAAGCTAGCTACAGCGAGGGTAGGTTCACTTCCTGTTTTCAAAGTAAAAGCACCAATTCTATCGTAATGGCTTTCCTTATGATAAAAGGCAACGGGTATTTTATTTTGTGAAAATAACCGGAAGTGCGTTGCTCACTACGGCTAGCTTTAGTAACGCCGACTTCGTTGAAACAAAATTGTAAACAGCTGGTATTTTGTCAGATTTTCAACACGGTGGGGATCTAAACGACTACTTTCTCGCCTGAAAATGTTTCAAATGTTGCTAAAGTTATATATTTACAGAGTTTAGAGCGTTGCTCGGCGACGTGTAAATGACGTCACGGCGGTACTAGTGGAACTCAGTTGTAATGGAAACACAACCAAACCGAGCCGAGCCGTGCCGTGCCGAGCCGTACCGAGCCGAGCCGTGCTAGTGGAAATGCGCCAAAATGTAGCAGCCCATACAGATCCATGAACATCTGGAAGCTCAAAGGAACAGGCAAGCAGCCCACTGCTTGAGAGCAGTTAGGCCAGTGGTTCCCAACCTTTTTTGGCTTGTGACCCCATTTTGATGTCGCATATTTCTGGCGACCCCACGATCGCGTCGCTCTTTATCAAGATGCACCAGCTCAGATATTTTTATATGCTGCATTTCATTTGAACTGGATTTATAATCAAGAAAGTGAAAGTATAGAATACAGTTGTGGTGTTTTTAATCATAATTTTAAAAATAATAATAATTAGTTAAAGCAGATATCAGCTTCACGGCCGTTTCGGCTAATGCTGCGTTCAAGGCAGGCTTTTGAAACCGTAAGTTACAGCTTCAAGTCACAACTACGACTTGGTAGCGTTCCAGGTAACCCGTAGCTCGTGTTTTTACCATCCTGTTGTCTGTGAAAGTTCCCTATAACGGCCACTCGTAACTTCCGACCCGTGAACTCGTACCAGATCGAACTGGTATGACTTCACAGGAAGGAAAAACACAAAGTACGAGTTTCTTTGAACGCACCATGAGTTAGCAGCCCCCGCCCTTGTCAGGCATCAATTGGTCCTCGTGCTACGTCACCACATTCACGCGCATCCCTTGGCTGCACACACAGCCCTTCATGCCGTTCTCTCTCCTCATTGGATAACACTTGTATCCCACAAGGAAAATTTTCTCCTCGGGTTACAGCAGAGCAGAGTGACAGAGAGACTCGTGTTTAGGCTGAAATACTTCATGTAAGTGATTGCTGACGGAAAATAGGACTATTTAGGACTTATATTAACAAAAACATTCCACTGATATCTGCTTTAACAAAATATTTTTATCAATTACTAGACATTTCACGTGACCCCATTTGAATTCCAGGCGACCCCACGTGGGGTCCCGACCCCAAGGTTGAAAAACACTGAGTTAGACAGTAAAGCGGTGTGTGAGTGAGTGAGCGAGAACCTACAGTACAGAAAAAATAATAGAGAGAGAGAGAGAGAGACACACACACACACACACGCACATCACATAGAATTAACACAAGGAATTAAAAGAGGAATGTGTCTGAAAATAAAATTATACAAATCTGGGCAACCGTGTATACTATGAGGCATCTTTGTGTAAACTCCAGGTATCATTTAGGCTAAGTATCTCGCGCTGGAGCCGAGTGTCCTCTTTTTTGGAAATCAAAATAGTCACCCTAAGCAACAGTCTGTGAGGCCACTACAACAGTGGAAGTACCAGACAACACTGGTTGGATGATGAGCGTGGCAACATCTGCTGAGCTGTGTTGTTAGAGTTCTGCCTAGGTATGGTGGGAAAGCCAACTAGGAACAACACGCACAATTTGAACTGTTAACTCAGGCTGGTAGGTGGTCGAGTGCAGAGAAGCCCTCCAGCTGGTGATGTGTCTTACCGAAGATGCTCTGCCAGGCCTCCTGCTGCTAAGCCTGGATGATAAGAGTGACCGTGCTGCTTATGTTGGAGCTTTCAAGAGCCGATTTGGACTATATGTTCAGCAGCTAGCCTGCTTTGCTATGAGCTTTGCAGCTGCCAGCAGCATCCAGAAGAGCAGGTGAGACAGCCTGGGTCATTGTGCTTACGCAGCATGTCCCCTGCTTTATAGAGTGAGTTAGCATGTGGCCATTTCCTCCAGGCCTTGTTAAGGGTGTGCCTGGATGCTGTTGGCTTATCCCAGATGTGCTGGAGGATAAAACAACCGTTTTCCCCACCGTGGTAAAGCTTCAGGTCACAAGGGACCAATCACCTTGGTGATTTGGGGGGTGGGGCAAACATTGATCCGCAGCTCAGTGTGGGTTGCAACTTTGGAAGACTGCATTCTGGTGCTGAATGTGCTCAGTGCATTAGACTGCGTTGTTAACACAAAGAGGCAACCCTCACTTTTCCAGATGTTCATGTGGTCCAGATGATCAAACAGCCACCCAAAATGAACTGCTCCGCACTCCAGTGGCAGTTATAGCCAGAAGACTAGATGACTCACCTGAAACTGCTGCCCAATGACACAGCGTTACCACAGGGCCGCCATCTTGGCTCAGTCAACTGGCTCCATCAGAACATTATTGTGCATATTCTACTAAAACAACCAGAACTTGCTCAGTTTTTGACCAATTTTCAAATGGCTTGGTTTGTTATGAACATCAAATGCAATTTTATGATACTGTCTGCTTAAAATCCCAAATACTTTTAATCATGTAAGTTACATGTAAGTAACACTATAGTAACATTATGCAAATAGTTAAAGTGATAGCTATATATGGACAAAATTTCACAGAGTTATGAAAAAAAAAATTTAGTGCGGATGACTTGATCACCCATCTACTGGAGCCAGAGTCAGAGCAAGTTGCCTGATTCAATATGGCCGCCTGTTAGTTAGTACGTCTACACATTCAGTCCGATCCACCCCCTTCGTTATAGCAACCAAAACAATAATGGATTGGTCTTATATAGCACATTTCAAGATACCCAAGGAACTTTACACAAACCATTATTCATTTATACACAGTGGTGGTAAGCTACGTCTATAGCTAGAAGCATGGCTGCCATTGTGCATCAAACGGCTCCTCTGACCGCCAAAAGGTATTCATGTGCATTCATACCATTCACACCAGGCAAGATGTCTTGCCCAAGGACACTATGGCAGTGACTGGGGGATGGAGCGGGATTCAAAACCGCTGATCCTCTCTACCTCCTGCGCCACCAACGCCCCCAGATGCCAATGGGGCTACCAGCTGCTCCCTCCTCAATGACTCACCTGGTGATCCACAGCTGCAGCAAACCTCAGCCACTCCTGACAAGGGGCAAGAGCCTTAAGTGTCAGAGAAGTTTGGCAGAAGAACAACTACGGCCTGTCTCCCAGTGAATAGGTGCTGCCATGGCAAGTTTAAGGACAGTTTTTCATGGTCAGATGGTGATGTAGGCCAGGAAGATCTCAACCAGCACAACATCAAAACTGGATATGTCAGCCTGTTAGGATGAGACCCCAGTGCCTTCTCCTGGCCAGACAGACCGCAGCAGACAAAGCTGAGAGATGCAACAGATTGCCCCAGTTGTCTTTGTTCCCAAGAAGCAGAGAGATGATTGGAGGTTCTGTGTCTCTTTCAGACCTCCCAATAAAGTGATCATAAAGAACCCCTACTCCCCATGCATTGATAAGACCCTGGACACAGTAGGTAGTCTTTCTGGTTCTCCTCTCTGGACCTGCCTGAGTAGTGGATACTGGCAGGTCCCCATTACCCCTGAAGCATGGCCAAAAACTGCCTTCATCACCAGCAAAGGCTTGTGGCGGTTTGAGTTCCTCCCATTTGGCCCCTGCAATGCCCTTGACACAGTTGAAAGACTGATGGACAAGGCAGGCGTTCCCTGCCAGAAGTGAGTTGTGTACCTGGATATTATCCTTGTTCATGGAGGGTCTTTTGGGTTAGCTCTCAGGGCTCTGAAACTGCACCCCCAAAAGTGCTGTGTGGGGGCATGGACATGGTCACTACTATGGATAAAAAGGTGTAAACAGTGAATGACTGGCTGATCCCCTGCTGAAAGCTTCCTAAGAGTAGAATCATACTAAAGAGCGTTTGTGATGAGGTTCTTCTGCATTGCTACACCACTACCGCCTACTCTAAGAAGACGAGCCATTATTGTGGACAGAGCAGTGCCAGGTAGCATTCATGTCACTACAAAAAGCCCTTGTAGAGGCTACAGCTTAACCCACACTGGACCCTACACTGCTTTTTGTCCTTGACACAGATGACGCCTGGCAAAGACAGAGTGGTGGCACTCTACAGGCAGACATTCAATAAAGCTGATAGTCGCCACTGGGAGTTGCCCCCTTCCATCAGTGCCATCCTGCATGTCAAGTATTATCTGGTGATGTTTCTTATGTTTTTCAGGGAGCCAGAAGGCCAGCAAATGTGCTTTGAAGAGCTTCAAGCATATGACTTCTATAGCCGTGTTTCCACTGCAGGAACTTCGGGGTAATTTTACGGGGCCAGCCCCGTTGGTGCGTGTTTCCACTGCAGGAACCTCCCCCACAGGGCCATTTACAGGAACTTTTACGGGGGCCAACGGAGTACCTACTCCAGGGTAGGTACTCCGTTCGGCCCTGAAAAGCTCCTGGGTGGGGCTCGAGGTTAACCCGGCACTGATTGGCTAAAGCTAGAGCAGGCTCTGACGCCACCAGAAAGCACCAAAACAACCGGCATTTTTAAAAGGGGGAGCAGAAGGGGAGCATTAGCCTAGCAGACACCGCTGTAAACAACAAGAAAACAGCAGGAAGATGTACACAAATGGACCGACGGTGAGGTGCAGACATTGATTGTAGTCTATGGCACCGAGGAGATTCAGAGGGGGTTTGAGTCATCGCGGCGAAATTAAAATATCAGCGCACCTCGACACACTGGGGATCCATCACGCCACAAAACAATGCCGTGAAAAGTAAAAAAAATAAATAAATAAAACTCAAGCAGGATTACAATCAACCGCCATGTGCACAAACACACAAACCAGAAACGCGCCTACCGCCTCAGCTCCTTCCATCCTTCTTTGTTGTTGTTATGATTTTTGTGCATGTGCTTGTGACCTGCCTGGGTGACGTCACGGTCGAAACTGTCGCACAGCGATTAAGCGGCGATCAAAACTCATGACGTCGCCGCGGGGTCCTACTCTGCAGTGGAAACACGGCCACTGAGAGGGCCGAGTGAGAGGACGGTTCCTGTAGAAGTTCCTACCCCCTCCCTTTGCCAGGAACTCCTGCAGTGGAAACACGGCTTATGTGTTCCAAAGACCTGGGGCTCAACTTGGAAATATGGACACTCTCCAACCGCCCCTGCAATGCTGATGGTAGCCATGACTGCTCAATATATACCCTCTGATAGACTTGCAACCTTTCCAGGATGAGCCCCGCCCTCTCCCTATGTTAGTTGGGATTGGCTCCATCCACTCTTGTACCCCTGCACATGGATGGATGGAGGTGGGACAATGGTAAGCATTAAAAGAAACAACTGATACAAGCACTCAGGCCAATCATCATAGAGTATTCTCCACGTGCGTCACAGAATATTTCAAGGCTTTTTTCATATTAATAAGGCTTCATGACTACATGACTACAACCAAGTGCACTTTGGTATGTTCATGGTTAGACACAGGTATTTATCAGCTCTGACTCCTACTGGCAGTAATGTAAACACAACATCAGGTGTTGACCAAATAACCAATTAAATAGATACAGAGGTATAGACTAGTCTCTGTAAGTTGATTTAAGTTGATAGTGTAGGCCTAACTGTAATAAACCCAAACCAATAAAACCCTGTGTTAAAACAAAGCCATATAGAGAATTCTACTGCAGATCCTACTAACCCCAAGCTGGAAAGTGAAGCCAACAATAAACTACAAAAAACTGCAATTCCTCTTTTGAGCTGTGTTAAGGCTGGCTCAGTTATACAATACAGTTTTGGATGATGGCATGATCACAACTTTTACTACTACTGGTAAATGTCTTTTACTGTCTTATTCTCTGAGTATACCAATCAGCGCAGAGTAAACCTCAAGCCCCACCCAGGAGTTTTTCAAGGCCGCTTCCTTCCCCAAGGCAGGGACTCATTTAGCCCCTGTAATAGTTCCTGGAGATGGTCCTTCAGGGGCAGTTCCTACATTGGAGACACAGACCAACGGGCCCAGCTAAATTACCCTGAAGTTCTTGCAGTTGAAATGCCACTAAAGAGTGAGTTATTCCACATAGTCCCCCATGTTAAAATCATGTTTACAGGACTGTACAAAAACAGTTTGGTCTCTACAGCTAATTACCTCCCTCATAACAACTGTACATGGGTTGAAATGTATACAACACCCTTATTTAAATTTTATTAAGGCTTAAAGTTCTGAACACAGAAGAACACATAGGGTACTTGCCACAAGCTTTAAGAAACCAGTAACAAAGCCTACTTCCATCTTTGATTAGAGTGTATAGTCAACCCTCATGTTAAAATGTTCCCTGATTTCTTCTGACAGCTGTGGTTGTGTTTACATTTTGATAAGAATAAAAAATTCAGTCAGTGAAGTTTCAGCTCCACACACATCCAACCTCTTTGGCCATTTTTTTTTTTTGAATAGTTGGGAGATAGGGGCGGGGTCAGACACCGCCAAGACGGCAACAGTGGAGCAGCTCACACTGAGCTTCAGAACCAGGCTCACCAATAGGAGGCTACGTCCATCTTGTGATTTAATGTTGATCACCAAACACTGCATAATGACATCACCATCAGCCCCATCTGCAGTGTGATAGTGCTATTTGTCAAATGTTACAATGCTAAAATGGTAAAATAAGATAGCGAACGAGATAATGACTGACAGGCACACAAGCGGTTTTCCTTATTTGGAACATGTATATTTAGGTTTGTTACACCATCAGTATTTTCATAATCAGTGTTTCACCGCACTGAACACGTGTACGTCTTTTATATTTTACTCCTCGTTATAGCAGGGTGAATCGAAGACAGTTCCAAACCTGCTTTTCAACAATGCCTTTGAAATAACAGCTTCCACTGCTGAAATAATTGTCTCTCTGTGTGTCTCTGCCACACAGGAACAGATGCTCGCACACATACTGAAACAAACCCTCCTCTTCCTCCCCTGCTCCCTCTCCTCTTTGCTGTGCTTCTTCTATAATTCAAATTCTGTCATGCTTGTTCCAGACTGCTGGCACCAGACCCCTCCCCCTCCCCCTCCAGTCTCTCTTGCTCTCTCTCTTTTTAGGAAAAGAAAAGCAAGAGGAAAAAAGGGAGAGCGGGGAGAGAGAGAAAAAAAAGCTCTTTGAGGGACAAAGCTGACAGAACCACACACACACAAATACACCAAGCTGAACTAAGCACCAAATGTGAAAAAGCTGGCAATGCATTTGGATTCTTGCTGAAACACAGACCATCATCTGCACTCTCTTTCATACTTTCTCTGCCACTTTTTTGCATTATCCACCAACCCAGATTTCAGCTGTAGAGATCGATCATGCAGTTAAAGGGAAACTCCAGTTTACTATTGCATGTCACTAAAGTGGGGAGGACCTGAGAGAGTGACCCAGATCAACTCAGCAGAGGTCAGGATATTCTGATATGTAGTCATCACCAGTATCAGTCAAGCTCCAAAGGGATTGTATATACTACTTTCCCATCATGCAATTCTGTGCTTGTCTCTTGGTTTCTCTGACTTGATACAGTGCTTCCAGAGCATCAGAGGTGGAGCCTGTGGGTTGGGAGGACCTTCATCACCATGATCACCACATGATTAGAGAAGGTTTAATCCCAGATTTTCTCATTTTTAATTCTAATGTCTTTGTGAACCATTTCCTCTCTATGTGGGATTTGTTGCTCTATATACAACGACACCACACTGCCTATGTTGTTATTGGCATAAGTACCATTATTACTTGAACCATGAGTCACTTGAACATTAATATACAGTATGTAGTCTACCATGGAAAGAGCAAGTGAGTGAACCTTTCTCATTTATATTCCATCATCTAAGTTAATAATGAACAAGAACAATCAATTAAAAAATAAATTACAAATCACTGTATTCTTTTCGTCCATAATAAATGCACAATTATTAAACACCTCACAAAATAGAGATCACAAAAGATTATTATCAAGAAATGTAATAATTTGGATAAAGCTGAACAGAGTTGTGATGGAATATGTAAATTCAAAGAGTTGAAATATTCATCAGTGTGGAGATGAAGCAGCTCTATGAGAACAATGGTCCAAACTTCCTTGTGAATTTGAGCAGTTCTGACCAGAGCTAACATGGTTTCAGAAAAGGTTTAACCAGTCACTAAATTACTGTTGCAAAATGGTCATTTTTGAGGTAAACCTATATCAGCATGCTAACATGCTCACAGACAGTGATGTCACCATTTTATTCAAGTGTGAATCATGCAAGCATTGGCCAATAGGCTTTATGCACAGCTGCACTACTTCCTGAATTTAAGATTAATCCGGGTGTGTCTGACTTCACAACAATGGTCAGACACACCTGGATTAATCAGTGTGTCCAATAATGTAAGGCCCCGTTCACACACAACGCTCGCGGATGAAAACGGCAAAATATTTTATCGGATGTGCCTTTCGTTTAGACGGCGACAGCATTTCCGGGCTTGAAAACGCAAAAAAGTGAAACCACCCTCCAGAGTGGAAATCTTAAAAACGCTCCGCCATTGCATCTCCGTGTAAAGGGTGAAAACGCAAAACCTCTGCTCCGATTGCAATGGATAGGCTCCTGGCGTGCATACAACATTGAATTACACAGACTTTTGCGTCACCGTATGCACGCAGATTTCCACCCCAAAAACGCTTGTCTAAACGCGGAATAAAAAGTGAAGACGCGACACCACTTTTGCATATTCTGTCCGGATCGTTTCCGTATAAACGTAGCCTAAGACAGGAAACAGAGGAGCTGGCTGAAGTTCAGGAAGTAGTGCAGCTGTGCATAAAGCCAATTGGTGCTAAACTTACAGGTGTAACGCCTGATGAACTTGCCATGCTGGGTGAATGGATGATTGGATGGTGAGGGGATGAATAACTTGGATAGATCAGGTGAGTTGATGAAGCAGACTGCATGCAGGTGTGAAGGATCAGTGACAGGACACAGGCAGGAGGAGTCAACAGGAAGCCATGTCCTGGAAAACATGACTGACATGGGGAGACAGACAAGAAACACAAAGGAAAGGGATGTTCACAACTACTGCAGGTTCATCACGTAAACACAAAGTACAGGCTGTACAAGTTGACATTTTTCATTTGTTTATGATGCTTGATAAAAAGTTAGGACATTGCAAATGTGACTGGGATTCTCTCTTGAATATGAATATTGTCAAATATTTAAGTATACAACCAAATTTATGAAACTGGAGCAACCAACATCATCATCGTTTGAGCCATGCAACTTGAGCCACAAAAAGAAAAATGTGGATGGATTGTCATCTCTGAATTTGAATTTCAAGGATCAATGTCAATTTCACCTGAGATTCCATTTGTAAAAGGGGAATATGACTGACTTCACTCTTGATCTTAGAAAGGCTAATTACAAGGTCCTTTTAGCTGTTGTTGTCATCATATGATGTTAATTCTAAGTCAACATGGATGACAAGTCTTTATTAAAAATATTTTTAAAGTACAATTAAGTCACAGCTGAGTAAAATCTATCTTTGTCCAAGCAGCAACTAACCCCACAAATTTATATGCCACACTCTGGAATAAAAATAAGGAAAAAACTGAATCAACAAACAAATTAATTGTTAATTATACAGTTAATGTGGTGGCTTGTTGCAGCACAAAAGCTACAGTGCTCAGCCCTGAGTACTGGCAGTTCACCATAGTTCATAAGCAATGCAACTTTTGGACTCTTGTCAATCTCTTAAAGCAGATATCAGCTTCACGGCCGTTTCGGCTAATGCTGCGTTCAAGGCAGGCTTTTGAAACCGTAAGTTACAGCTTCAAGTCACAACTACGACTTGGTAGCGTTCCAGGTAACCCGTAGCTCGTGTTTTTACCATCCTGTTGTCTGTGAAAGTTCCCTATAACGGCCACTCGTAACTTCCGACCCGTGAACTCGTACCAGATCGAACTGGTATGACTTCACAGGAAGGAAAAACACAAAGTACGAGTTTCTTTGAACGCACCATGAGTTAGCAGCCCCCGCCCTTGTCAGGCATCAATTGGTCCTCGTGCTACGTCACCACATTCACGCGCATCCCTTGGCTGCACACACAGCCCTTCATGCCGTTCTCTCTCCTCATTGGATAACACTTGTATCCCACAAGGAAAATTTTCTCCTCGGGTTACAGCAGAGCAGAGTGACGGAGAGACTCGTGTTTAGGCTGAAATACTTCATGTAAGTGATTGCTGACGGAAAATAGGACTATTTAGGACTTATATTAACAAAAACATTCCACTGATATCTGCTTTAACTGCTGTTCAGGAGATAAGTTGGTGGTGACTTTCAATTGTGAACCAATAAAACCCACTGCAACTTTGAGAACTTCAGCTCTACACTCTTCAACATTGGTCTACCTGGCCATTAGACTAACAGTCCTTCCTCTGCATCAGACACTGAAACAGTGGGAGGAGAAGTTTGCATCCAGGTGGAACTGCTCAACTTAGTCTTAGTAGCCAATCAAGCCAAGGTGCTGAGCAGGTTTTTGCTTTAGTTTTTAGAAAATCTGATCTCAACATGTGCCCTATTTGAAGATTTTATCTTTGTGGAGGAGCTCTGTAAAGACCTTGGCTATCTTTCAATATGAACTGTGAACAATGTGACAAAGTTGCAAATGCCCAGGAAGTTCCAACATGGCAGTCGTGGTCTTGATGTGTTTGATGGCTTTTCCTGTCTGGGGTTCAACAACCTTGGTATCCACCAACAAGCCAACCTACAAGCTGCACCATTGACTTTTGGAAAAATTTTGGTGAGGTGTGCTTCCACCATTTGGCTCAGCATCACTCATGGCCTTGTGCATGGGTTTGTTATACTCAACTGAGGAGTTTAAATGCCCAAATGTGCAGTGATTCCAGCTGAACTGTCTGAGTTCATACCCTCATCATTCTGTAGCTGTAACATCAACTTTACCCAGAAATCACAGGTAGTGAAGCAATGCTGAATGGCTCTGCCCCAACAAGGGTCACTGGACTAAAGAGTGTGAAAGAGCATTCAGAGATGTTAACGAAGCCATCTGCACCCAGTGTGTTCTCCACAGCTGAGATCTAAGCAAACCGTTCATCCTGCAGACAGCTGCTTCACCAGTTGGCCTCGGAGTGGTCCTCCTACAAAAGACAAATGGAGGGAGGAGGCCAGTGGGGTTCCTAAGCCCCAAGCTGCAGAGAGATGCACTTACCATCGTGGAAAAAAAGTATTTACCACTGATTTACTCCATCCCTCTCTATTTAGACAAAATCCTTGAAATTTAGAAAGACACAGCTTTGCATTTATAGCACTTTATGTATTATTATTTTACTTAAATGTACTTTTTTAGGTTTATAATCATGCACTGAAGGGAACGAGCAACTTTGAGAGACTCCAACACCCTGACTGTTTGTCCAGAGTATTGCGAGTGCAGTGCTCCTATAGAAGACAGGGGTGGAAATGTAACACAGATGTACTTTGTTGCCAGGTTTGACTGGGTTTTAGGTTACAGTAGCAAGACATGAGTAGCACATTAAGAAGCAGACAGTTGCAACTGGAATATCTTAATGGTTTTAATGAGTATTTATTGGATATTATAACATGGAACATGTGGTTTATTGTCTCCCCAGCACTTAAGGCAATATACTGTATGTATTTCTGTGCTCCCTGGTCCATATACCTCATTTGAATTAAAGTTTTTTGTTGTTTGCTTAAATATCTACTGTATGCTCAATACATGGAGAAACATTAAATGGTTTGTGGAAGTAAAAACATCCTCGTAGCAGTAACAGCAGTGATTTTAGCTGGTCGGTGGCAGAGTATAAAAAGCTGCAGTTTTCCACCAAGTTGCTGGTGTTGACCACAAATGCCCCGCAGCAACTTCATGTTTTCTCGCTGAGTACCTGTAAAGTGTTTGGAGTGCACATTACACCAAATGGTTGGTCTGCACCATAGTCTTCCTCAGCCTTCATCACTTGACTGCTGCACAGTGGTCATTTCTTACCCTACCCTTTAAAGGTGGACTGGTTCTATGGGCCACAGCAGAAGAAACAAGACAAACCTAAAGAAGGCAAGATTACAAAAGAGGATAAGATGCATTGGGAACTCGTTAATTGAAATTGTTTTATTCGCTGTAAAAGAAAAAATAAGGATAATATCCTACATCTATATTTTTCTACCTTCAGAATAGGTTTCAGAAATGCTCACAAAAATGCTACAACTGCCAGCTGAAATAAACCAACAGCAGTCCTCGTGCAGACGGAGAGGACGAGCAAGAAAAGGAGACAAAGCTGGAGGGCTGTGAGCAGAATTTTTGCAAGCTTCACTTCTGTTCCACTGCTCCCCTCCCTCGTTCCCTCCAGTTAGCTGGAGACACAGAGAAAAATGGAGGCAAAACACCAGCTACACAAAGGCAGGGCTTACTTTCTCCATTGCCTGCTTACTAATCGGCATCTTTGCTGCGCTTGATCCATGCCTGTCGCCTGTTACACGGCAGCATTGCCATGGCGACCAGGGTCTGAGTAATCATTTGTGCAATGACCCCTATTCTCCAGAGGAAAGACGAAGGGGTTGGAAGAGAGCTGAGGGGGGAGGAGGCTGGAATGAAAGCATAGCCAGCAAAAGCAGAGGAAGGGAGGGTGGAGGGAGGGAGGGGGGGAAGAGGGAGGAGGGAGGGGGGGGTGAGCAGCAGAGCAAAGCAATAGGGACCCAGACAGAAAGAAAGAAAATAGATTTTCTTTCTACTAGCAGCGAGGAAAGAAACGTTTTATGTTTTTATATAACGAACAGAACTCACTCTAGAAAAGTAGGGACATGCAGAGCTCAAGTTTAAGATTACAGCCGTTAGCAGCAGCATGGACCAAGAGCGTTGTTTGAATATGTACGTTATATAAAGTGTCAACATGTGTGAGGACATGGCTGATGTGCAAAACAAGATTCACACAACAAGTTTGCCTAGTTGGTTCTGCTTTCACAGGGCGTGGGTCTAGATCACTAGACACAGAAGTTGAATGTCTGAATCCATTATAATGATGTGCTCTTAAACAATTACTGGAAAGTCTGTGCAATAGACTTCAATAGAACAGCAATTTGATGATGTTGATGTTTGATTATATACTAGGTGATCAGCTTGGTGCAATAATAATAACTATAATAGGCAACAACTGACAATAAAGAAACATTGATTCTGCTTGTTTGAGGCTCTCACTTACAGTTCATTAATGTAGAAATACTATTATGTTTCTGGATCCTTATGTGTGTAATCACCAGTGAAATTATGTAAATGTACAAATTATTTTTGAAATATGTACTGGCAGAAAAAGAAAAAAAAAGGAACATATTTTTACAGCATGTGGAGCAAGTGACATCTTTTCTGTCAGAAATAAATAAGAAATGAATGTATAATTAAAGAAATCCAACTAAACACTAAAGTCTATGTAGAGAGACAGAGCTGCAGCTGCAGTGACGCAGCAGACACAGCCAGTGTAAACACACACACACACACACACATGATTCTCTGCAGCAGCTCAGCGATGCCACCACGGACACACAAAGCAAAGAGTTTGGTTGGTAGAAGTGTAAATATGTGATGATCTCATAACTTTAGCAGAATGAAAAGATATAAAACACACACACACACACACACACACACACACACACACACACACACACACACACACACACACACACACACAAAATGCAATTTAAAGTTAGTACAGTACGGGACTTTTGACCGGACTATACTGACTGTATTTTAAGAAGTAACATTACAAATAATGTCAGACTGATGCTGCCGCAGCACAGAGGAGAAATAAAGTCAAGTCTGATAAGATCATTCTGACTGGCATGTTGCCATTATAGTTGTCAGAAATATTGTATAGTGCAGTGGTCTTCAACATGTTTCAGGCCAAGGACCCCCAAACTGGGCAGGGAGCCACTACAGTAGGCTATATTATATAAAATTGTGTATTATATTAAACTGGGCCTAGTGCCATGTATAAACATACCTTGTTATTGTGCATTCATTACTAAGCTTTTCAAATAATACACAGGTTCATATGTTAAAGCAGAAGTAAGCGATATTTTTGTGTTAATATAAGTCTTAAATAGTTGTATCTTCCGACAGCAATCACTTCTATAGAGTGTTTGGTCTGAAACACGGGTCTCTCAGTCACTCTGCTCTGCTCTGAGCCGAGGAGAAAACTTTCCTTGTATCCTACAAGTTTTATCCAATGAGGAGAGAGAACGGCATGAAGGGCTGTGTGTGCAGCCAAGGGATGCGCGTGAATGTGGTGACGTAGGGACGAGGACCAATAGATCCATGACGAGGGCGGGGGCTGCTAACGCCATCGGCTGACAAGACGTTATGGTGCGTTAAAGGCAGCCCGTAACTCGTGTTTTTCCGACCTGTGAACCAGTTCGATCTGGTACGAGTTCACGGGTCGGAAGTTACGAGTGGCCGTTATAGTGACTTTCACAGGTAAAACAGGTTGGAAAAACACGAGTGGGTTGCCTGGAACGCTACAAAGTCGTAAGTCGTGACTTGAAGCTGTAATTTACGGTTTCAAAAGCCTGCCTGGAACGCAGCATTAGCCAAAACGACCGGATCGCTTACTTCTGCTTTAAACATGTACAGGTCCAATGAATATGGAGGCCATCCCACTGCCATTCATAAACAGACCTTGTTAACTGATACCAGTGCTGATATCAAATATGTCAATTGCATGATAATTGTGTATACAAGCTATTGAAATTGGTGGTTTTATTTTAAACATAAATGTGGAAACAAAAAACGTCTAATCAACCAAAAATGTTGTGACCCCTCTATAGTCCTCTGTGGACCCCCTAGGGGAAGCTGACCCCCTGTTGAAGACCTATACAGTGTGTTTGTTGTGTTTTTCTAACAAAAAATGATAGGGTTAAGTTGTTTGTTATTATCATCACCAAGTGCCCTCATGTTATCTTGAGTTGCAGATGTGGAGGCATATAGTATTCATGGATGGACACGTGTGGTGACACTGTCAGGAATCCTCCAGGGAAGGAAATTATCTTTGTGTGTAACATACCATCATTAAAGGAGACATATCATGCCCCCTTTCCACAAATTAAAATAGTTCCCAGGTGTCTTAAAGACATACAGTATCTGTGACATGCTTCGGTCAAAATACCTCAAGGATCAAACATCACAGCTCTTTTCATCCTCTCTAAACAGCCCTGTTCAGAACGGCTGGTTTCAGTGTCTGTCCCTTTAAATGTAAATGAACCACTGCTTGCCCCGCCCCTTCTACTGGTACCAGGTAGGGGTGGGGTAATGCAAATTCGAATCCTAGTTACATCACTGGAAGACAACTGAGGGAACAGCTCGGAAAACCACATGGATTTCAACCTATAGGGAGTCTGAAAATTACAGATTCTTTGGTCAATTTTAACATTTTGGGGGCTGGAAGGCAAAACAAACACCCAGATGTGATGTTAAAGAGCCTTCAAAAAGTGATATTTACATAATAGGTCCCTTTTAAGTAAACGTTTGAGAGATAACTCTCCCACTGTTTCAAAGAAGATTTAAAAGTGGAGTGAAACATGGAAAGAAAGTGAAATGATCGTAGTAATCTACAGTATAAGAATGATTTCATTTTATGGTCGAAACTTTTGTCCCTGTCAGAATCCATCCATCCATCCATCCATCCATCCATCCATCCATCCATCCATCCATCCATCCATCCATCCATCCATCCATCCATCCATCCATCCATCCATCGGCTTTACTGTCTGTCTGTGCAGGGTCATTGGAATCCCAGCTGACAAAGCCGACCTGTCCAGGATGTAACTCATAAGAGCACAAGTACAGCGAGAACACACAAACTCCACACATAAAAGGGAATCAGACCCAGTACCCTTGTTGCTGTGAGCCATGATCTAGTCAGTGGTTTGGACGTGAAACCCAGAAAACATGAGTTATGCTCAAAGATAGCTTTAAAAACCCAATAATACTTCTTTGTACAGGCCTGTGTAGTGCCAAACACTCACTCATGCACCAAGTATGGATTAATAAACTAGTAAAAAAAAAAAAAAAAAAAAAAAAAAGTCCAAATGTGCATTTCTTCCTGTTTGAGTAATGATTAAAAAGTAGAGCAACCAGCTGTTTAGGAAATGACTTCAACATTTGTTTGCTTCTAGTTTTTTTCTAGTAGTTTTTCCACCTTCAGTAGTAACTGTTACAGCACCTGGTTCTCACCTGACCACACCCATCACCACAGTGGGTGTGGTCCGGTGAGAATGAGCTGATGAACTGTTAGTTGGGCTGTTAGGAAGAGAAAGGTTCTCTGGCTCTGTCACACTCTCACAGGAGCTGGTGTGAGTTTTCATTACTGAAACCTGCCATTATTGAAACTCCACCTGCTGATACTGCAGCCTCACTTTCATCATGCTGCATCATGACTGTGCCTTTAGTAGATGAAACTTTTAATATTGGTTGGTAGCACTCAAATTCACCCCAGGATTTGTAGTTGAATGATATACAGACAGTAAAGGTACATTGATTAAATAAATAGGCCTATATACTGCATACAGGTTTTCATGCATGACTAATCAATGATTTTATATTGATAATTGATCAAATAAGTGCATTTTATATGAGAGATGGTTTTCTGTTCTGCCCTAATCAGCTTCACATCCAGATGCAGGCAGCTGCTATGATGATTAATCCACTGCCTCTCCTCACCACGCAGACTGAGTCACAAACCACTTGGTGAATAGAGACGAGCTGAAACCTGCTACAAACAGATACTGGGCATCGTTGAATGAGCATGTGTAAAAAAAAAAAAAAAAAAAAAGCATTTGTGTTTTATAATATTGACCCTTTCAGCTGGACTATAGTCACATGCTGTGTTTATGTAATATTAAAGTAGCCTAGAGATGTTAGTTTATTTAAAAAAGTCAAGTTAAATCTGTATCAGACCAGGTTTCCAGTCCAGTTGTTCCAGTGATGGACCAGCACCCTGATCCTTCATCTGTGTCTGGACTCGTCAATCAAGAACCACATCACAGTTACATTTGCAGATATTTGCCCTGTAAATAACAAATTTTGTCAATTGTGTCGTTCACTATCCAGAAGGTCGGTGGTTCAATTCCCGGCTCCTCCAGTCCGCATGTTGAAGTGTCCTTGGACGTGTGAATGATTAGTTTCCCAAAGCCTGTCTGTGAACGGCGCTGTATGAACGCGCGCGCGCGCGCGTGTGTGTGTGTGTGTGTGTGTGAAAGGGTGAATGCAACAAACAGTGTAAAGGGCTTTGAGTGGTCAGAGAAACTAGAAAAGCGCTATATAAGTGCAAGTCCATTTACCATTTTGCACATCTTCTATCAAATCCTCTGCACATCCAGCCAGGCAGGACACTATTGTACACAGGTGTATAGTATTTTTGTGCAGTATTTTTTTCATTCTTATATATAGTCATCTTTTTTGACAGCTTATTTTACCTTTCACTATCTGGTAATAAATCAGTTTCTACACTGCAAAAACTCAAGTATCTTACCAAGAATATTTGTCTTATTTCTAGTCAAAATGTCATTTCTAGTCAAAACAAATCTCATTATACTTAAAATAAGACTCGTCATATTAAAAGTAGCTTGTTTTTAGACACTTTTTACTCCTTTCAAGCTATTTTCACTAGTAGAAAAAATCTGATAGTGGAACAAGTTTTTCTTCCTTATTACAAGCACAAAAAACATGCTTTCACTGGCAGATTTTTCTACTTATTTCAAGTGAAAATTTGTTTGAAACAAGTGAAAATCTAAAAACAAGTTAATTTTTAGGTTATGAGTCTTATTTTAAGTGGAAAGAGATTAGCTTTGACTAGAAATGAGACATTTGGACAAGAAATAAGACAAATATTCTTGGAAAGATGTTGAGTTTTTACAGTGTAGTTCTGCCTTTGTGATGACATCATCATCCCTTCTGCTATAGCCACACAGTAACATAAGATAAGATGCCTTTATTGTCACTGCATTTATAATACAATGAAATTGCAATTGCCCATCACAGTGGTATTTCACAATTCACATACACACCTACAATCAGTGCACATCATAAAACAGAAAATGTTACTCAACATATAATGAATGAGGTAGGTTAGGAGAAGATAAGGAAACAAACATGGCAGGTTATATGGGATGAAGTGCTTATAAGTGGTGATATATGTATGATATGAATGGATAAGAGTATTTGTTGAGTCTGGGTGGATTTTTGTTGACCTGTATCGCCTCCCTGAGGGCAGAAGTTCAAAATGGAGGTGACCGGGGTGGGAGGAGTCTTTGGTTCTTTTGAACAATTTAAACAACATCACACTAAATATAAAGTTCAAATATTAGTAACATACTTGGATGGGAGAGATAAAATAGTTCCCCCTGTGGATGTGGAGTGAGTAGCACAATGTTATATACATTTATACTATTTTTTTTTAACATTTACAGATCGTTTGAATCCAAAAACATGTAAAAACATGATTTACATATTTTAATATTTTGCAGCTACATTGCCGTCCTGTTTTTCAAAGGATTTGTTGCCTCACTTGCAGTACCTTCACAGCCCAGAATAACAGAATAACAAACAATGAGATGTTAGATCTGAAGTATTTTCTCTTAATTTCCTCTTTGATATCTTATATCTTGTATCTCATATCAAAGAGGAAATATTATCTGAAAACATGGAAGACAAAAAAAAAGAAGATGTGTTCATCATTTGGGTGAACTAAGCCTCGGGTATTTGTGTTGATTTTGATATTGATTTCACTGTAATTGGAAGCAACATACATATGTTGCTCAATCTTGTATGCATCAGTCAAACGTTGTTTTTCATCTTGGGCCAATCACTCACAGACTTTATTCATCAGGGTTTCATTAAAAATCCAATCAGCAGAATCTGATACTTTGTGTGACAGACATAGAGGGTTGGATGGAGATCAGGCATTATGGTCGCTCTCAAGCTTCACTGTGGAAGAAACTGTCTTAAATAAATCATCATACTCCTAATTTTATATAGTTCATTGCCTTATCCTTTGGAATACAGTGTAATGTGATCGGCTGTGGAAGCTCTTCTACAAAGTCAAACAAGAGTCCGAGGATACAGACCCATGGCAGCAGAAACAGACAGACACCACTATGGTCTCCAGTGCTGACCGAGCACACACACACACACACACACACACACACACACACACACACACACACACACACACACACACACACACACACACACACACACACACACACACACACACACACACACTCACACACACACACACACACACACACACACACACACACACACACACACACACACATACACACACACAACAAGCTGGGAGAAAACAGCATTGGCTTTGCTGACACCTGCAACTATGCTGCAATGCTGCACTGTGTGCCTGTGGGGCAGAGAGAGAGAAATAAACATGCTTAGGAAGAAACAGAGGGATGAAAAATAAGAGAATGTCATTAGAGTAAGCAGACGAGTGGTAAAAGGAGACAGAGACGATCGAGCAGTGAGGCTGAATAGATGAGGGGGGAAACAGAGGAGACGGGTGAGGGAGGGAGGGAGGGAGGGAGGGAGGGAGGGAGGCAGAGATCAGGGGAGTGGAGATACAATGAGGAGAGAGTGAAGGTGGTAAATGCAGTGTAATGGAAGAGTGTGAGAATGGAGAGAGTGCATTATGGCGAGGAGAAAACAGCATTTTGTGAACATGAATAACATATGCAATTGCACCCCATGTGTGTTGCTGGTGTTCACCTGTATAGATAGATAGGTGATGCACAGCAAACAGTGACAGTAAAGACATTCTGCTTCATACAAAAACATGGTTAACACTTTATAATAGGTAGGCTACACACTATTAAGCATTAGTTAAGCATTAATAAATACAAAATTATTCATTTATAACACATGAATACTTGTTAGTATATAGTTTATTAAGTGCTTATCAATGATGAGTAAACATTATTAAACTGTGTTCATAAACTACATACTAATGAGTATTCATGTGTTAGAAATGGTGAATTCTTATAAATGCTTAAAGGGACAACGAGGAGTTTCTATTTGGTTATAAAAAAGTCTCACGTTAATGTGGATGAATCTACGCTACCCACACTTGTTAATGGGCCCATTTTCGATAAATATATCGTTTTGTCTCTATCGTTATTTTGTTATTACTAGTGGTGGCGGCAGGGCCGTTGCTAGGAATTCTGGGCCCCCTTAAAGAATACTAAAGTGAGCCCCTCCCCCTAACTTTTACTTTTTTTTCTTAGACTACGTATGTATTATCGTTTTTTATTTAGCCTTCTTTGTTTTGATGCTAATGCAGCATTACACTGCAAAAACTCAATTATCTTACCAAGAATATTTGTCTTATTTCTAGTCAAAATGTCATTTCTAGTCAAAACAAATCTCATTATACTTAAAATAAGACTCATCATATTAAAAGTAGCTTGTTTTTCGACACTTTTTACTCCTTTCAAGTATATTTTCACTTGGAATAAGTAGAAAAAATCTGATAGTGGAGCAAGTTTTTCTTCCTTATTAGAAGCACAAAAAACTTACTTTCACTGGCAGATTTTTCTACTTATTGTGAATTTAAGTGAAAATTATCTAAAAACAAGTAAATGTTTAGGTTATGAGTCTTATTTTAAGTGGAAAGAGATTAGCTTTGAAATGAGACATTTGGACAAGAAATAAGACAAATATTCTTGGAAAGATGTTGAGTTTTTACAGTGTACTATGAGTATTAGTCAGGGTCTTACGCAGAATAAATCAGTCATACAAAGATTAGACTACTGGGGTTTTTGATGGGCCCCACTGGGCGCTGGACCCCTAGAATTATCATCACCTTTCTCCCCTATACAACGGCCCTTGGTGGCGGAAATGCTGGTCGAGCCGACCAGCGTTTCCTTACTTTCGGTTTCGTGGCGAGTCATGAGAATAACGCCGCCGAATCGCCATTTATGGTCGGAACTACGACGGTATGTGATCGTCTTCCAACCTCTGACTTTAATTCTTAAAGAATGAAAACATGAGTCTGTCTTGTGCTAGTCAAAGAATTTCACGGTGCGCGGAGGCTCATAAATGTAGTGTGAAAACACTTCGCTTTTCCAAAACTCCTCGTTGTCCCTTTAACTCATGCTTAATAGTGCATACTATCAATATAGTACCTATTATGAAGTGTTACCAAAACATGTCATATTGTGTGGAGGTTGTACTTCTACTGGCAGCATTAATAGATGTACACACTGGATGAGATACAGTATGTCAGAAGATGTGCCGTTGTATTTGTAACAAGAGAAAGAACTGCACTCACTTCTGTCACAATGTACTCTATTGTATTAGATTTCATTATTTATGATAATAACATCTCCAACTGTGAGTGTTTTTGTGAGTAATACAGTGGAGATTTATATGAACTGAATGGTTAAATATTGGTTGGAAATTATAATTATGTGTTTATTCATGACAAAGAGGCTGTAATATTGGCTATTTATTATGTTGCAGCCTCAAACAGACACTAAAATGATTCTCCACACAGGATCTGTGGAGCTCACAGTGACCTCCAGGTTCTTGGTCTCTTCTCTCCCCCCTGATGTCTCAGTCAGTCTGGGTCCCACTCTGGTTCTGGTTCTGGTTCTGGTCTTCCTGGGAACCTTCGGTGCAGGGGAATGTTTGTGAGCTTCATTACACTCCTGTCTGTGAGCTCTGCAGCAGCTCCTTCCTCCTCCTGACCTGCATAGTCAGCTGTGACGCCTCCTACAGACAGATGTGTGTCTGTCCACACAGAGCCGGCCCTCCCTATAAGCGAACTAAGCAGCTGCTTAGGGCCCCGCAGCCACTAGGGGGCCCCCAAACTTTGCTCAATCATTTGTCTAACCGTCTCTGACAAGGGCAACATGTAACCCTTGACCCAACTGGCAACAATGACCGTGACACGCATACGTACAGTAAACGTAACGCAGACTGTGGCCGTTCTCCGGTAACGAGCGCGCACCACCCCTTCCCCCCCTCTCCCCCCTGGCCCCCTCCCTCCCTCACTCACTGAGATCGCGATTTGCGAGGAGGTGATTAGCTTTTGGACAGCGACGATGTCCAAAAGGATATATCCGTCAGGTGTGGAAAATAGGAAAAAGAAGAAGGTCGAGGACGAAAAAAAAGGTCTGTTTACAGTGAAAAGATAACAGCTGTTTTCCTGTGAGGGGATAAAGGATCAATCACCCATTTATTAATGGCTGATTAGATATGTCATGTTGCCACATCCTCATTCCCCTGTGGCTGGTTCCAGTCATACAGTTGGTAAGTTTCTTGTTTGTTGCCACAATATGTTTATCTCTGTTGGAAAATTAAATTGTGTGTACACAAGTGGCTAAAAAAATTCTACTAATCTTCTCCACAGCTCCATTGGTTACTGCTGATGATGCTGCTGACCAACCAACATCCTCTATCTTCTTCTCAACTGAAGTTTTGTTTTAAGGGTTCTAGAATTTAGCTGTACGGATAATTTAAAGAAAAGAAATCTGTTCAAACTGTAATCTTTTGTAGAATCTTTTATCTTTCTGCTACATCAAAAGTAGTGATTTAATACTGCCGGTTTGGAGCCACCTATTGCCATTCACAATATTAACATTAACATTCAGACAAAAACAAAGTAGAAGAAAAAATGACAAGTGCAATTAGACAGCTTTAAGTGTTTCAGTGACTCTAATTAGTAATAAAATATCTGCTCGCCATCATGTTGATAGAGGTACAATAAAATATGCAAGGGTTGCATACGGTAGCTGGTTTTATGAATATTTGATGGTATATATACACTGTGAGGCAGGGCCCCCAATTTTATCCTGCTTAGGGCCCCCAGATGTACAGGGCCGGCCCTGTGTCCACATCAAGTCCATCCAGCTGAGTTCACCACAGCTGGATCCAGTCAAGGTGGAGAAACATCTCAGAGACGATCCAGAGAGACGGAGGAAACCTGAGCTACACTTCAAGTGTCATAAGTGTCTGACTTCAGATTTTCCTTTTTAATACAACATTTGCCTGTAGACACACAATACATAACCACACAACACATCCACCTCTTGTCTGCATTAATCTTGTGGGTGGGGTCAGTGGTAAGCTTAGCTTGGCATGAGGACCGACAGCCTGGCTCTGTCCAAAGTTCAGAAACTTCAAATCAGACAAAGATAAATACAGATACAAAGACAAATACAGGAAATCACATAGCAGCAGAGACACATTCACTTCAGACATTGTGTAATAAGGCAGTGACACATACTCACTGTGCTAGGCTAGTGCATTCAGTCAGTGTATGTACAAACTATCTGACATTTATTTATTTATTAGTTCAGTCTGTAGCTACATAATTGAAATACATTTATAGAGGTTTGTATTAGTCACACACTTGATGTTTTTATGGAACATACATTTAACACAGGAAAGGCCTTCAGCTTTAGAAGCAGCCATGACCAGAGATAGATGTGGAGTTCATGACCAAAGAGAGAAAAAAAAGTATGCGGTAAATAAGTAAATTCACTACACACTTATGCATTTTAACATTGAACTTAAATTTGACTCATTTTCTGTCAATAGAAAAATGTATAAAACGTTATAGACACATAAGACCCAAGAGAATTACATATTTAGAAATATATTCCCTCGTTGCCATCTCTCTAGTAACAGGGACAGGCTCTGGTGTTACATGTTGATATTGATTTTTTTTCCACAGACCAATTTCATTCACCTCCATAGTGCTGAGGCAGATATCTCAGAGAAGAGCATCTCAGACTATATCTGCATGCTCTTTGCCTCCACATGTGTATATGGTGGAAACACGTTATGCATTGCATGCTGCAGCGTGGAACTGTGTAATCTGAGCTCAGCAAACGTCTACTTGGATTAAGAGAATATTGATTTCTCCTGTTGGTCCAGATGCCTCTCCCGTTCTGCTCTGCTCAGTGGTACACACCAGTGCACTCTTTGTCAAGATGGAGCTACATTAACATTACTGCAATGTATTATGTAAAGTAGATTTTTTTTAATGCATTGTATACACATGAAAAAAACATTTTATGCTTGAAGAACATGAGGAACCAAAGGGTTCTCCAGTCACTGAGCTGCTGAGACTCCATGAGCGCCACGCTCATGGAGTCTCGGATCCATCACCTCCAACAAAACCTTTATCTAGTGAGCAGAGCATACACACTAAAAAATGTTGGGTTATCTCTGTAACCCAATTTCTGAGTGATTGGTGTTGGGTTAAATTTTTGGGTTATTTTTCCAGAGTGTAACACATTTTCAGGGTTATAGGCTATGAATTTAACCCAATTCCTGGGTTGTTCAAGTAATTGGGTTATTTTTCAGAGAGTAACCCATTCGTGGGTTAAGGGTGTAAAAATAACTCAATGTTGTAGTTAGCATAACCCAACTATTCAACCCAAAAGTTGGGTCAAAAAGAATAACCCAACCTGTTGGTTTAAAAATAACCCCAAAAAAGGGGTTCATCCTTATTTGAACCAGCAGTTGGGTTAAAGCAGAAGTAAGCGGAATGTTTGTGTTAATATAAGTCTTAAATAGTTCTATCTTCCGACAGCAATCACTTCTATAGAGTGTTTGGTCTGAAACATGGGTCTGTCAGTCACTCTGCTCTGCTGTAAGCCGAGGAGAAAACGTTCCTTGTATCCTACAACCTTTATCCAATGAGGAGAGAGAACGGCATGAAGGACTGTGTGTGCAGCCAAGGGATGCGCGTGAATGTGGTGACGTAGGGACGAGGGCGGGGACTGCTAACTCCATCGGCTGACAAGAAGTTAGCCAAAACGACCGGATCGCTTACTTCTGCTTTAAAATTGGGTTATTTTTTAACCCAACTGTTTTTAGTGTGTAGACCTTTACATAATGAAGTCAAAGGAAACTCTCTGTGCCACCCTCCTATTTTTGCAAACAGCTACCTTCTCTGCAAGAAGAGACGAGTGTGTATGTGTGTGTGTGTGTGTGTGTGTGTGTGTGTGTGTGTGTGTTTGTGTGTGTGTGTGTGTCCTCCCCTGCATCACACATTCATCATTCATGGAGCATGTCTCAGTCTCAGTCAGTGCATGGTGCAGACGCCCCTCACTGTGGTTCCTGGGCTCATCCTGAGGGACTCCCCGGCGTCGTCGCTCTGACTTCTGGTTCCTCCTGCATGAAAATAATGATGCTGTTACACTCTGTGGGCTGCAGGCGCACCATCCCACCTCAGAGAGAAGAGAAAAAATTTGGAAACAGTAACAAAACACTAATCACGCGGGGGCAGAAAACTAGTGCTGCACTGGCCTCTACAGGTTCAAGGCAGGTTATTGCACTCACTTGGCAGGCTTTTGAACCTGTGATGAATGAGAGGAGGCCACTGCAATGCTGCTTCCCTGCGCTGTGTGACTGAGTGAGGTTTGAGTGCGGTGTTGCTCAGACATAACCTGGTCAATGTGTGTTTTTTCTCTTATTTACACACTATCATCCTTTATTCAGCCAGCTGTTACATTTACGATTCTATTATTTATCAATTATTGTTTTCCCACAATAAAAATGATGAATATTCATGGACTTAGAGTATCACAGACTGTGATATGCAGAGACATCCCACCAACACTCTATAGCTGCTGCCATGTAAATCGCTGACACTGTGTCTGCAGTGTCAGCCACAGGTTAGTGTCCAGAGGTTGTTGTGAAGCTTTACCTGCAGTCACCAGTGAAGCACATGTGGCCAGAGCCTGTGCAGTCTGAGCCTGAGTCTGCTATAGAATGAGACGTTCGTCAATCTTGCCGACGCCCCCAGAGCGCATGTCTCTCTCAAGCTCAAACCGATCCAGTGATCAGCTTGCCTGTTCAACATATCAACTGGTGCCAATCGAAAAACTGTGACAAAAGTCTGAGGTTCGTCTTCGTCGCTATACCGCAGCCTTAATTCACAATGCATGAAATTCTGATAAAATATAAATAAAGAATGTCAGTCAGTCTTCTTCATGCCAGCTCCACACATTCAGCAGTCTGAAGGAATCACACAGCGAGGTGCTATCTAACATCTGTCCTGTGTCATACACTCTGTTTTACAAACCTTATAGATGATTTAAGAAGACTTGTGCTCATAGTTATTGAAAAAAACACAATATAACACAAGAACCAGCAGCTACAACCATAAAACAACATGTCCTGCTTTATTTATGTGGATGTGCAATGTGCAATGAACAGGCCTGTGCAAAACTCAGAGGGATAATAGTGATGTTAAACAGCACAGTGTGATCCAGTGTGAGGCAGATGACGACTGTGAAGTTTGAGGCTGTAAAACCAAAACAATCTGCTAAACGATGGTAAAAGGCTGCAGTCAGAGAGCAGCCGGAGCTCCGTGGTGACGCTTCTCTGCAGTGACCCCTGCAGTACGACTGACACATGACACCAGACATCATGGCTCTTTATTTCAGAGCATGTAGGCTATTAGAGAGGGATCCTGTGCATATGTATCTATACCTATGGATACCAATGATAGGCTACTTTGATTTAAAAACCATTTCAAGCATCAATGAAAACTGATGGCAGTGAAGTATGTGGATTATTTGGAGGCAAGTATGGTGTCATTTGCATAACCAACAGGCTAAATAATAAAATAACAATTTTATTTAAAAGGCTCTTGTGCCTCTTTGTACTGGAAAGACAAAATGATGGCACAGTAACAGTCTATTGTCCCAGAGAGCTGAAGATAACATGAAACACCCCCCCCACACCCCGCAGCTGTTTGTACACAGACACTGTCACTTTTATTTGCTTAAAGTAGTTTTCTTTATTTAAGCAAAAACAACTGTAGCTACTTACTGTCACTATATTTTGAAAAAAGGCCATAGGTGAATATTCATAGACTATTACTTTATGAAAATCACCTTTCAGTCTTATGATTGTTTCTCATTTGCAATGTTCATATGATTGAATATGAAAATTCATAACTTTTTACATCATACAAAGTATTTTAAAAAGTCTCCAGTGTGAGATGAGTCCGGGAAAGTGTGTGTGGATGTGTGTGGATGTGTGTGTGCTGTGGAGGTCCCCGCTCTGGGACAGCTGAAATATGGACCCTCCTGTTACATAGCCTGAGTGGAATTTGAATAGTACTGAGGAACCGCCGGGCGCTGATTGGCCCAGAACGACATATTTCCAACGCGCCAGCCTGTCACTCAACGAGCCTCGGGCTGCTGATTGGCTGCTCCGAAAGAGGGCGGGTCCGCTGGCTTCACTCTCCTACATATTCTGGTTTCAGGGCATCTGCAAATGATCGCTGGATTTCACAGGGAGACGGGTCGTTGTGTCCAATGTTTCTCCACACAGCTCTGACTGGAAGCCTTTCTCTCAGAGCAACACGGTTCCCAGCGACACGAGCGAGAGGCGACCTTCCTCTCCGCGGACAGCAGCTGATGTGGGCCGGGGGAGCGCATTAATGTTCACCAACATGGAATGCGCAGTGGACGCGCAAAGCTTGATCTCGATTTCCTTAATGAAGATCCACAACTCCAGGACGCAGAGAGGGGGGATCAAGCTGCACAAGAATCTGCTGGTCTCCTATGTGCTGAGGAACGCCAGGCAGGTCTACATCAAGGAGAAATATGCGGAGATCTACAGGATGCAGCAGTACGAGGAGGTGAGGACGGTCTGCAACGAGATCCAGGAGCTCAACCCGCTGGATCTGGACGCGGAGGACGCGGACGAGGAGGAGCAGGCGCGGGTCGCTTTCTGCGGCGAAGAGACGGGTCTGTGCGATTCCGCGTGCCACAGAGGCGCGGCGGCGGCGGCGGCGCACGTCCGGGCGGCGAGCGCTCACGTCGGCTGCCCTTCTTTCGAGGACGGAGGCAAAGAACCGGAGCCGTCCGACTACCGGAGCTGCTGCATGGAGGCGTCCCCGGTGTCCCACTTTGAGCAGTTCTCCGCAGACAACAGCCGGCACTGCAACAAAACCACGGTGCTGGATTTGGACACGCATGTGGTGACCACCGTGGAGAACGGCTACCTCCACCAGGACTGCTGCTGCGACGCGCTCCAGTGCGGCCAGGGCGCGCAGTGGACGCCGGTGGCCAAGAAACGGAAGGTTGAGTTCGGTTGTTGCGCATCCGACGCGGAGGAAGTGTGCGATTTCACAGCCGCTCGCAAAAGAGCGAAACGCGAGGACTGCTCCTTCTCCAGCCCGGACCACTACACGGACACTTCCAATATCTCCAACCTGATCTCCATCTTCGGCTCGGGGTTTTCAGGGCTGCTGAGCAGACAGGCGGACTTGGAACAGATCTGTAGCAAACAGGCCCTGGCCAGTCTGGGAGCATGGACCCGGGCGATCGTGGCATTTTGAATCAAACACTTTATAACAGGGGAGACCGGGGGTCGGTTGTAAGAAAAAAAAAAAACTCATTCCATCAAGTATTAGTAAACCAAACCAAATGGAGAACAGTGTTGTACTGCCAGTTCCTGCTGAGGAACATCGTTGTTTAAAGCTTAGAGAGGCATGTTAACAAAGAAAACGTCCCCATGCACACACACCAACATCGTTTCTGCCTGGAAACAGATGGCATTGGAACTTTTTTTGCGTTGTTACAAGGTCAAATAAGTTTCAGTCAGAGCGAATTAAATGCAACACGAGAAAAAAAAGTTGTGTGAATCCCTCCAAAAACTCCAGTGGAGGGTCAGAGGAGACAGAGTGCACACTCAGTGTGGAAAGAAACAGCAGCATATCTCAAGTGTATTGGTGATTTTGTATTTCTAAAAACTGTGCATTGCCGCCAAATTCACATTTTCTTGTGATCTATGTCAGATCTCATTCAACTGTCCAAAAAGTGATGGACTTGAGAGAAACAGTTGGAACTGTGCAGATGTGCTGCTCCCTGAAAATTGGAACATTGCAAATATTCTTGATTGGATGTGTTGAACATTGATCAGGGCATTTAAAGAAAAAAATGCTGAAATCACAGTGACACTGGCTAACCTCAGTATCCTGTAATCTTTAATACAGCCAGTGTTTCAAATACATGAGTTGGGATGGTGAAGAAGTTGCACCTGAAAGCATCCTGATCTTCATCATCAACACCATGTGACTGTGGTTCATCAGTGTGCTGCTTTTTCCTGATTGGAAGAAAAAGCAGGCATTTACAGCCGAACCCGGCCCCCCCCCTACCCCACCCCGCCCCGCCCCAACCCAACCCAATCCAACCCCCTGTAATGTATAAAGAAACTTTATTTTTGCAAGAAAAAGAAAAAGCTATTTAAAATTTAGCAATTTAAATGACAAATAGTTTTGACAGAGAGAGAAGCATGTTTGTGCCATATGTATAACACGTGGTTTTCACAGCGGGAGAGAGGCTATACATTGTCTATACAGATACACTTTGGTGACTGAAATCTGATGGGATGGATTGACTGTTGTTGCCTTAAGTCCAATGCACACTACTGCTAACCACTGTCAGAAGTGAAAGTACATAGAAAGTGATGGAATGTCTCTCCTGCCCTGGGACGAAGAAGAAGAAGAAAAAAAAAACTTCTCCATTGTTAAATGGAACTTGCACATTCGGAGCAGTTTGTTGTCATTATGAAAAATCACCATGAAGACTCGTGTGTCTCCTAGGTGATCACCTGGGAGACACATGGAGTCTTTACCAGCTCATATCACTTGATGGAGTGCCAACACTTATTCCTGTAAATGTTACGGGGCTGCTCCTGTGGTCATCACTACACACCCCACAGCAGTTTGACGTCTCTCTAATCACAGTTATTGCTCAGAGCCTTCACAGCAATTCATGATTCCAACATGTCTTGGTTTTGTGAGTTTTTACTTTATTTTGTAAAAGACTGATCTTAGTCCTTTTGTTTTAAAAAGGCAAACTCATGATTTAGCCATAACCTGAGGATCCATGCATTAGCTTTATGAGCACTATGTGTACCAAAATAAAGAGAGTATTCAGCCATTCTCTACATAGTTTGTTGTTATTCTTGTATTTTTGTGTTTAATAAATTGTAGCTTTCCGGGTACAACTGTTTCACAAAATATTTGTAAAAAATTTATAATCTTAATAAAAAATTTAAACCTTAATTTGAATTGTTGTTGTTTTTTCACAGACTCATGTTGTGTGGTGCTGAAGCCTTTGTCAAACTGAGACACAGACTTACAGATAGGTGTAAGTAATGGCTTTATTGATGCTTAATGAATCCTTTACTATAATAAAAGGCAATGTATTCCTTTTTAGTTGGGTAGCAATAAAGACTTTTTCCAATAGTACATCAGATTTGCATGTGCTTAAGAAATAGAATAACATCTAGGGAAATAGGGTTAATTAGCTTCCTTATACAGACAGAAGCAGCTATAAAGCACTGCCATTGAAGAACATTAGTTCACATGTTATATCTATGTTTATTTAACTCAAACTGTAAAAAGAACAACAAGTTGTTTTATGACACTAGCTAATGACTTAACAATAATGACTTACAACAGATTAGTTAGCCATTCAACATTGATAAAAACATTAGTTACAGTATATAAACCCTATAAAGGAGGTAGGAGTGGCTCTATAGTATTGATGCAATGTAAAGTTATCCAGTACAACAAAGCCTTGACATCCACTTAGTGACATTTTTCAGGGCAACTGCATCCCATAGTCATCCTCAGTTATCTGTTATATGTAGTCAGTCAACTCAGTCATTGTATAATATCATACAGTCCTTCATACATGGGTCACATATTGCAATTAAGCTTTTTCCATCAGCAAACTTCATCATGAGACGTAGTTGAAAGCTCTGGGAAAAGCCACTAAGTGGACTTTTATACTGTTCCACATAATGAATCATCATATTGGTTGATCTAAAGGTATAGTTCAGGTTTGTTTTAGATTTTAAGGTTTTAAATAGTTAAAGTAATTAATAGCTGAACGTCATTCTTCACCATCTTCAGTCTTAAGTGTGACTGAGCCTGCACTTTCCACTCCGGCCTGACTCCCTCCCCCTGTTAAACTTTTGCGTCCTGTTATCTCTGCTCTGTGCCACTTGGTGGTGTTCTTTAAAATCAATGAATGAAGATATCAGCTGTGTATGCAGAGCAGAGCCACATCAAGCTGACCCTCTCTCAGCTCTCCTCACACACCCCTCCTCCTTCCTCCTCCTCCTTCCCCCTCCTCCTCCTCCTCCTCCTCCTCCTCCTCCTCCTCTTCCTCCTCCTCCCCCGCCCACTCCTCCTCTTCCTGGCTGCCTCGCATCGCTCTGCCCCGACACATCACATGCTGCTCTCTCTCTCTCTTTCCCTCTCTCTCTGCTCAGGCTCTGCAGGCTGTTTGCAGCTGCCGGTACCCATAATAACTTGCAGTAGATAGGTCGTAATGGAAATGATGAGGCAATGAGAACAATGCATTGGGTAATTGTACAGAAATGAGATGCAGGGGGGTTTAATATCTGATGGCATCTGCCTGCTGCATTAAAACACACAACTTTTTTGCTGCAGGAAATAAAAATGACAACAAAACAAAAGCGGGGAACGACAGAAACCTGGGTTCTTCTGCTGCTGACAAATGACAACGGTTCTGCTCCACGATGTATACACGGCTCCTCCATCTGGATTTGGGAAGATGGATCATGTGATCACACAAGATCAAAAATATTTAATTCACTTTTTAATTTATTTCAGTGAAAAGTCATGTAGAAATGTGTAAAAAGTCTTTGTCTCATTCATTCATATAAACAACACAAAACAAAGACACTGATACTGTGAACACGTGAATATGTGAAGACATTAAAACAATCTATACATTCAAATAGAAAAAAAGGCAAAATCAACACAAAAGGAATGTTTTAACCAGAGTTAACTTATTTCCAAATAGTTCTTATCAATTTATCCAATTAGCACCTGATCCACATTAAAGGACAATACCAGGTGGTGGGGGTGACACGAGGGGGGCGGGGCAACCAGCGTTGTTGTGTAGCGATACCGAGAGGAGGAGGACGGGAAGACAATAGAGGGAGGGGGAGAGGAGTAGTCTGGAGGGGGTTAGTGTGTGTGCGTGTGTGAGGGGGGGGGGCATTCTTTGTCAGGAGAGGGGGTTGATGTGTTGGGGGGTTTGCAAAGGGGGGCGGGAGGAGGCTGTGTGTGTGTGTGTGTGTGTGTGTGTGTGTGTGTGTGTGTGTGTGTGTGACGTCTGTGTGTGGCACGGTGGTTGGGGTGTGTGTGTGTGTGTGGGGAGGGGGGAGTGTGTGTGTGGGGGGGGTGTACTGTAGGGAATAGGTCTACAGGGAGGGGGGAGGCAGACTGTGGTATAGCAGCAACTGCACAGGTCAGCCAGGTTGCACAGAGGTCTGTGGGGGGAGGGCAGGGCAGGGGGGCAGGGGGGACGGGGGGTTCAGTCCAGTCCAGGTTCTGTCCTTTAGGTCAGTGGTTCTCATCTGGTGGGTCGGGACCCAAAACCGGGTCAGCTGGTCAAAAAAGTAAATAATATTTAATGCACATCTGATGTTGGACAGGTCTTTTATTTTGAAAAATAACTTGAACACATGCAGTTGTAATGCTCCTCCTCAGTTTCTTATTATTTCCTCTGAATGCAAAGATATCAGTTTCTTATTAATGTGGCCTGAATGCAGTGAATCTTGTTTTGTTTTGTGGGTCTTTATTTTGTGCAATTTGATATTTATTCACTTTTGTGAATATGCTCTGAATGCAGAGATGCATTAGAAGTCAAATATCTTGTTTTGTTGTTCTCCATTTTGTGCAGTTTGATATTATTATATTCACTTCCGTACATGCAGTTGTCATGGTCCTCCTCAGTTTCATTCATGTGCTCTGAAATGCACTTTGCTAAATAAAAAGCTAAATGAGTTTTTAAAGGCTTTAAAAAAAAAATCTTGGTTTGAATTCTATAAAAGTGGGTCGCGACTTAATGACCATAGGAAAATGTGGAGCCCAGAGTGAGACTAGTTGAGAACCCCTGCTTTAGGTCCAGCATGGAGACGGACCCAGTGTCTCCTGCCACTGTGGTGGAGAAGGGTTTGGGTTGGTTTGGATGTGAACACAGTGACATGTCTGACCTGCTGAGAGAGGATGAGGGTTGGACAAGTTAGATGACTTTCTAGTCATAAAGTTGCTTTAGATAATAACATGGTGTTTTATTGGAGCTAAAGACATAGTGTGAAAGCAGTGTGGTACAGTGTGTGTAGGTGCAGGAATGCACCAACACAACACAAGTACTCACTGTCAATGCATTTATTCTTTAAGATCAGTTTCTGTCACTCAGGGTTCATTTACTCTAAACATAGTCACACTGCAGCAGGGTCTGGAAATCACTGAATAATCCTTATTTCACTTTTAATGTGAAAATTAAAACTAAAAACGAAATCATGTAGTCTATGCTGGTTTGTCTGCAAAAAGGGAAAAAGAAAAAGAAAAATATATATTTTTTTAAAACTGACCCACTTTTGGTGTTTGTGAATTCACTTTTCCATTTCCATTCGGAGAAGACAGTAAGTAGGCGGACTGGAAGAGGAAGTGAATGACAAAAATGTCAAAATAAAAGCAGAGAAGATTTGAATGTGTAACATCAACCGATACCAGGTCAGGATAATGTTAGATGATAGATAGATGAATAAAAGTCACCATATGTTATCAATAATGTTTTTTTTTTATTTTTTTTTTATCACAATTGAATTTTTATGTTATGAAACAAAAAAGCTCTTTATTATTATGATTATTATTATCAAAAGAAAATGTGATGGACTACAACCATAAAGCCAGACACTGACATTGATCTGCTCAGACCTAATGAAACACAGATTTAGTCCATTTCCATCAAAACATACCAGTGATTTAAGAGGTGTCTCTCAGTGAAACTGATTTTCATTCTGTGGTTTCATACAGTCGGAGCCTTTGTTTTCAGCTGCACTGTTTACCACACTTCATAGTAACCATGGTCTCCGTGCTTCTAGAAATAAACAGTGACAGGAAAAAGTCAAAGAATGAGCTGATGATGATGCAGAGCAGCAACTGAGAGATTCAAAACTACAGTGTATGGGCAGCGACCATAAATCCAGACATCTGCCTTGTTTACATATTTAAGTAAAACGAGGAAACTGGCTTATTTCCATATTTAATGAGACACATGCCACGCCCCTTGCCCCATATAAAAAATGACGTAGATTAATTGACCCAAACATAGATGCCTTGTGGAACAATGAACAGAACTGATGCTGCACATCCACTATCAGCATCAGCATCCAGGAACGTTGTTCGCAAAAAATCAAAATGAACAAGCACACACTGAAGTTACTGACATTTGAATTTTTCTGCCTCTTGAATATTCATTAGGACGGCTCATTATTCACAACATTAACACTAATTCAATATGAAGATATTACATTCCTGTAGTAGCCTTTCAAAGGCTGCAGACTCAGGACCTTTATAATGTTGTTATCATGGTAATGGGGTCGATGGCTAAAAAATTATAAAGTAATCTCTTCACTATTTTTTAATATAAGAGCTGTCATACTTATACAATCATTATCATCCGTTATATTAGCTACAGTGAAACGTGGTGCTGCTGTCCACTGTCTCTGTAGCAGTGGGAGGTTTAGCCCGATCTCAGCAGCTCGGAAAGACACTCATCAACCAATAGGAAGAAGAAACAGCTTCAAAGAGAAAATAATTCTCAATTCTTAATTTATCTACAAATGGTTTTTCAAATGATGTTATTTGTTCATGACTTATCACTAGAACTTCCCAAGATGGCTATCTATATACAACAGCAGCAAGCTGTCATATAAACAGCTGTGGCCATGGACATTATTACAATGTTTCCATATATTGTTTTCATGTAACATTCTATATGTAGAGAGAGAAATAGTAGTAGAAAGTCATATGCATGTTTGTTAGCATTGTGAAAGACTTATAGGTAGCTGTTCATAATAAACTACAGACAAATAAGAATAACAATCCAATTAAGATTCTTATTATGAGAGCACACACATCTGCAGATACAAGGTGTGCAGCAAAAGTAACAGTTGGGCGTGTCCAATGGTGCCACACAATTACTAGTTCATTGATAAATTCCTTTTTTACAATTCCTTTTTTTTTTTTTTTTTTTTTTTTTTTTTTACATCCCTGGTCCTCCATAGATCATCATTCAATGTGCAAAAGGGATTTTAGAAACCTGAAAGTTAGGTAACTCATGAATTATTCAGATGCTAAAGTTGTCTTGTTAGCTTAGCTGCTAACCTACGCTCCTCTTTTCAGTATCTGTCTGTACTTCAGTGAAAACCATCTAGACCACACATGTGCATGTTGTTTGTGTGATGATGATGATTCATATTATGAGGTTTGTTTTGCTTCATCTCTGGATTCCATCATTGTGTCATCTCCTTCGAAATGCGCGCCCATGAATCTGGGGGCGGAGCTTCATAAGGAGTGTACGTGTTTTGCTTCTGAGTTCAAATATGAAATGTCTTTCGCCAAAACTACCCTTTAATTGTGTCTCTCACCATATCCCAATCTGCATAACAAAATGGGCCACACCCTTGTCTCATTTGCATAGGATTACAGTATTTGCATATGCTTTGCATATCCCAAATGGCAACAGCCTTATTTGCATAAGTTAAAAAGCAAAAATAGACCACATGTCTTGTCACTCACACAAACTACAGTACTGTTATATTTAAATAAATAGGACACACCCCTGTTTGAATATTAAGTAGCTCACTAAACACACTGGTCATGTCCGTCTTTTGCATATTTTCATATTTAGATAATCCACAATATTTTATGTATAAATCTATAAAAAAAAAACAAAGCAGGGAAGTCTTACTCATATAGACCAAGCCCATGTGGAAGTCAATATTTTTGTCATACATTCAGCTTTTTAGACTATGGCTCCTATCGGCATATTGTGGACCTGCCAACAATCACAGACTCTTGAAAAGGGGGGAGGCCAAAGAAAGAGGTCACAAGCAGACTGATGTATGGAGGGTCCATGTCCTCAACTTTGCAGAACCATGAGCCCCAATTAAGTTTAACCAGGGAGTTAGATCAAACCAAAACTGTTTGTACCAGGCTGTAAAAATGGAGTCTCTCACCGTTGGAGCCACACTCTAGTGGTCATTTGAAGTACAAACACCTCTGATTTTTACCTAAATGTAAATGTACTACCTGGTTATTTTCCGCTTCTCTTCTGCTCTGCTCTTCTAACTTAAGTCTGTGTCTGCTTCCTGTTCCAGAGAGCAGCCTCCTGTGAAGCAAAGTCCACTTCTCAAGCCCGGACGTGTCGGAACGGGTCGGCACAGCTGTCCAATTCCAGACATTCTTCTAAATGTTTGGCCAAGATCTTTTGTGAGAACACATCAAATCGATCAGCTGAAGCTGCTGCTGCTGCTGCTGCTGCTGCTTTAACAGCCCGAGCATGTTGTTGAGCAACACGTTCTGGAACAAACAGTGATGTGTGTGTGTGTGTGTGTGTGTGTGTTCATAGCTTCTAGTTGTTTTTATTTCAGCAGATCAGTTGATGTGATATATTTAACCCTACACCGAGACTTGGTGTTAAGATTTACAGCATCACCCGAATGCACCGCTGCTTGGTCTGGGCGGCTCATGGTACTAACGCTGCTCTGTCTGTAGAAAGCCAGTCCTCCTCCTCCTCCTCCTCCTCCTCCTTCACCTTCATGTGCTATGCCGAGCAGCAGAGGCCTCGTCTGAAATGAGACACAGCTGCTCTTCTGGTTGAGCAACATTCACACAGGGTCCTTCAGTCGCTGCTCCACTGCTGTGCTTTATTCCGTCACTCTCTGCTCTGCAGTCCAACATCCTGTATGTAAGGGGAATTCCAGCGCGGTCCTTAGTTACAACCGCTGCTGGTGGAAGGACTGTTGCATGTTGTTTTGGAGGCGTAATCCATTTTCGAAAAAAAAAAAATCATCCTACACATTGAGGAAGAGTATTAAAGATTCAGACTTTGTGCAATATTCAACACTTTCTCCTTCATCTCACAATCCCTCTGGCTCACTGCTGGGTTCATCTCAGGGTCACATGAAAGAAAAGAGTCTGTTTCCAATAAACTGTTTGGCCCACCAACAGGTATGTTCTTAAGTGGCATGTATGAGCCAGGTCATTCAGAAGACTTTTCTCTGAGCTACTAACTGAATTTACTAGTGGTTTTTGACCTGATCGGATTCAAGGCAGCTGAATTTCTCACAGGCAACACTTCATCCTTCCTCCAAACTGTTGGCTGAGTGTCTGGAGAAGTTGGAACAGAGGTGGACAGTAACACAGCACATTTACATGAGCACTGTACAATTTCCTTGTATCTGTACTTTTCTGAGGTATTATTGCTATTGAGAACTGGATTTCTTTTTTCATTATTTTTAATCACTACATCTCTATGAAGAACTTTTACTTTGAGACAGGTTTTCTGTCTGTGCAATGAATTTTCTTTTATTTTGAAAATATGATGAGCATACACTGTGTTCATCACAAGAGGGGAAAAATACAGCATGGTTTTTATTCATCTGCAGGTTTCTTAAAGGGATAGTAGGCATTTTTTTTAAAGAGAGGTTGTATGATCTACAAATAGCCCCTAAGTACTTTAATTGCAGTAGAAGACTCTCTGCACTCCTCCCGTTAGCAACGGCAGCCCATAGCCCTGCCCAGAGATTTACAACATACAGTGTTGTGAACAGACCCAAAGAAACTGCCTATTTTCACGGCCTAAAAGAGGTTTTACCTGAAAAAGAATACACAGTTCCATTGTTCACTATAATATAATTTTTTCCAGCCCTTCAAAGTGCAGGAAAAACACAGTTTTTATTTGGACCTGACCAACTGCTGATCGGTGGGCGCTAACCCTGGGTGGAGGGATACGTGAGTTGGTTGGGTCCAAATAAAAACTGAGTTTTTCCTGCACTTTGAAGGGCTGGAAAAAATTATATTATAGCGAACAATGGAACTGTGTATTTTTTTTCAGGTAAAACCTCTTTCAGGCCGTGAAAATAGGCCGTTTCTTTGGGTCTGTTCACAACACTGTATGTTGTAAATCTCTGGGCAGGGCTATGGGCTGGCGTTGCTAACGGGAGGAGTGCAGAGAGTCTTCTACTGCAATTAAAGTACTTAGGGGCTATTTGTAGATCATACAACCCCACTTTAAAAAATGCTACTATCCCTTTAAGTTCTATATAATTCCCTTTTTTTTAACTTGAGTATCAAGTACTCAAGTTAAAATCTGACAGAAGAACTTCCACTTGTTCTGGGGTTTTGATAAAGAATCAGACTGTCTGCTTCTCTCCATAGAGAAAATGTTTTCACTCCTCTCGAAACTTCTGAAAAAGACTGATTCATGAACTGGCATTTCTAGTAGTACAACAATGGGAATGCCGCAACATCTGATTGGTTGAAGTGATAGATATGTGAAAGCCATGAATATTTTCTGAAAATGACCACCTGTACAGATGGTACATATATTTCACTTCATACCTTAACTGAACTTAGAGTTTAAAAGTGATACCAAAATAAACTTTCATAAACATGAAATTCATATTTGTGCTTTTATTGGCATTTCAAAGCAAAGCAATACTCTGTCGTCTAATACCTCAGTGACTATGACTTCACCACCTCTAATTTTGACCTGTTACTTAATCATCGATGGGCATTTTTGCTTTTAAAAATGTTTAAAATTTCCCAGCTTGGGATCAATAAAGTATATCTATCTATAAACCACTGCATTTATCTCAGTCCCAGTAAGACTGATCATTGAAAACAGCTCACCGACCGACAGTGTGCTGGGTGAACTACAGACACACATGTTTCTGTCTGATGCTTTCTAAGCAATAATTGTTGTGTTGTAACTGTTGTTCGTCTCTTTGGCAGTATTTTTGTGAATGAATGTGAACACTTAAACAGGTGGCTTTATATGACAGTTTTTGGAAATGAAAGAGGATGAAGAGACAAACCAGGCAATTTCTGACTTAAAGCCACAGTGTGTTTGGATGTAATTATAGCATTTTTCCAATTAGGAATGAGCAGCGCTGTCTTTTATTATATCATCATTATCACCATTGGTGGCGGCAAAGAGGGAAATTTTCAGATTTTACACATTGTGGCCTTAGTATCAGACAGAAACTTCGTTTACATGGTAGGAAACCAAAATAAAACATGAGGTAACTTTAGTTTATTATGTGATGTCAATTCAGTAACACAAAAATAGCTTTTCTTTGATTTAATTAAGCAACACATGAAGGGATTTCTAAATGTGGATGTGCCAATAGAATAAATCCAGGATTTCACAGTGAGTCTTTTCTACCTGGAGTGGGAAAACCACAACTTTCCAATTGAGTAGAGAATTTTGAGTGACAAAAAGCTGCACAGCACAACCACAATCATTTATTCACCTATGGTTCATCAGTTTACAGTGTTTTTCACAACTGCAGTGATAAAATCAAAGTGAGCAACTAAAATGTGGGTACATTAAAACGTCAGACCTTTAAAGGCAAAAACCAAAGGGTGCAACTAAGACTGAGGAGGAAACAAAAGATTTTCAAGGCGTCGCACAAAGTCTTATTTGTATCATGTCACTCTGCGAATGAGCCTACTGCTCAGGAGAATCCAAACTCCGAGGTAAATCCAAGCATTAAGGATCAATGAGCACAATTCTACAAAAGAGGATGCTCCAAAAAAAATCACAACCACAACATGCTCAGCATTTTTGTTGTGGATGACGCAAAAGCCTTCACGACCACACACATGCACATGTGGGAATGCATGTTAGACTACACGTGGTTGATTGTTGCTACTGTTGTATTTGGACATGAGGATGCCAGAGAGAAGAGGGGGGGGGGGGGGGGAAATGTTGGTTTCCGAACTGTGGGGATTTTGGTCTTTCCACTGTGAGTGTGGGGCTCCTCCGGTAGAGTCAGGGGTTCACGGGCTGGATGGAGAGCAGGCTACCAAATCTGAAGTGCTGGATCACAGGGAACTTCTCCAAACACTGGAAATGGGAGAAGAAAGAAGAAAAAAACTTTTTATTGACATGAAAAAAATGATGTTCATGTCTAGAAATTTGTCTTAAGGGATAGTTCAACATTTTGGCAAATTGGCCCATTGCCATAATCCCTAGGAGTAGGTTTGTTACCTTTAATTGTCGGTGCAAGCGTTTTTTTAGTATGGCGGAGCAGAGCCGTGAGCTGCTTTAGAACGGCAGAGAGCTACGCTAAGAGGCTCATGGGATTTCTTGGTTTCCCTCATCAAACTCATCAAATACACAATCCAACAACTCCAAAACGCTCTGGTGGACAAGTTGTGACCTGCACATTCACCACACTATGAGATAATAACGGAATGTTACCAGACAGAGTTGTTTTAGAGGTAAATTCATGCAAAACTGCTGATGCGCCTTCAGGGGCAGTTTTTCATCAAGCAGTCTCTGCATTTGCCTCTAAAACAACTCTGTCTTGTAACGTTCCGTTATTATCTCATAGCGTGGTGAATGTGCAGGTCACAACTTGTCCACCAGAGCGTTTTGGAGTTGTTGGATTGTGTATTTGATGAGTTTGATGAGGGAAACCAAGAAATCCCATTAGCCTCCGTAGCGTAGCTCTGAGCAGCTTGCGGCTCTGCTCCGCCGTTCTAAAAATAGCTTGCACCGACAATTAAAGGTAACAAACCTACTGCTATGACTATAGGGATCAAGGCAATGGGCCAATTTGCCAAAATGTTGAACTATCCCTTTAACAAAACATACACAGTTTGTGAAAGCGTAGTACTTGTAAAGCTAGATGGTGAACTACTATAGTTGACCAGATAACCTCTGTCCTGTCCTCCTCTTTTAAAATGAAAACCCCCTCCATCCAGAGGACTGTTTTAGATCCACATCAGAAATAATCTCTGTCCGTACTAACACACCTAAAAACACACACCACATGACCATGTAAACTCTGCAGTTGGGTCAGTACAGAAGAGGAGTCAAGTATATTGTAGCGTCAAACCCAGGATTTAACTGCAGCGAAGATACACAAAGACAGTGATGCTTGAAATTCGTTATCATGTATTGGAGGGTGATGAGAGACAAAAACAGAGGTCCAGCTATTTTTCCATTTTGGGATCTTGAAAACCTCCAATCTGCAGTCACAATATTCTTTTTTTCCTGCTGTTCTGTGTTGTGACTGTAGATTGTAGTAGGAAGAAGCTGGCTAACTGTTGAGACTAGTCAGTTCTAAACAAAATTGATAATCAGACACTTATTGATACTGAAAATTAAAATCAGATGAGATGCTATCGATACCAACACTGTCAGCTTCCAGTTGACACACAACTTCACACATGACCGCTGCAGACCGGGGGCTCGCAGCCCCTCCCCTCACTAGCAGCTGAACTCATCAAAGCTGGTTGACGTTCACATTCACAACACTGAGCCGCTGCTGTCGCCAACATAAAACTAACGTCACGTGGCTGGTTCAACATTGACCAACAAGGTGGGCCTCATAGATTCCTGGTGTTGGGTCAACACAGCCTGGTCCTAACCAGACTCCTGCACTTCATTTCATGTGTGCAAACAGACCGGCCACTCTCCATTGAGAAACCTTTACTTCCTGGTAGGTGGATACTCTGTTGAAGTTGAAAACTGTTGGATCTGCCTTTACCCAATCGTAAACATTTAGTCGTGAATTTTGTCATGCACCAGAACCGGCCGGGACGCAATGAAGCCGCTGCACGCTGTAAACAACGATGATCCCCCATCACAATGAGCAGAGCAAAGCCAGTGTGCGTTAGATGTCTGTCAACGACAGCAGCGTTGCCACAATGACACGATTGGCTTCACAAACATCCATCTCCGCCGCCATTATTGAACCACAGGAGTTGAATTTCAACTACTAACAACTAAACTACTACTAACAACTAAAAAACACTGGTAACTGTTGGTTGTTTCAAACTCATTCAAATACTAAGCTGGTGTTTGTGAGTGTACCATGATGCTAAACATCCAGTATGTCTTTTGGAATTTCGAGAGTAGGCCTAGCCTAAAATCCTATTGAGGCTCTGAGCCTGTTGATCGCCAACTAGTAGTGAAATTATCATAGAACCAATGATTTTGGTTGGATTTTTATAATTTTTTCACTGGAATGAGTATACTGTTTGCTGAAAATGATGGCACATTGAGTGATGTCATAACCTGGACCCATAGTTGATTGCCAATGAAGTAAAGATGAAAATATTGGGGGAAAAAAGTGAAAAAACACCTAATTTCTTTCCAAAAAAATTATAGAAAATCATGTAGAAATGTGTTTTAAGAGTTATTTTTTCAGTGGATGTTGTCACCACATGTGTTCTGTGTATCTGAAATGCATTCATTGACAGCCTACCCAGCCCACTGAGGATTTGAAGAAAAAAAACATTTTTTACAATTTCCTGTCGAAAAATAAAGGGTGCATACAGTGAAATGGCCACAATTTTTTTTCGCGATATTTCCGGCAGAGCAGACCCTTCTATTGTTCCTTAGTGTCAAAGTTACCAGAAAAAACACAAATAAAAAGTATAACAGACAATGTCAGGTTCAACCCATTTTTGTGGCTCCCCGACTAAAAACTTCAAACTTGGCGCATAGCCTCGACGTCATCGTTCTCAGCCACTCCCTCTGTTTTCTGTTTGGGCTGCAGATCGTTTCAATCCCAAGCGGAGTACTGAAGGGAAATGCAAATTGAGTGGAAGTATGAAGGTGGGCGGAGCCAACATAGAAGCGAAAAAGACTATTACTAGAAAATAAGAGGAAATGTTTAAGAAGTTATATTTATTGTATACAACTTTTAATTCAGTGGTGTAGTCACTTGGATGACCAGTCCAATTTTTCATATTCAGATCACACAGCCAAACAGAGCAGAGACCAAATAAAAGCACCTTGAACCTGAAGTCCCAGTCAGTCACACAGCATTAACCTTGACCTATAGGGAGTGCTGCAGTTAACTTGTCCCACTGGCCTTTCACTTTGAACATGTTCAAAATGGCCATTGAGAAGCCCAGAGAACGCCCTTTGTGCGTACTGACACAGACCCAGTTTCGGGGAGCAGGGGTGGGGGTTTTGGGTGTCTGGGTTGGGGGTAGGGAGACTGCGTTAGAAGAACACCATGGAATTGAACACTTGTGCACAGTCTGTGTGGTGACACGGGCTCTGTTCAGACCTGGTGTTAACATGCGTCCGCAGTGATCCCATCACAAGTGGTCAGTTCTAAACACGTCTGCTGTCTGACACCTGTTTAACATGTGATCAAATCTCACTTCCTGCTCTCTATGTAAATGAACCGCTACGTGTGTCTGCATCCTCAATGAGTCTCGGGCGTGTTCACACCTGATGTTAGAGCTGACCACTTGTGACCCAAACATGGAGCTGGACGTCTGAACCGGACCTTGGTCCAGACTCTCTGAGCTGATCTGGGGTGGGAGGATGTCAGAGAACTTTTCTGTTAAATCTGTGAAACCATCAGTGGGTCAATGAGCACATTTAAACTTCTCATAAACACTGACAAAGTGAAACTGCCTTCATTAAAGGGATAGTAGCATTTTTTTTTAAAGTGGGGTTGTATGATCTACAAATAGCCCCTAAGTACTTTAATTGCAGTAGAAGACTCTCTGCACTCCTCCCGTTAGCAACGCCAGCCCATAGCCCTGCCCAGAGATTTACAACATACAGTGTTGTGAACAGACCCAAAATAGGAAAATAGGCCGTTTCTTTGGGTCTGTTCACAACACTGTATGTTGTAAATCTCTGGGCAGGGCTATGGGCTGGCGTTGCTAACGGGAGGAGTGCAGAGAGTCTTCTACTGCAATTAATGTACTTAGGGGCTATTTGTAGATCATACAACCCCACTTAAAAAAAATGCTACTATCCCCTTTAAACAAAAGTTGAATGTACTATATTATTGATGAAAAAGTTGACTACAACCAAGTTTAAAAATAAAATCTCTTCTAATTTGGGGAATAAATAGTTATTGGTCTTTTCCTGCCTGCCTGAGTCTCCATCCTGGTGACTGGACACCAGTAGGTTACCCATGAACGCTCTGCCAACAGCACCAGCTTGGACTTAGCTGCTGTGCTCCTTTGACACGATGGCTGTGGGATTCGTACCGTGACGGGAAGAGAAGAGAACACGGTGGCGACAGCAGGGTTTGGTTGGACAAGAGGCGTTAGGGTAACGAGACAATCTAGGCTGAAGATGGTGAATAATGTTACTAAAGGCAGCAAGTGTGATTTAAAGGTCCAGTGTGTAAAATGGGGGGAAACCCATGACATCCAGCGTTCAGATTCTAGATTGCAGAGCTCACTCACCCATCACCCATGTCGGCAAAGTGACGGTGGCCTCTGAGGACAAAAAACTTCAGGACTGTAACTCAAAAACTTTTCGCTATTCTCTACCAACTAACTACTAACTCACTCTCTCTGCTGTTTCCTTCGTCCTTCCTTCCGTGTTCCCCTTTGTTGGTTTATTAATGCACGTGAAACAAACCCTCTGGTTGGCTGGATTTTCCGTTCGGGCTGACATACAAACATGGCGGCGCAAGATGGCGAAACTCTAGACTCTTGCTATGTATGCTTTTAATTTCTTGGACAAAGAAAGTTATATTTAACAAATGCTAATAACAATTAGTTATTCACTGAAATATATAGCCTACACTTATCAATTGTGGTTCTTACAAAAATTATATCTTATAAAATATAAAAGTAAATATGTCTTTTAAAGCTCTGACCATTGAATTAGTGCATACAAAATAATTTAACTTAAAGGTATAATGTGTAGGAATTCCCCCCATCTAGCGGTGCAGTTGCATATCAGAATGTATTCTTGATGTTGCATTCACGTGAAATCGGGCAGACGTCAGACAGACAACAGACGCTGCATGTAACAGGATAAACAAGCGTCTAAACAAGTGGTCCGCCAGCACGAGGCAAAACAATACAGGCCTGACAACATGTTGTCATGGTGATGTCGTATTGTTTACCTGACCCACGTTTTACCGTCTTTCTCTCGTGGAGTAAAATGACATCCGGTTGGTTTGCCGACGGCCGTCCGCCTGACTGCACCTGAATGCAACATCAGTGCCTCCGTCCTTCCTCACACTACACAGTGGTGACAGTTTTAACAGGCCGAGCCGACAGCTCCGCTGAGTTTCCGTGGTTACCTACGGTCACGCTGCCACTCAACGTAAAAAAAAGCGATGCAACATGGCCGCCTCGGTTCGGTGCGTCGCCCACTTATGTATTTGTAACGACTTGTAACAACTCATTCTAAGGTACCAGAAAGCTTTCATTTGTATGCGGGTGTGATTTGACTTCAGTGAAATATGCAGTTATGGAAGCAATATTTGATATTTGCTAATAAAAAGCCAAATAAGTTACATACTGGGGCTTTAATTATAATTTAATATAATTAAACTACTTTTACAACCACATTATTTACCAACAACATAAAGTGAAGCATTGGCTCCATAGCAATAGGAACAGGCGTCCGGTCCCGCCAGTCTCGTTTGGGCCGGCCATAGTGTCTCACAGAAAAAACTATTATTATTGTGGTGTTGAACACCGTTTCACCATCTCTCCTCTGCCAGTCAGCCCCTCCCCCTCCCCCTCCCCCTCCTCCTCCCCCTCCCCCTCCTGCTGCTGCTGCTCAGGTCGCGCTGAGCGCTAATAAACGCTAAACGCGCTAAATCACTAATTGGACGCGATCATCATCACCCCCAGTCAGCAGACCTATACAATGCTGCTGGCGCATCTTCTAGCTCTGACTCTTTTCACTCGCCATGCTCACAAACGTTTCCACGACTGACCAGCTGATACTCTGGAGTGAACACGCTTCGCCTCGTCAAGAAATGAGAAAAAGGAGCAGGACATGCCTATGAACCGATCGCAACACACGGGAACCGAACCGACACAGTCGAACCGTTCGGTTCAGACGCTTTTCATTCACATCTTTGCAGACGGGAGCAGCCATTTTCCCCCAGTAAGTTGCCATGGGAACATTATGAAGTCACGTAATCACGCAACGTCAAACGTCATTGCCTCGCGCTGAAAGCTAGCGCAAATCCTGTGATGAATAAGACAAATCAGTCTCATTTACCAATGACAATAAGTGCAAAAAGACTGCGAAAAAACAGTTTCATGATGTCTTACATGAAAGGTTACAGGGTTTGGAATACAGGTGGACATCGATTCTGGCACTTTGCTAGCGCCAAACATTCCAGGATGTTTAGCCAGCTTCCACAGTTTTTGCAAGATACTGCAATTTCAACGTAAAAAATTGCATATCGTCATAAATAACTGAATGTAGTCACACTGCAACACACCTTTGACTGTCAGGTCCTGTAAATTGTAGTCTATAATGAAATTAAAGTATCTGTAAAAGATAGTTTGCGACAGTCTGTTAGCATGTAGCTGACTTAAGTATTTAGCTGGTGTTGTGTGCAAAGAGGTATTTTCTTTAGAAATGGATTTTAATAGGACTGTACTTATTTACCAGAGGCTAGTTAACACAAGGCCTAGAAGATTACAGAATAAAACCAACCATCTAGCTGGAGAGGTTTATTGTTTTAAATGAAAATGTGTTGAAGAGGATGTAGCTGCTCTGACAAACTGACCATTATAAAGGCTGATGTATCTCAGGTCCAGGGTCCAGATCTGGACCAGGGTGCTGTCCAACCCAGACCAGGACATATAACCTATAAATTAAGAATTACTTAAATTCTGGCGCAGGATTTCTATTTTAACTGCAGCGACGGCTCCAGCCTGAATGCCACTGACTGGTCACATGATGCTAGTCAGCAAATGACTGTGACTTGAGTCAGTGAGTGAGACAGACACACAGAGGAGAGGAGAGCAGAGACAATAGTCTGTCTGAGGAATCAGTTGGGGAAAGTGGAGGAGAAAGAAGGAGAACGGGAGGAGTTCAGATGTGTGGACACTGCTAATTATAAATATGATCAAACAAGGAAATCACTACAGTGACTTTTTGTTTAATTTTTCCAAAACAACCACAAGCTCAGCTGTGACTTTAAAAAAGTGAAAGAGCAGTTAATCATCATTAGAGCGCCAATTAGTAATAAAACCTCTTAGAGTGTAAAGTATGGAGCATTTAGGATTTACACTGTAGCTAAGAGCTCGGCGGCTGCTCTTTATTCACAGCGGGGACAAGATAGACTACACAGTTTATAACAAGTCTATTTACCATTGTTACACTGAGCGTGTTTGTCATTTCACACATTCGGGTCCGCACATGGGCGACCGGACCCCCAGAATCAACTGTGTCTGAGACAAACAGTGGATTCTCCTCTCTGGGTCTTGTATAACTCTCTCTCTCTCTGCCTCTGCCCCAAAACCCTGTGTGGGGCCAGGAAAAGGGAGAGAGGAATGCAAGTCTGCTGATGGTTGCTCCAGGCTCGGAGGAAGGTCGGGACAGAGAGAAGGGGAGGATTTAATGAAGGGAATGGCAAAGGAGGAGGAGGAGGGAGGGAGGGAGGGAGGGAGGGAGGGAGGAGGGAGGAGGGAGGAGGAGGGAGGAGGGAAGGGGGAGGGGTGTGTGTGTGTGTGGGAGGGGGGGGAGGGTTGCAGACAGCTTGGCCCCTCAGCTCTTTGGGAAGACTCACAGGCCCGCTCTGGAAAACACAGGATGTGGCCATGCAGGCGGGCAAAGAACAGGCTTAGACATCCCCCCAATCCCACCCCTAACCGCTCACACACACACACACAGACACACACACACACACACACACGCACAGACGAACACACGCACACACACGATTCCATTCTCTCCTTTCTTCTCTTAACCCTTTCCTGCCTCTGCTCTGCTCTCCTACCCACAGTGAGTCAGTCACACAGCGTTCTGCTCTAACTTGTTCGGTGCCGTTGGAAACGTGCTTTTTTATCCGACGACTATTTTATTTTAACGTGGCGTTCAACTGTTTTATTTACGCCGTCACTGCTGTGTTGTAATCGTACTGACAGATCAGAAAATACTGGATCACATTTACAGTTCTGTGACACATAAACTCACTGGCCAATTTATTAGGTACACGCGAATAAAACAAATGTGGTGTAACGGAGGAGATCTCCTTCATCATGACAATGTTCTGTTTTTATACAATCTGTTTAACGTTGGGATTTGTTGAATTGTACCGGGCGATACTGTGAGGTGTTCCTAATGTTTTGTCCACCTTCATTCATATAAATGGAAAGGGACAAAATATTAGGAACACCTTATTGTGCATCAGTGACTCTTCGGTCAGCTGCAGATGAGAGCTATCCATGTTTCCACTCTCTGCACTTCAGATTTTTATGCTTTTTCTATATGAACCGCAATTTATCATCTTTTCAATTATTTTCCATCCACGGTAAAACTGACGCTTTCTATCGTGCACGTACCCCACAATTCACTGGGCCGATCATTCAATGAAAAACTGAACCAGTCAGTGAGAATGAGAGCGGAGGAGGAGGAGGAGGAGGAGGAGGAGGAAGGAGGAGGAAGGAGGGGGCGTACCTCAGCCTTGTACATTTTGATCAGGCCCTGGTTGACTTTGGACCAGGCAGGAACATCGCTGATGTTCCACAGCTGGTTGGAGTGCTCTGCAAATGGACCCGTCTTCATCTACAGAACAGAGACAAAAAGACAAGAGGTAAAAGAGGAATTCCCCATCAGAACGTCACACGGCTCATCTCGAAAAATCTAACTTTAAATGAGTTTGAACCTTTCTAAACCATCGATAATGTCATAAGTCCAACATAGTTTGCTCAGTTGTAATGGATTCCAATGATGAGCCATTCTGATGGTAGATGAGAGTAAGTCTACGTCCACACAGCCATATTTTTCATTTTAAAACAATCCTAAAAACACACACACACACACACACACACACACAATCATTCACATAGATTGGGCAGATGAGAGCCGGTGTAAACAGGAAGCTGACTGTCTGCTCTGAGATGACTCAAATACTAAAAGATGGATCAGCTGAGAGTTGAAGCCCTGAAATGCAAATTGATCGATAATCATGTTGGTTTCACCACAGGTACCTGAGGCTGGTGTGGTCGTTTCCAAAGACTTCACCTCCTGTCTTCGTCCATTATTTACTTACATTTTAAAATGCATCTCTTTTCCCCTTCCATCTATACTACTCCAAAGTTTTTGACTCCCCAAAAAATTAGGCTCTCACAAATGCTGTTGGCCCAGTCTCAGGGGCCGTCCCACATGAAAACGGCGTTTTGAGAAGCAAAAAAAACGTATTTTTCAAAAGACCAGTTCCAGAGTGGGTAAATCTCAAAGCGCTTACGTGTAGACACCCAAAACAGATTTTTTTTTTTTGCGAAACAAAGATGTCTAGTGATGCATCGAACTGGCTTTTTCAGTCCCAATGCTGATACCGATACCCGGGCTTAGCGTATCGGGAAAATTTTTTTAAATAAAACGTTGTTGCTCTGTGTTTGTTGTCTGCCGGCATGCTGCACGTGCTGCTGACACGTGATGTAGCACGCATCACAAACATTAAAGGGATATTTTAACATTTTGGCAAATTGGCCCATTGCCATAATCCCTAGAGTTTTACGAGTAGGTTCGTTACCTTTAATTGTCGGCGCAAGCTGTTTTTAGATCAGCGGAGCAGAGAAGCGAGCTGCTCAGCGCTACGCTACGGAGGCTAATGGGATTGAAATTGGGATTGTTTGAAAATCGGTATAAAACTGAACAAGTTCTGGTTGTTTTAGTAGAACACGCACCATAGGCTTAAAGGGATAGTTCAACATTTTGGCAAATTGGCCCATTGCCATAATCGCTTTAGTCATAGCAGTAGGTTCCTTACCTTTATTTGTCGGTGTAAGCTATTTTTAGAACGGCAGAGAGCTACGCTACAGAGGCTAATGGGAGTTCTTGGTTTCCCTCATCAAACTCGTCAAATACACAATCCAACAACTCCACAACGCTCTGGTGGACAAGTTGTGACCTGCACATTCACCATGCTATGAGATAATAACCGATGTTACCAGACAGAGATGTTTTAAAGAGTTTGTTTACAGTGCGCAATCTTTCTGTCTTCTCTGTAATCAGCACCACACACAGGCCTGGCATATGTACTACAGTGTTTTGAATTGTTTTCAGTGGACTCCTGTGTACGCAGACATTTCTTGAAACGATGCCGTGCTAACGGCTTACTCTTTTAAAACTAACCAGAAATATATCTTTTTTTTGGGAACGTGCTGTTTCTGTTTGGACAAGGCTTCAGTTTGAAAATTCTGAGATTGCATCGTAGTCTGAAATGGGAGATGATGATGAAGACAGTGTTGCTCTAATTGGGTCTCATCAGCCTCCACTACCAGTGGTGAAAACAACACATTAATGAATCGCAAGTGTTACTCACCTTTTTGTCTTTGCTGTTCCTTGTTTGTGATACTATGAGTACTATTTACCATTATTAGTCACACAGTCTCCTTCCTGTTTACTTCAGCTTGCACAGTCCTAGTGTACATGAATGTGCTTATGTGTGTTTCGGTTGTGTTAATATGGACAGAAATGATTCCTGATACCAAGCTAAAACACTAATTTTACATTTGAAATGAAAACGTAGCAGTGTGAATGCAGCCTACGTTTGAAGCTCTGGGCTGGTGTGTGTGGAGATCTGAGAGTTTCGGCGCTTGGTGCGTGTCAATATTTCTGTATCAATAACACAAAGAAAATCCGCAGGGAGTTGTGCATGTTCTTTGCTCTGTGAAGTTTTCATAGCATCTTTCAGCTGGGTGTTTTGGTTTCGCGGCCTACAGCGCGCAGAAAAGCGGCTGATTACGTTGTTTGATTTTTTTTTTTTTTTTTTTACACTAATGACACTGCTTTCAGCGATACAATAAAAAGAGCGCGCAGAACAAAAGGCTGATTGTTGTTCCTGCAGTCACCTGAGTAACCATGATTCATTCTAGTTTCGGGATGAATCACAAAAAAAACAAAAAAACAGTGCAGAGAAACAATAGGCAGGCATGTTGTATAGTGTAACAAGTATGACAGAAACAAAAACAAAACCAAAACAAATGTATGGATTTATAAATGTATGAATGGAGCAACGACTTCAGACTGTTTTCCCATCATTTTCCCCCAAGAGGCTGTGGAACCCAAACCCAGACCCTGGGGCATCCATCTAACAACCTCTCCTTTTTCCATACTCCCCCCTCCCCACCTCCTCCTCCTCCTTCCCTCCATCCCCCCTCCCCCTATCCCCCTCCCTCTAGCCCCCTCCCATCCCCCCTAAACCCCCCACTCTCCCACATACACAGACACACACACACAGCTCCAGACACTTTCCAGGGCCTCACATGAGAACACATGGGGGGAAGGGCCATGGAAGAGGGAGGAAAGCGGGCGGGGAGGAGGGGGAGGGGGGAGGGAGGAGGGAGGAGGGAGGAGGGGGGTGGAGACAACCCGTATTCCCTGGAGGAAGGAGTGATTCACAGCAGCATGTGGTGAAGGAAGTGACTCATGTTTAGGACGACACACGCACACACATACACTCACACGCACACTAGGGCCTTGTGTGTGAATAAAAAAAGAACGGCCGGTTTAAAGTATCCATGTGTGTGTGAATGGGAGGGAAAATATAGTCGGGCTTAAAGGCAGAGCAGGGCAGAGCAGAGCAGAGCAGAGCAGCGCTGGCTGGGGCTTCCGGTCAAAAGAAGTCTCTGACCCGACCGAGACGAAGTTGTAACGCGTCGTCTATTCAAAAATATATTTGGTTTTTTTGGGGCGTGCGGTTTCAAAAGAGCAAAACTGGTGATTTCAATTCATTCCAATAGAGAAACAGATCACAGGATTTGTTCTGTACCAGTTCAGAAACATTAGCCTGTCCTTTGAATAAATACTCTCATCCATCAGTGATGAGTCACATGAACATTATAGCGTTCTCATCAGTTGCGAGGGAATTTTATTTGCTCCCCCAGAAACATTTTATAGAGCTATATGGTATGTGGTGGCGGGGAAGATGTTCAGCGTGGAGCAGCGGCAGCCGAGTGAACCGAACACATCAGTTGTGACTCACAGCCAGGTCGCCTCCTACAGCTGCTTTCTGTAGAACGAAATGATCAAATGAGTTTTCGCATGTTAGCACAGCACGGCCTGTTATTGGTGAGCAGTAGGCCTACAATCAGATGTATCTGTTTGACCCTGCAACAGGCTCTTGTTCAAGTCAGTTTCATTTACTTATGATTTGATACCAGTCTGGATTTTTCTTTAAAAGGGACATATTATGCAAAACTCACTTTTTCATTGTTTTAGTATGTGTATTTGCGTATCCGGAGTGCCTCCTCACCCCTTAAACGTCAGTTTTGACAACTACGTCAATATTTTGTTAACTGCCATAGTAAGAAAATGTGTCTCTTAACAAGCCGTTTTAATTTCACCCGGCTTATTACATCACAAGCCGGGTGATGTGAATATTCAAGTCCTCGCTCCCATGGTTACCTCAGCTACCAGAGCGAGGTTCAAACCGACCGTTTAGAGCAGGGCTGTGAAACTGGTGTGTAGAGAACCCAGCTGTGCTCAATCTTTTGGTTTTTCTGACCAAAGCATGTTACTAACATTACTTTTAGACATCAAGGTACCATGTCAAGAAGCAGAAATGAGCAGAATATGTCATAATATAAAATAAAATTCAGATTAAAGTGATGCTTTATATTATTTGATGTGGGTTGTTTGAGGCACTTAGACATAATCAGTGTATTAGCTGCAGTAGATTTGGGTCATCGCCCCCTCTCAGTTCAGAGAAGCAGCAGGAGCTGAGCGACGTGCTGCTGTGGACGCGAACATTTAACAAAAATATCAACAAGCTAATATCTTCAATATATTTTTCACTGCTTGCCATCTATCAGCTCTTTCCTCTGGAACTCTAAGCCGTTGTATGCATGAGCACAGCTATGACACACGCTGTATCACTCTGCAGATGAACAGTTTCAAGTGAGAAAGGGTGACGTGTAAGCGCAGGTTAACGTTCATCTGGAGCCGCTGTCGTAGCAACGAGCCCTGAAGCAAACAGCTGCAGAAGCTGCAGACGTATTCACAGCTGGATCACGACTTGTGTTTTCAGACTGAATCCTCCGTAGCTCACTAACGTCCATGTAGAGAAGACTCCTCTTCTTAGACCATTGGTAAAACTACAGGTTAAAGTTGGGAATCATTTCATGATGTTGCAGGAGCACAAAGGAGTGAAATGGAAGGTTATAATAGAGAACTTCAAACTCAAGTCAGCTTTAAAAACTACAGGTAAATAAATGATTTACTTCAGACTGACCCAGAGAGTTTTCATTATGAACCAGACATTTAGAACACAACCAGAGACCGGACATACAGCGGGGAAAATAAGTACTGACGGCGTCAACGGTCCTGCATAGAGGCCATGTTGGTTGAGTGCATTACTCATTGTTTACCTGCTGATTCCAGGTCTGTCTAAAGCTCTCTGTGAGTTCTCATTGGCTCTTGGACTCTGAGTATTCTTTGGACTTTGTCAGAAATCTTGTAGGAGCACCTGGTCGTGGCCGCTTTATGGTGAAATTATGTTCTTTTCACTTCCGGCCCCAACGATGCATTCAGGGGTTCAGAAAGACGTCTGTAACCAACAGCGTCAGTGTGGTTTTAAGTTAAAGGGATAGCTCAACATTTTGGCAAATTCGCCCATTGCCATAATCCCTATAGTCATAGCAGTAGGTTCATTACCTTTAATTATTGGTGCATGTTGTTTTGAGATCAGCAGGGCAGAGGCGTGAGCGGCTCAGTGAACATAATGGAGGTGAATGGTACAGGTCCCCTGTCCCTCATCAAACTCATCAAATACACAATCCAACAACTCCAAAACGCTCTGGTGGACAAGTTGTGACCTGCACATTCATCACACTATGTAAGTAATCATGTAACATTATGGGACACAGTTGTTTTCGAGGCAGATGCATAGCCGGAACTACATTCCAGACACGGCTGCTGGGTGAAGTGATTGCAAAAGCGCAAGTAGTTCCGAGTACTTGCTTTATGTGTCACAATGTTACATAATTATACATGATTATTTCAGAACGCGGTGAATGTGCAGGTCACAAGTTGTCCACAAGAGTGTTTTGGGGTTGTTGGATTGTGTATTTGATGGGTTTGTCACTGGGCTCACCTAGCAGCTCGCTTCTCTGCCCCGCGGATCTCAAAACAACATGCACCGATAATGAAAAGTAATGCACCTATAGGGATTATGGCAATAGGCAAATTAGCCAAAATGTTGAACTATCCCTTTAAAGCTGTGAAGAAAGCTCTTTGCTTCGATCCTTCATAAGATGCCTCTTACACCTTGGTAATTAGAAATATTTTTATAGGCATCAATTATATCATTAATATAATTAAAAAAGAAAAAAATCTATCAAACTATTAGAACTAAAGCAGCTGATATTAATGAGCAGTGATAGAGGACAGGATGACTTTCTAAACACTGACAAGATTCCAGCTGCTGTTTTCTTGTCTTTCATCCTTTTATTCCCCCTTTTCTTCATGTCTTCTTCTTATTCCCTGTGTTATTTCATTTTATTACACAGAGCTTAATTTATGGACATATATGTTTGGATTTATTGTTATTTGTGGATTACTTGGGTTGTTACCGACATCTGGTGAACATGTCATGTCAATAGCTGCATTAGAAATATATTTACTGAGAAAAATGTAATACTTTAATACTTATTTTCCCTGCTGTACTCTGGTTTTGTGGACGAAGGCGACACAGATGACAGGACGGACACGTCATGGACGCGCTTCCTGGCTGTGAACTCCTCGGACAATGACCTGCTCTGTCTACACATTGACTCAGTTGGACATTACATACCAGACTTAATACTGAGGAGCCGACTGGCCACACTTCTTTTTACCAATCACTACAGACCAGGCATGTCAACCAGTCACACCCTCAAAGACACTTCCCACTGAGGCCTAAAATTCATTAATTATGAATTATTCTCACATCAAGTGGATAATGACATCTTAATGCGTTGCGGAAAAAAAAAACATAATTTTGTTGCTATTCCATGCCAGAGTCTATTGGAATCAGAGTCAGTCTCTAGTAGTGCACACGTTGCACTGGCTCCACTATGTGCATTTTTATATACAGGCTATAATAATACAATGATTTTGGAAGAGCACGCAAAATTATTTTAAAATTGATTTGAACTTTGATGATATATTATTTTAATTACTGATATATAAATGAGTCATATTGAGCAATTTACATGTATCTTTACACAGATCTATAGTTTGATGTTTGTCAGTTCAGTGGAAGGGAAAGCTGTGCCTGTTCCTGATGACAGTGAGAGCAGCAGTGGGGAAAGGTAAGGTAGTTGTAAAAGGTGGGGGGAAGCAACAAGTGATTCAGCAGTTTCAGTTTAGTTTTTATTTTTGAGGAATGTACTTGTTTTTTAGTCTTAGTTTTTTTCCAGGTTTTAGGAGAAAGCCTCTGTCAGACCTCTGAAGATGAATTTCCAATTTTTGTGGGATTTTTCCCTTTCAGTTGCATCCCATAAATCCCATCCCATCCCATCAGTCCTCATCACGTTCCATTCACTCTTATCTACCTGTGGGTTGTACTCCAAGTTGTCCCATATTGAGCTCTGGCGTTTTCTTCCTGCAGTTTTAGATATCTCTAAGAAAAACTAAGCTGATGTTATCTGACATTCAGTTCAGTTTTAGTTAGTTTTGCATTGTTCATTGTAGTTTTTTTATTTAGTTCTCGTTTTTTGAAAAATTGTAATTTTGTGAGGTCTGATTGGTGTACAAGACAGTGAGGATGGGTGTTAGGAGTAGATAAGGGTTATGGCTCCTCCTTTTTTCTTTCAATCTCTTTTTCCAAACACGTCACACTGGTTTCCATGGAGAAATAACAAAGAGGTGTGGTTTAGATGAGACGACGTCACTGGGAGTTAACGAGGTGATGAGGCTCACCTGTGTGGTGGGTGCAGCTGTGTTACCATGGAGATGCTGCCCTGAGAGGACCACAGCTCCACACCCTACACGTCTGAGAACCAGCCCGTTTTATTATGAAGATCCATTCACCATCAACCTACAACCTGAACTGAGGACCCAGATGGAGCCTTACGATGCTCCTGGGGGCCGAGGCCTGTGCTGGCGCGAGTGGAGGAGTTGGAGGGACTAACTGCTGCTGCAGCAGGCTCACCCACCTGTGTGGGAAACCGGTCCACCTTCTCTCTGTTACTGTTCCCCAGGCTTTTCTCTTTAAAGGGATATTTCAACATTTTGGCAAATTCACCTATTGCCATAATCCCTATAGTTTTAGGAGTAGGTTCATTACCTTTAATTGTCGGTGCAAGCTGTTTTGAGAGCGGCGGGGCAGAGGCATGAGCTGCTCATGGTATTTCTACGTTTCTCTCATCAAACTAATTACACAATCCAACAACTCCAAAACACTCTGGTGGACAAGTTGTGACCTATACACATTCGCCATGCTATGAAATAACCAAGGGGGCAGTTGTCGGTCTGAGAAGTGAAGCTCACTTCCGCGTTCTAAAAACTGCAATCCCCTCGGCTTCCTCTGGGGGCTGGTGTCAGAAGGGAGCATTCTCCATAGACCCCCATGTTAAAATCACTGACTTTACATCCTCAATAAACATGTTAAAAGCCTAGTGTCAGAACGTTTTTTGGTCTCAATCGATAGTTTCTACCCCCGCACACACTCTGCGGGGGGTGAAATATTTTTTTACTCTACCGTTTTACTGTTATTAGGTTAAAACTCTGGCCAATTAGGGCACGGAAACGTTGAGTGACAGGTCCGAGCAGCTCCGTGGACAGCTGCTTCTCGGCCGGCCAATCCAACATGGCGCTGTTCAGGCCGCCATATTTGAGTCACAAAAACGACTTCCCAAAACCAATGGGTGACGTCACGGGTGCTACGTCCATTCTTTTTACAGTCTATGGAAATAACGTATAATTATGTAACATTACGACATATGAAGCAAATACTCTAAACTACTTTCGCTTTTGAAGTCACTCTGCCCAGCAGCCATGTCGGGAATGTAGTTCCAGTTCCAACTCTGTCTCATAATGTTACATTATTATTTCATAGCGTGGTGAATGTTCAGGTCACAACTTGTCCATGTGAGTGTCTAAAGTCTAAGTCTAAAAAGATCTAGTATACCCTGACAGGGTGTATTCATTAAAAATATCAGCAGCACAAAATGGTTATTTAGGCCTAATTACACTTGAAATGAAGGTTTTTTCCCCATTTAATACCTTTATCCTACATTTCATTGACTTTTAGAATTCTTTACTTTACTTATTTTTAATCAATCTGTCAATTTCCAGAACCCAAGACATCTTCAAATGTTAGTTACATTTTGTATTGAAAAAAAGAAAGACCTAAAACAACTAATTGATTTTTAGACATATCGCGAACTGCAGCTCTAAGACTGTCATGACAGACATACTAATTAATTTTACTTTACAATGAAAACAAGAAGAGTCAGAGAAAAGCCATGAGGAACGGGTGAGGAGAACCATGGACCGCTCCGTTGGCGCGTCAGCAGCATCCTCTCGTGAACACGAGGAGTATAGGGAGAGGTCAAGCGTCAGGAAGAGGAGGAGGGGCAGGAGGGAAGAGAGGGAAGGAGGTGGTGTGTCTCAGTGGGAAGGAGGAAAAGGATGTAGCAGCTCCACCAAAGCCCTCCCCCGCTTCCTTTCCCGCCTTTTCCTCCAAAAAACAAAGCGCACGGGTTCCTGCTCCGACTCTCCACCGACTCCGTCCAGCTCCCTCTTTCCCATCTTCCTCTTCCGGAACACAACCCCACTCAGCTGTGACCCGGTCACTTTCATCCAGTCATATGTATGACGCATATACAGATGGGTGACAGTGAGTACAATTAAGCAATTGACCTATGGTAAGCCACGCCCCCAGACCCTGCATTTCATTGCTGTCACCATCTCAGACAACTAGAGACCTTTGGACACTGATGTACAGTTACCCATGTACAAAAACTAGAACAAAATAAGCTCCCCAGTACCTTGACTAAGACTTTAAAGGGATAGTTCAACATTTTATCAAATTGGCCCATTGCCATAATCCCTATAGTTTTAGCAGTAGGTCCGTTACCTTTAATTGTCGGTGCAAGCTATTTTTAGAATGGCAGAGCAGAGCGGCGAGCTGCTCAGAGCTACGCTGCGGAGGCTAATGGCATTTCTTGGTTTCCCTCACCAAACTCATCAAATACACAATCCAACAACTCCAAAACACAACAGAGTTGTTTTCGAGGCAAATGCGACTGCTTGCCAAAGAACTGCCCCCCACGGGAACGCACATCAGCAGTTTTGCATGAATTTACCCCGAAAACAACTCTGTCTCGTACTATCTCATATATAGCGTGGTGAATGTGCAGGTCACAACTTGTCCACCAGAGCGTTTTGGAGTTGTTGGATTGTGTATTTGATGAGTTTGCTGAGGGAAACCAAGAAATTCCGTTAGCCTCTGTAGCGTAGCTCTGAGCAGCTCGCGGCTCTGCTCTGCCGTTCTTAAAACAGCTTGCACCGACAATAAAAGATAACAAACCTACTCCTAAAACTATAGGGATTATGGAAATGGGCCAATTTGCCAAAATGTTGAAATATCCATTTAAAAAGGAAAATAAAAATACTTTGAAAAGCATAAATTTTTTTAGATGAGTGAGATTAAAGTGAGTTAAATGTATCACCTGCAATAAAAATTAAGATTTAACATGTTCTATGTTGTCTAAAGTTACAATTGGTCATGTGTTTCCACCTTGGGGCGCAAAAATCTTTGCTCATACACTCTCGTTAGAGTCAGAGAGTAAGTTGTACATGCAAAGAACCTTCTCTACAATACAAGAGATAGGAGCTCCTCGGGGTGCAGGAGCTGAATGCAGCTCATTGATGGTGCATTCCAGCTGTACTTGGAAGTCAGAATTTCTAACATCTAGTGTCTACAAGTATATAAACATTGTGTTTTCGTTTCATTTCATTAATCGCCAATTTTTCTGACTTCCATGTTGTTTTAAGTGGAAAACACTCAACTCGCAGGCGACGCTTTTCCAAGCTCTGAGTTCAGACTTCCAATGTAAATGAAACGCACCATTACATACCATGATATATTTTACTCTTGCCAATATATCACGGTATGTTTGATGTTCAATTGCTCATGCCTGTGTTTTTATCTCTTCACCTGATGTTCTCAGTAAAGTTAAGCTGCAGCCAACAAGTCAATACCGACTCCAAGTGTGTTATTTTATCATAAGAACCAAAATGAACTATAACACATAACACCACCACCACCACTATAATGGCAGTGTATCTCAGCAGCAGCAGCTGTGAGGGCCCAGGTGATCTTCAGAGTGTACAGAGGTGAAGCTGGGCCTAAATGCGTGGTGTTGGTCTTTTACAATGTTGTTAATCCTAGTATTACTGTATTGTGCAGAAACATGTGGGACACGCCTTAGAATGTTTGACCATTTTTTGTTTAAACTTTAAATCTGTAGAAAAGCTCATAAAAACGGACAAAACTCACTTTCTCTAAATGCATCTCAGTGGACGTCCAGGCAGAGAATGTCCAGGTGCATGAGAATGGCTATATGCACTGTGATTGGCTCATCACGTTTGAGGGCGGGGCTTAGCCATAGGTCAATTACTGTAACATCCCATCACACGCAGGTTTGGTCCACACTGCTCTTACAGCACTGTAACATTTACTCCTGCATGCTATCCACTCTACTTTGGAGTTTTTGAACACCTAATACAGATTTTCAGAGACTCTGCTATATATTATATTATATCTGTCCAAGTGTTTCATTTAAAAACTCTTGGATTTTATGTGTTGTAGTCTGGACGGACAGAAGCTGAGACCTTTGGAGACAATGGCCGTCGCTCCCTCTCCTCAGCCTCCACTACCAGTTACAGTGTAACTGACCTTGTTGTCTTTGCTGCAGTCTGCTTCCTGTTTACAGCACCTGGTCCAGTAGTTCCCAACCTTATTTGGCTTATTTGACATCACAAATTTCTGGCGACCGTCAATCAAGATGCTTCAGCTCAGATATTTTTATATGCTGCATTTTATCTGAACTCGATTTATATTTGAGAAAGTGAAAGTATCGAATATAGTTGTTTAAGATTGTGTGTGCTGTTTTTAATCATACATTTTATAAAAGAATAATAATTAGTTAAAAAAATATTTTAGTTAAAAAAATATTTTTATCAGAATTTTTTTTCATCAATTATTACTAGACATTTCAGTTGACCCCATTTGACTTCCAAGAGACCCCACGTGGGGTCCCGACCCCAAGGTTGAAAAACACTGACCTAGTCCATGTCGAGTGTAGGTGAGTGGTCATGTGATACGTGTTTGCAGGTGTGACAGTGTGGACAGAGATCAGATCTACAGACTGCAGTTTCCACAGTCGGTGATGATTTGAGATGATGTCATCTGCAGATGTCGGTCTACTGTGTTTCATCAAAGGAGAATAGATGTTGGACTACTTCATGTTCTCTCTTCTCATGAGCTTTTTGGAGCAGCTGATTCCCTTTTCCAGCAGGACAGTACTAAAACCGTGGCCAACTGGTTTGTTGACCATGATATCACTTGCCAACTTGCCTGACCTTAATATACACTGTTTTTATTTGGACCTAACCAACTCACGTATCCCTCCGCCCAGGGTTAGCGCCCACCGATCAGCAGTTGGTTAGGTCCAAATAAAAACTGTGTTTTTCCTGCACTTTGAAGGGCTGGAAAAAAAAATATTATAGCGAACAATGGAACTGTGTATTTTTTTTTCAGGTAAAACCTCTTTTAGGCCGCAAAAATAGGCCGTTTCTTTGGGTCTGTTCACAACACTGTATGTTGTAAATCTCTGGGCAGGGCTATGGGCTGGCGTTGCTAACGGGAGGAGTGCAGAGAGTCTTTTACTGCAATTAAAGGGGCTATTTGTAGATCATACAACCCCACTTTAAAAAAATGCTACTATCCCTTTAAGTGCGTAAATGAACATACTTTGCAGAAACTGAACATTTCTGTTTTGTAAATATTTTTTGGATTGGAAATGCTCATCATGGAGTTTTGATCTTCATGAGTTTTAGGCTGTAACCATTGAAATTAAAATAACATATGTGTTAATGTTACAGCTGAAGGGTGTATATTACAATGTTGGTGTTTTTTTTGTGTGGAATTCATATCCATTAACCTAAATGTTGCCAGTACATGAAAACTCCATTTTAAAATGATCCGTGTGTTATTTTTAATATTATTTTTTTTATTTAGCTATGCCCCTCTGGCTCTAACATTGTTTTCATGTATAAATGATTCAGATAAAGCATCATTTTTTCAATAAAAACATGTGGGAGAGAAACATAAAAAAAAACATAGAGGGGAATATTACTGCAGCAGGTCTAGTCAGCTGCACCATCAGCAGGTTCGTGTACACAGTGTCCATGTTGGACATATGACATGTACCAGACACAGGTGAACATCAAAGGGATCAAATTAGAGTCGGAATGACATTCTGCTTCTAGTGACGTTCACAAGTCATTCAATAAAACCAGCCTTTGTAAACTGGTGAATTACATTTGTGAAGAGAGGTTTGTATTTGTATAAAAAGACAATATGAATAAAATGATGTCATGGGTGATATTACACAAAGATGCTGCCAACATCTGTACATTGATACTAATATGCAGATAACTGGGTAATATTTAGTGCTTTAAAGCTCCCACACTGACAGTGAAGTTAGGCGTAGGGTTTTTAGCCGTTTTTTCATGTGTATCTGATTGGACAGTGACGAGCCAATCACAGAACAGAGTCCAATCAGAGGGTAGGTGCTTCCATAAACTTAAACTCCAAAGTAAATTTCCAAGATGGATGATGGTGCGGACTTTTCCTCACCCAGTTGGGTTTAATTACATTTAAAGCCCCAGTATGTAACTTATTTGGCTTTTTATTAGCAAAAGTCAAATATATTTTTCATAAATACGTATTTCACTGAAGTGGAATCACACCCGCATACAAATGAAAGCTTTCATTAACTCAAGGAACAAGGAAGGACGGAGGCACTGATGTTGCATTTAGGTGCAGTCAGGTAGACGGCCGTCGGCAAAGCAACCGGATGTCATTTTACTCCACGAGAGAAATACGGTAAAACGTGGGTCAGGTAAACAATACCACATCACCATGACAACATATTGTCACGCCTGTTTTGCCTCGTGCTGGCGGACCACTTGTTTATCCTGTTACATGCAGCGTCTGTTGTCTTTCTGATGTCTGCCCGATTTCACGTGAATGCAACATCAAGAATACGTTCCGATATGCAACTGCACCGCTAGATGGGGGTAAATCCTACACACTGGGGCTTTAATGAATAATCTGTGAACAACCCTTCAAACTTGAGAATCTTTTTGACCCTAATTTCAGCCCAAAAATATGTATTCAATCTAAAATATAAATAGCTGTGAATGTGTGAGTTGTGTTTCATTTTCTACCTCATTTATGAACTTGATGCAGTCCAGAAACATGTAGTCTTGGTGATGCTCATTCACCACCCTCTCGTCGATGAAGTGGCGAGGTTCCAGTGTTGGGTGATCTGGAGGGAGATTTAGGTGTAAGATGACGTGTCCACCACCAGATGTCTCTATTTACCTTCCTATTACACAAGCTCAGACTCCCTGAGTCCACCAACGGAGAAATGCATTGATTTGTACATTCCTCGATGCCACATGGTCCCAGATCTGAACCTTTCATGAGTTTACAGTTCCACAGCAGAGACCTGGTATCAGTACAGTTCAGCTCTTATTCAGTGCTACTGCTGCATCTCACAAACAGAACACTTACTTGTAGATAAAACAATGTAAAAAACAGATTAAAATTCTTCTTCTTCAGGGCAGCCCTGTCATTACAGTGATGAGATGGTCCAGTTCGTCAGCCTGCGAACCTTTCTACTGCATCTTTGCAGGCATTGAGTATTCTGTCATGTATTTACTTATGTGTAGTGACCAGATAGTTACTGTATTGTAGTATATGCATTGAGTATTCTGTCATGTATCTTCCTATATGTAGTACGGTAACCAGATAGTTATAGTGATTCGTTTAATGAATCCTGTTCCTTAATACTATGTATTGCTGATGCCCTGATGGCAGCACAAAGAACTGATTATATCATGAGCACTAACTACCTTGTGCCACCGCAAACGTGTGTTATGGCCTTACAAATGTATATTATTCATGTGAATTGAATGTGTCTTTGGTGTTTTGGTGCTATCGCAAATGTGTGTATTGTCTTAAAGATGTATATTTATTAATATGTCTTTGGTATTTTACCTCATTGTTGCTTTTTTTAAGGTTGCCTTTTATCATCAGGCAGAGGGACTGGCGATGAAAACTAGCTTTTTTAGCTAACTCGGGTGCATTTACATTTGTTTTTTTACAATGTTTTATTAATGTACATTGTCCCTTGTCAAATAAATTAAACTGAAACTGAAACTGCATCTAGTGAACTTAATAGGCATTTGTGGCTCATAGAACCCCACTTCAAAAAAAAAGCTGAACTATCCCTTTCACATGAGGCAAATGTCACTGTCCAACTGGGTTTGACTATTTCCTTATTCCGCCACAAGAATGATGTGTCATGTTCTTACCTACAAACTGGGCGCTGCCCCATATGAAGGGAAGGAACTGGAAGTCGTCCAGTCCCCACACACCTTGGCTTCCAGCTGGCTCCATCCTGTAGTACCTCTGCAGCTTCCTCATCACTGAGAGATACCTGAACACACACACACACATGCATAAATACAGGAGTGCACTCACCCACAGGATCAGGAGTTAAATTTAAGATAATCTGGGGCTTTGACCAGTTTCAGTTGTAGGATGGGTTCCCTCAAGTTATATCATAGCTATACCAGAGTTCTCCTGATAAACATAAGAGTGTTCCTCTTATATTGCTATGTAGAATCATGACTTGGAGGTCAAAAAGTTATTCTAGGCAAAGAGGTTTTCTCAGCACCACATCTTGACTCAAGGTTTCTGAGGGACAGTGTATCGACTCTAAAACTCCCCAAGGAAACTGATCAGCTGCATGAGGCACGATCAGGCAGAGCAGAAGTGACTCCCCCACCAGAAGTTAAATACATCATCCTGAGTTCTCTAAGAGATTGAAGAACACCTTCATCACAGATACAGAGTTTTAGCAAAGACACTTGTGTTGTACCTAACTCTCTTTGTGTTAAACAGCACACACTGTATGCCTGAGTGCTGACTGTTGACACCGAAAGAGTAATTAACTAAAGGTGAGTCGTATTTCATTCAAATAAGTGTGTTAACTCCCACAGCCAAGAGTTTATTCCAAATCCTGAAAAAAGTTTAAATTAAAAATGCAGAATGTAGAACACAAGGGAAAATATAGAGTGACAACACAACACACTTACAGAGTCTTTGCAGTGGACCTGTCTGCTTTATGGCAATGTGTTTGTTCCACAACGTGGCATTAAAGGACAATTCAAGGCAAATTCAGCATGGGGCTCTAGTTTCCTAACATTTTAGGTCTAAAAGAATGAATCTGAAGGTTTTCTTTTTAATGTCTTCTGTTTTGCAGTAGTTCTGTCTGTCCCTGCATCGCAGCAGCGATGAATGGGAGTGGACTGATCTTACGCCATTTAAGCTGTTTACATCCCACAAAACCACCTTTTTTCTCCACAGACAGCGTCAGAGGGCTTCAAACATACACCGGGGGGTTTGTTTACTTCAAGAAAGTCAACATGTTTGTAAACAGAGCTGTAATACAAAGTCTCGCAGGGAAATGCGGTTTTGCAGGATGTAAACAGCCTAAACAGCGTAAGATCAGTCCGCTCCCATTCATCGCTGCCGTGGCGATGCGGGGACAGACACGACTACTGCAAAACAGGAGCAATTAAAAAGAAAATCCTCAGAATCCTTCTTTCAGAACTAAAATATTAGGAAACTAATAGCTCCAGGTTGAATTTGCCTGGAATTGTCCTTTAACGGGCAGTGTGTGACTTTGGAAGCGGGCTACCCAGTCAGAAGTTGAAAATGATATTGGTATTTTCTGTTTCTGTTTTCCATTAGCTGTGACCACAGCTGAACCCATGGTCAGGATAATCAAGTGCCCCAGGTTACAGGAACTCATAACACTGGTGCATCAGATAGTGTGTATTAGTATTAGAATTAGACAGCGCCTATGTCCAGAAACTTCTGCTCTACTACCCTACTACTTATATAACAGACACTCAGCAGCAGTAAACAGAGATTTCAAATGTGTATTAGTGATCAACATTATTTTGCATCATCAGGTCAATCCTCTGAGCAGCTACGCCTTTAAGACACATGATTGGAGGCTGCTGGGAATCACTATCAGGAAGTGAGGAGATGGGGCTGAGGCTAACTGGTTAGCATGCTATCTTCAGTAGAAGAAAAGACATGATCAAGGAGGAATATTGGTGTTTGTTTCTGCTTATGGAGACAGCTGATGGTGAGTAAAGGAAGTAAGTGTGCTGATGATAGTATTGAAGAAACTTGGGTTTTGTCCTGATGATGGCATTGCATTAAAACTCACTAAACACTGTCTCTATCTATCTATCTATCTATCTATCTATCTATCTATCTATCTATCTATCTATCTATCTATCTATCTATCTATCTATCTATCTATCTATCTATCTATCTATCTTTTTTTTATTTAGCACACATTTAAGTTCCACCGTACCCCTTTCAATAATTACAAGCAATACAGATTTCTATGGCTAACAAAAAATCTTTGAAAAAGAAGGAGATAAAGTGCATAAACAATGTTATACAGGCAAAAATGAGGAGAGTAATTAATAACAAGTGGAGAGAGCGAAAATAAAGTATGAAATATTCAAATGTATATGTCTGGAGAAAGCGGGAAGTGACTGTATGTAGTGTAGAAGGGCTCACCTGTTAAAAACTTTGAATACAATAGCCATTTGATCGTCTACCCTGAGAGCTCCCACCTTACAGAGGCAGCAGAGGAAAGCAGCGAAGGCAGCTTCATGACCTGAGGACACACACACACACACAGAGCATCAACCAAATATCAACATGTTGTGTGCACATCTCATCTTCATTTCTCATTCCTCTCTCCCTCAATGAATCATAACTTGGCTTTATACTTTTCACAGCATTATGACCCCACTTTCAATGTGTTTCCTTATGGATTAAAAAATTAAATTAAAACAATAATATTTTAAAAGATATACTGTACACTACACTGTCTTTAATATGAATGCTACGTCTTTTTCCTCAGCTGTTGCCTTTGTGGAGATCTGAATGAAGCCGCTGTGGACAGTAGTGGAGTTATAATGTAATGGTGCCCCCCACTGGTCAAACATAGAATATCATCTGTGCTTTATGTCTGTAGGTCTAGAACTTGGATAGTTCAGGGGAGATAGAAAGGGACAGTTCAACATTTTGGCAAATAAGGTAGGTTCATTACCTTTAATTGTCTGTGCAAGCTGTTCTTAGATCAGCAGGGCAGAGACGCAAGCTGCTCAGCTAACGCGAGGCAAACTGTACTTTCACGTTTCCCTCATCAAACTCATCAAATACACAATCCAACAACTCCAAAACGCTCTGGTGGACAAGCTGTGACCAGCACATTCACCACGCTCTGAAATAATCATGTATAATTATGTAACATTACGACACATGAAGCAAATACTACTTAAGTACTTTTTGAAATCACTCCGCCCAGCAGCCGTGTCTGGAATGTAGTTCCGGCTACGCATTTGCCTTGAATACAACTCTGTTTCGTCATGTTACATTATTATTTCATAGGCTGGTGAATGTGTGAGTCACAACTTGTCCATGAGAGTGTTTTGGAGTTGTTGGATTGTGTATTTGATGAGTTTGATGAGGGAAAGGTGAAAGTACCATTTGTCTCCATTGCGTTAGCTGAGCAGCTCACATCTCTGCCCCACTGATCTAAAAACAACATGCACTGACAATTAAAGGTAAAGAACCTTCTCCTAAGACTTATAGGGATTATGGCAATAGGCGAATTTGCCAAAATGTTGAACTATCCCTTTCAGATTTAAGGAGCAGCCACTGAGTATCATCCCAGACAGTGGCCAAAATCTCAGAAAATGGAAAAATAATGTTTGTGAAATGTGGTTTGATTTATTATGTTTTTGTCCATTGATTTTTAACATTATAAGAAACACAGGATGACATTAGACTTGTGATTTCACCGAGTTAATGAATAAATTGGTTCTGATTGAACTGTGTTTTGTATTGAACTATAGTGACTGACTGAACCAGACACATGTATGCTGTTACCTGTTCCATAGTCTATCCTGGTGGAGTTCCCCACAGACTCTTTCAGATAGACAGCAATCTCTGGAACTGCTGCACTTTTGTCAGCAGGGACCACTGTTGACACCAAGGCCTCTGCTTCCTATTCAACACAACACAATACAACACAGACATCACTTTCTACATACCGACCGAGCGTGTGGTTGTATGGCACGACTGGCCGTGTTTACACCAGGTATTAACACGTGTGTCTGAGGTGATCTGATCACTGGTGGACAGCTCTTACAATGCTATTACAATGCGTTTCCACATGGGTCTGACTTGCGATCGGATCTTATTTCCCTGATTTAAAAATGTGCATCATTTCCATTTACAAGGGAAATGATGCACGTGTGTCTACGATACAATATTACAGCGATACTAAAAATATTGCAACATACTGTGATATATTGCGGAAGCTTTTTACAACTGCAAATGATGTCTTCAAATGAAAACTTTGTTAACATCTTTTTTTTTCTAATAAGATAAACTTCTTCACACCAGCACTGGGCTCTTCACTTGAAATCTATCACGTAAGAGATGTATGTTAGTGCCAGGAGTGAACAGGGCCAACATGAGTGAGGGAGTGAATGTGTACTAACCTGATCTAGTTTGGCGTACCAGGTTCTAAAGGCTTTATTACCAAAGCGTGATGGCTGATCAACAGGAGGGGTCTCGTTTATCCACTGGTCCAGAGTCCCCAAGAGATCTAGTAAGTTCTCCACTGTCTGTCACACAAGACACCAGCAACATGCGATACACCAATTAACATCACCAGAACATAGTTTTAATGAGCACACAGAGAGATTATTTCTCTGTTTTGGTTCCTGTTTAATTAGAAATGTGTGTTTTTAACAAAATGTGTGAATGTGGAGCTCCTCTCCAGCCCTGAATAATCTTTTAGCAGCTCATGATGAGATGAATAACGTACCTTAGACACTTTATATTCACATGTGAGCTTCTTCCCTTTTACACCTTCATTCAGTGTCAGGATGAAGCCCATGTAATCAGCATATGCCTGGAAAAAAGGGAGAGATATATGAAAACTGGAATGTATTAGGAGGTGCACATGGTCAGATACAAATAAAAATCAGTATTATGACATTGATATTTTTACAGTACTGATATTGTTCACATTAATGCAAATGTATTGAAAAATATATAAATGTAAAATGATAAGAGTGATGTGCAATAAACTATGTTGTACTACATAAGAAAACAAACTACTTACACATGCTCTTTAAAAAAATGTAATAACTGTTATTACTTTCCATTTTAATTTTAATTTGATCCCAAATCTGCAAACAACAAATTATAAAGTTAAAAAAAAAAAAAATTAAAAAAAAAATTGCTGTGGGAAGCGTTTGAGGCCATTGTTCATACTCCTTATCTGTGGGAAACATTAAAGCAGAAGTAAGCGATATTTTTGTGTTAATATAAGTCTTAAATAGTTATATCTTCCGACGGCAATCACGTATATAGAGTGTTTGGTCTGAAACACGGGTCTCTCAGTCACTCTGCTCTGCTGTAAGCCGAGGAGAAAACTTTCCTTGTATCCCACAAGTTTTATCCAATGAGGAGAGAGAACGGCATAAAGGGGCGGTCCTCTCTGTGTGTGCAGCCAAGGGATGCACGTGAATGTGGTGACGTAGGGACGAGGACCAATAGATCCATGACGAGGGCGGGGGCTGCTAACTCCATCGGCTGACAAGAAGTCATGGTGCGTTCAAGGCAACCCGTAACTCGTGTTTTTCCGACCTGTGAAGTCATACCAGTTCGATCTGGTACGAGTTCACGGGTCGGAAGTTACGAGTGGCCGTTATAGTGACTTTCACAGGTAAAACAGGTCGGAAAAACACGAGTTACGGGTTGCCTGGAACGCTACAAAGTCGTAAGTCGTGACTTGAAGCCGTAACTTATGGTTTCAAAAACCTGCCTGGAACGCAGCATTAGCCCAAACGACCGGATCGCTTACTTCTGCTTTAAAGTGTACTGGCCTCAGTTTCTGTATCACTCCAATGCAAAAAAAAAAAAAAGGCAAGTTAGACTTTTAGACTGGTGAATAAAATGCACATACGCACAGGCAGGAACCTACCTGAGATCTTTTCCACTTGCCCATGTCAGGGACCATGCTGATTTCTTTCTTGGGCACCATGAAGGTGACTTCAGGTGCTTCATCTTCAGGAGTGGATCCTAATGGATTCAAAACACAAGTTAGAGACTTTGGTTTATGTCATGTAATTCAAAAACTTTAAGATAATTAAAATTGTTCTAAAGGTACATGCTCGTGTAACCGTCTGAAAAACATGGTAACACCAGAGTCAAAGGTGGGAGGAGACTTCAGCAGGTTCTGTGCTGTGTTCTTCTGTTCAGCCCAAACTTTGTTTCAATTAAATATGGTATTAGATTTTATATAAACGTATCCTTTCTTTTTAGCTGAAGAATAAGGTAAATATCAAGCCACATGATTATTATGAGTACCGGCACAGAATGCATTAATGGTCTTGAAAATAGCTCTTGCATTGGTTTGGTCTCGGTCTTGGACTTAGTCTCCCCCCTTTTGTCTTAGTCGAATGGTCTTGATGGTCTCGAGTTAGGTGGTCTTGACTACAACACTGAAATCCAGAGAGAGATCTGAGCCCAGGTTCCTTTTCTATAAGACCATGCATCTTTAAATCTGCCTCTTGTGACAGTTGAATGAAATAGTGGCAGTAGCCATTAAGCAGGATGTTCATATGACTCATAACTGTTAGATTTGGATGCATTCTTCCAATCAGGGAGTGAACATGACTGGTTTAGGTATGTAAAGCTCGGTAAAGTAATTATCTCTCAGTTTAACTTTTAGGTACAGTTTGTTTGGATGATATTCTGAATAAATGAGAACAAAGCAACTGTGTGTCTCATGTAAACACTCCACATGCTAGCTAACCCTCCAGACAGTAAAACCAGAACCTGGTGCTTTTACAACAAGTTGGCAACAACTGCAGACAAAACAACACTCGAGTATAAGTTTGTGTAGAGATAGATGTCATGGACAGGGCTGACTAACTTCTACAACATGTACCAGAGCTTTGCTACAGAACAGCAGTGATGTTACTCTGCAGGCTTATCTAACGTACGGTGAATTTATTAAATGTCCCGTGTTGTAGTATGGTGCACATGCTGAAAACAACACAGTTTAACACGGCGGAGCAGCACCGCTCCAGAGGTTTCCAAAGCTCAGCACAAACATTGAACGGCGCTTTACCTGACTGCTGCTCGGTTTCCGCCATGGCGATGTTTGGTATTCTTCTTCACGGGATTGAGACAGAGCTCAGGCAGCCATGACTCTTCACTGCCCCCTGGAGACTCAACAGGAAATGACAGCTTGGGCTACGGACAAAAGTTTGGACTGTGTTGTTTTTTCTTTTCTTTTTTAATTACTTAGTTTCTACATTGTAAATTAAAACTCAAGACATTAAAACTAAGAATGAATACATATGCAATTATGTAATAAACCAAAATGTGTTAAACAAAGCAGTTTTTTTTGTATTTTAGATTATTTTTGCTTTGATGGCACCTTTGCACATTCTTGACCTAATGACCTTCTCTCTTTAGCTTCATGAGGTCGTCACCTGGAACAGTTTTCCAACAGTCTTGAAGGAGTTCCCATCAGCATCTCAGCTGGGTTTAGGTTTCTTTTTACAGTCTATGGTTTAAGTCAAGTGACAGATAACACTTTGGTAACAAATTAGCACTTTTGTTACAACATAACTCCTCATGTGTTCCTTCATAGTTTTTATGTCCAGAAGCTATGAATCTACATGTAGAAAGACTAGAATGAGATGGTGTGTCCACCAAACTTTTGACTGGTAGTGTCGTCTAATAAATATTAGGCTATAACGACAAAGGGTGAAAAAAAATTGTTAATAACACACATACCGGTAGGCTACATATAAATAAATAAGATAATGAAAATAAGTATCTTGTTATATGCCTTATATCTTATTTATTTTTAGTTAATTATAGGCTAATTTTGTTATTAATTTAGTTTTTTTTTTATTTTATTTTTTATCTTTACTGCATGAGATAATTGTGAGAAAATAAATAATTATTTTCCTCAATTGAATTCGCTTCCTCCGTCCTACCCATTAATGATGATTGATAGCTAATGATGTATGTAAATTTCAACACTCCCAGTCACACCCACCCATTCCTTTATGGCAGGCTGACACGGTTTGGCTTTCACGGCTCGGTAACTTCACCCAGTCACTGTGTTGAGCAGCTGTGCGGTGCAGAGGTGCTCCTACGTCTGACTCCGGCTGGTCTACGGTCTACCTACCCAACACAGCGCACTGAGCCACGGTGCGGGACTCTGCTGACCCCGGGACAGTGGACCTGGACTGGAGCTCTGACTGACGGACCACGGGTTGGGGGCGTCACCTTGTATGCAGAATGTGGGGCATTTTCAGCAGAACTATGGTGAGTAATGCACCTCCAGCCGACTGTGCTTGTTTATCACTGGCTCAGAGCCAGTTTCGCTGCATAGATACGAGTTGACTCCATGATTATAGCCGTCGATAGACAGCGGGTTTAATGGTGTTGATGAAGAGTCGGTCACCGCCGACGAGCTCACTCAGCGGTGAGGGAATGTTTGCTAGTTAGCTGTTAGCACCGTTAGCTGGCAGCGGCTGTTAACGGTCTGCTCACCGAACTGGGTCAAAGGTGAATTTGTGCTCAGCCAAGATTAAATATAGCGAAAAGGCATCAAGGACAAGGTCGACCCAGAGCTTACTATTCACATTCACTCGTCTCGGACTAGTGTAATTAAAGTTTTGTTTTGTAGAATGAACTGTAGCAACTTTGTCAACATATCGCTAAAGTCGTGTCATTCGTCATCATATCGATCTATCTAACGTTACCTGACAAACACACGTAACTCGTCATGCATAGAGCAAATGTGATCCGTAGCAGTTGTTCATGTGATCATATCAGCTGTCGCACTTCCATAAAAACTGTTCATCAGTAACTTCTGCTATCAGACACTTGCTAAAAACAAATGTTTTTCACCCTGTCGCCAGTCTTTAAATAGATCATTAAACACTCAGCTGCGTGGGCACTGGGATACACCTTATTATAGCATCAAACTGTTTTTAATTACTATATTTTTTATATCTTGACATGTTTCCTTAGAGCTTTGTGTTTATGTTGACATGACAGGTCAACCAGAGGCTCAACCTGCTGAGGTCGGTAGAACATGAGTACAGACCGCCTCCTAGTGGTGATCTGTCTGTGTTTAATATGGTGACTGGTGGTCCTGATGTTCAGCGTTTCACATGAAGGAACAGACTGGGACAACAATGTTGCTGAGTGGACAGTCAGTTTATATATCAATATATATTGACATACTATAATGATGCTACTGGGCTAGTTTTAACTGCATTGTGCATTATCAGGACCAGATTGAGTAACAAGCAGTAGAGGGCAAGCAGCTGAACAGCTATGTGTGTGTGTGTGTGTTTTTTTTTTTTTAATATAGCCTATATAAGTAATGATACTGATTATTATGGACTGGTGATTACTGTTGTTAGCTGTCATTGTTACTTATATCAGCATTACAGTTTCCATTAGCATTATTATTGTTACCATTACTGATATCATTGCTATTTTTATTGCATGGTGTTATTTCCCCCACATCCTGTCTTGCTCTTTCTTTCGTGTGGTTATTTTCTTTCTCTTTTCCAACCCCAATGGTCAACTCAAGATGTAGGCTAGTATTTTTCTGCAGTGTTTTCATGGTAAAAAAAAAAAATAATAATAATAATTTCAAAATGTATTCGTCATACAGTGTTTCACAAAGTAGATATCTGTGTAGAATATATACAGTATCTAAAAAAGAATATATATGTATCTAAAAAAAATACTACAACATTTTTGAAGGTATAGGCAATGAGAGGATCCAGGCAATTAAAGCGAATACCGGTATGACTTACTGCTTTTGAAAATGTTATGTTTACCATCAGCACAATTTTACAAGCTGTGATGTGTTTGTCTTCTTTCAGACAGTGCTACCTTTCCCGGCACTGTGTCCATGCCTCCCCTTATTTTGAATGTTATACTATAACACGTTAAACTGTGTTTTGATGAAATGTTAATAAATGGGCCCGGCGGACATGCAGTGTGTGCAGTATAACCTCAATTTCAACCAGTGACAACTGAATAGACAAATAGGTGGTGTGGCTATTTGCTCTGTTGTACCCGCATTGCCAGTTATACTCGTTATTAATATCAACAGTTAAACTCTCTGTGTATGAAAAAGTAGCCTGCTGCCTTGTGTGCGAAATTATTCGCTCTACATTGAGATGAGGTCTGGTGTTAGTTAAAGCAGAAGTAAGCGATATTTTTGTGTTAATATAAGTCTTAAATAGTTATATCTTCCGACAGCAATCACTTACATAGAGTGTTTGGTCTGAAACACGGGTCTGTCAGTCACTCTGCTCTGCTCTGAGCCGAGGAGAAAACTTTTGTCGTATCCTACAATTTTTATCCAATGAGGAGAGAGAACGGCATGAAGGGCTGTGTGTGCAGCCAAGGGATGCGCGTGAATATGGTGACGTAGGGACGAGGACTGTTATGGTGCGTTCAAGGCAACCCGTAACTCGTGTTTTTCCGACCTGTGAAGTCGTACCAGTTCAATCTGGTACGACTTCACGGGTCGGAAGTTACGAGTGGCCGTTATAGTGACTTTCACAGGTAAAACGGGTCGGAAAAACACGAGTGGGTTGCCTGGAACGCTACAAAGTCGTAAATTGTGACTTGAAGCTGTAATTTACGGTTTCAAAAGTCTGCCTGGAACGCAGCATTAGCCAAAACGACCGGATCGCTTACTTCTGCTTTAATGAAAAAGTGCACAAAATATAGAAATGTCTCTTCAGCTCACCTGAAAGTGGTGATTCAGGGAATGACATGAGACCAGAGAAGATAGGATTTTAGCTATCAATCTTGCAACTGCTTTGTCATGTTGATAATCTAACAGTTGTTGTGTATAGCCTGGTATTGCACTGCCAAGTTGGACTATGTTGGAGAGTTTGACCCTGTGTTTGGCTGTCAGGAATCTAAACCAGGATCAATGGTGAAGGAAAGAGCACTCAGTATGAGAGATGTAGCCTAGTAGTCAGTCACCCTGCTCTAGATGTTTGGACTAACCTCCAGCCTCCCTCTGGTTGTGCAACATGTATTTGAACAAATAAGGTAGTCTAGGTGGTTTTGTTGTTGCAGTTCTAAAAGGATTTAACCACATGTGGTCCAGACACACACTGGGTTTAGACCCTATGGAGATACATTTGTGTCTTTATTATTCAATCAAATCAATTATTCAATCAAAAAACAAAACAAGACGTTGATTTAAAGCAGAAGTAAGCAGAATATGTGTGTTAATATAAGTCTTAAATAGTTGTATCTTCCGACAGCAATCGCTTCTATAGAGTGTTTGGTCTGAAACACAGGTCTGTCAGTCACTCTGCTCTGCTGTAAGCCGAGGAGAAAACTTTCCTTGTATCCTACAACCTTTATCCAATGAGGAGAGAGAACGGCATAAAGGGGCGGTCCTCTCCGTGTGTGCAGCCAAGGGATGCGCGTGAATGTGGTGACGTAGGGACGAGGGCGGGGACTGCTAACTCCATCGGCTGACAAGAAGTTAGCCAAAACCACCGGATCGCCTACTTTTCAATCAAAAAAAAGGGTTTGAATGCAAAAAAAAAATTGATATTTGAGAAAAATTGCATTTGCCTTTTTTTCGTTAATTGAAAAGGTTTTCTTTCTTATTGAAGTGAAGTATGTTTTAATTGAAAATGTTTTGTTTAAATCAACTTTTCTCTTTTGATTGAATAATCTCCATATTGACCTGGTTAAAAAATGCATTGAGAAATCAGATTGAGTATGATCTGTTTACATTATCACTGATGTGCAGTTGTAAAGATATTGAAGAGTTGTGTATTTAACTGTGGACTGAACAGTTGCCATCTCCTGCAACCAAATTAAACACTTTGAAAAGTAATACTGTTAGAATAGACTTTTCCAGTAAGCCACAGTTGTCTTGTGAATTAAGAACAGCACATTCTTACAGTACACATGTTTTTAATATGTACTCTTTGACCCACAGGTGAAGGTGGGGATGGCGAAACCCTGTGGCTTAGCAAAACCAAACCACTTGGTGAAGCCAGTATCGGCCACTCGGGTTTCCGGCAGATACCTGACACATCAGCAGGGTCTGCCCCGTCTGCCCGTCCCCCCGCTGCAGCAGACCTGCGAGCGCTACATCACGGCCCTGGAGCCCATCGTGGAGGCGGATGAGCTGAAACACACCAAAGACCTGGTGCAGGAGTTCAAGAAAGCAGGAGGGGTCGGAGAGAAGCTGCAGAAAGGCCTGGAGAAGAGAGCAGCCAACACTGAGAACTGGGTGAGCTCAACTACACCAAGATAGAACAGTTAAAACTGAGTTTATATCATCTGTTTGCTTTCATTGTATTTTCTGTATCTCTGTAGTTGTCAGCGTGGTGGGTCCAGCTTGCCTATCTGGAGTACCGGCTGCCTGTGGTGGTGCATTCAAGTCCTGGATTGGTCTTGCCTCGTATGAACTTCAATGACAAGCAGGGACAAATAAGGTAACCGCATCAGGAACACAAATCTATCGCCACCGATTTCAAGTCGATTCATAAAATCCAAAACATTTATTCTTAATTTTCAGTGCTGGTTTACATTTTTCCTGGCATGAGTTTCTAAAATGAGTCAATAAGTCAGAGAGATGGAAGCCTTCAGTTTCTGTCCTGGTATTGCTCTGTTTGGACACAACATGGGTTTTAGAAGAAGCAGCTCTTTTTTACTTACATTATCTGCAGCTTTACTGACACTGTCATGAGCTTATAATAATGATAATAAACTTTATTTATATAGCACTTTTCTTAACAAAGTTACAAAGTGCTTAACAAGAAAAGAAAGTCAAACAAAGACAGCAGGGATCGTGAAACAGAAGACTAAACGCATAAAACAAACATCAAACATTTACAAAGGATTTTTGATAATAATGTTTTAAGAAGAGTTTTAAAAGATGCTAAGGCATTTGCCCCGTCTTATTTCAATAGTATACTAACTTCTGCAGTGCGCAAATTTCGTCAGTTAGTGTTGTCTCACATCGAATACTGTCTCTGTGCACTATAGGTACAGAGGGATTATCAGTCTACATCATTCTAGCCCCGACGACGTTCTACTGCGCATGTTGGCTGCAAAAAGAGAGCAACAAGTGTCGCAATCATGTCTTGTTGTGCTGTTGTTTGCACTAATCGTTTTAATAAAAATAACAAAACGTGCAGGTTTCATAGAATACCGTCAACTTGCACCCCTTTTAAGGTAAACGAGAGAAAATAGTACATTGGAGATTAATTTTGAGCAATTTAATGTGTTATACACATTGGTTTGAGTGGTGATAAAGCTAGATATGCCCACAGGCACAGCTGTAGAACTGCATCGGCAACTCGATCCTCCATCCTGAGAGAATGATCGACAATTCTTTTTTTTTCCCTTATAAAACAGACTTTTATCACTAGGTGATCGCTAGCTAACATTGCTTTGAGTAAACCAGACCCATGGAGTAAACTTGAAGGTAACCATGACAACCGGTTCTTTCTGCAGTCAGGTTGCGCACGCATCCGCCGTGGCTGGTCCGTACAGTATAGCTCAGTGGTTTCCAGGCAACGACTCCAGCTGTTCATCACACTTGGCCTGTGCGCAGCCCGACCTCAGATAGTCGGTTAAAGATGAAGGATGTCGATCTATTTTGCGATTTAGTGCAAAAATGAATGGAAACACCTTAAACAGCAAGAAAACAATTCGATACACCAATATGATCGCAAAACAGCACACGACGTCATCACGCACGGCTTTTATAGTATTTTTTTATCGATATTTAGATAACTCGATTGCCAAGTGGATGGAAACATGGTTAGAGTGTTTTTTAATTAAGCAGCTGCACTGCCCTGTGATAAATTATAAATGGACTGCACTAATGTGTAATGCTTTTCTGGTCTTATCAACCACTCAAAGCACTTTACAATGGAAACCACTCATACAGTGCTTTTCTGCCATACACACACACCAGGAGCAATTTGAGGTTAGGGGTCGTCTGCAAGGACACTTTGCTGACACTTTGGACCACTGATCTTCCTGATTAGTGGATGACCCGTTCTGCACCCTGATCCTCACTGATCTGTTTTGGTTTTTTAAATATGTTAATCCCTTCCTGTGTTCACAAAAAATGAACCAGCAAAGGTTACAAGGTTGCATTCAAACAATTAGTCTCTTTCTCTGTGTTTAGGTTTGCTGCCAGGCTGATTGCAGGTGTTTTGGACTTCAAGATGATGATTGACAAGTGAGTGCTGAGCTGAAAATGTCCATATGCAGTTATTAGTTTCTTTAGTTATTAGTGTCTTTGTTCAGTTTGACCAGAAATATAACACCAGTTTCTCTCTGTTTATGTAACCTATAACACTCCTCCACGATTATGCTGCTATAGTAGTTTCTCTATCAAAGTATGTGTGTGCATCAATCCTTGTATTGACGGTAGGTTAGTGTGTAACGGCAGAGGTTGCCATCTTTTGCAGCGAGACACTACCAGTAGAGTACCTGGGAGGAAAGCCCCTGTGTATGAACCAGTACTACGAAGTGCTGTCGTCCTGCCGTATCCCCGGTGTGAAGAGAGACTTAATAGTGAACCACGCCAAGAGCTCGCCGCACCCCAAACACATCGTTGTAGCTCACAACTTTCAGGTGAGTAGCACTGTTGTCTCTGTCTGACCGTGAACCAGAAAGCCCCCCGAGAGCTGAACAGACCACTAATCCCTCTGTGTGACACACAAATATAATGTTCATTATGAGTTTGGTCTGTTTGTGTTTGGCTTTGGGGTCTTTGCAAAAAAAAAAAAAGCCTGATTGAGCTTTTCCTTTCTTCCCTCTGGGCTCAGTTCTTTGTGCTGGACGTGTACAACAGTGATGGGACTCCGCTGACAGTCGACCAGCTCTGCGTTCAGCTGGAGAAGATCTGCAGCGCCTCGGCGCAGCCCAGCGTGGAGCCTGTCGGCATCCTGACCACCCAGCACAGGGACTCCTGGGGCAAGGCCTACATCAACCTCACTAAAGGTGAGCGGGCAGGCTGCTGACGTTAAGCACACTCACACTCACACTCAGAGAAACAGAGAAATCAGAAGCCTTTAGTTGCATTTTAGATTAACTTCACCCATAATAATAAAAGAACTAGAAAATTTCCTCTGGGAAATTTTGAGAGGGCCACAGGAGCTACTGCTGGGGTGTGTACGTTATGATGAGATTCTTCAAAGATTTCAAATAATTAATACTAATAATATTATGACATTATCAGTGTGTGATTGGTGAAAAAACCAGAGGGAGGAAAGTTCGGGATCGTGGAGGGGGCCAAACTGACCTGGCTTACAGGCGTCTATAAGGGACAGGCGTTTTATTAATTTTGAACAAATCTTATGCTCAGCAAAGATGGAAAATCTATAATATAATCAAATGGTTCTGTTATTAAAGTTACAAAGAGTAAGAACAGAAGGAAAGAGTCGGATCCAGAGCAGCATTCATTTACCGTACAAGTTTAATCAGCACCGATTAAACTTATTCTAAATAAATGTGTGCTCCGGCCACAGACTATACTTTCCTTGGGTCAGTCATCGGACCAGGCTGAACAACGCAACAGGAAGCACCGGGTTCGGATCGAAAACATTTAATAACTCTGATTCGGACCATGGGCATCTTTTATTTATTCTTTTTTTTCTTTTTTTTTGTTGCGGTCCGGTCCAGAATTAAAGCTGCGAGTCCGGCCGCATAGGGTCCAGGCTTCAACACCTACGGAGCAGACCAGTGCGAGTCTTTGATAACTCCAGCAGGAATTAAGCAGCTTAGAAACGGTTTAACCAGTGATCGTGGGCTTTGAGAGGTTTTGTACATCCATTTACATACATACATTTGGCCCCTACAGCTATTTTATAGCTGTAGGGGCCAGTGCCTCGGTGCGTTTACCCTGGTCCTAATAAATGAGCTACATAGCTAACAGGGCACCCATTTGAGTGTGTACCAAAACTAGACTAGATAGTAGGGGTGTGGGGCGGTGCGTGGCGCAGTGGGTAAAGCGGCAGCCCCATGTAGAGGCTATAGTCCTCACCGCAGGCGGCCCCGGTTCGAATCCCGCGTCAGGAAGCCCTTTCCTGCATGTCATTCCCCCTCTCTCTGCCTCCCCCTTTCCTGTCTATCTCTACTGTGTACTATCAAATAAAGGCAAAAAGCCCAAAAATAAAATAATAAGATAGTAGGGGTGTCCAGTGGTTAATTTATCCAGGAGGAGGTCCGGGAACACCGAGGGGGCCAAATAGCCGAACAGCGCGACGGGATGCACAGGGTTCGGATAGAAAACACTTAACAACTCGGATGGGCTTCTTTTCCCATTTGAAGATTTTTTAGTGGACATTAGGTTGCTACTGAGCAAATAGAAATCACCATATGCTGCTCTGATGGTTCTGTAGCGCACTGACCTCAGCTTCTTTGGATCGTGCAACTGTAGTGGGTGATTAGGGTGTTTACACAGGACTTGGGCTCGAGTGTGGTGCGTTGGCACCTCTAAAAGATATCAAAATATGTAACTGTTGCAGTTTGATTCCATTCGTAACACCATACACATACTTTTGTTTGTGTGCCTGCTCAGATAAGACCAACAAAGAGTCTGTGTCTGCCATCCAAAGAAGCATCTTCACGTTGTGTTTGGACGGAGCGAGGCCGGGAGTTTCCGATGAGTCGTACCGCAGCTGCGCCGCCGTCCAGATGTTGCACGGAGGAGGCCCCCAGCTCAACAGTGGCAACCGCTGGTTCGACAAGACACTGCAGGTGATGAGCACTTCTTTAGTCAACGATGAGTAACTTACCATGTGATTGGGACTCAGCACGTCAGCACATTCTCCAGGCAGGACGTGATGTCTGAAGTCTCTTTCTGTCTTGCAGTTCATCATCGGAGAGGATGGGACGTGCGGCGCAAACTATGAGCACGCTCCCGCCGAGGGCCCGCCGATCGTGGCCTTGATCGACCACGTTGTCGAATACACGTAAGCAGATCAAACGTTATTGATCCTCTGGAGGTGTTTGTTTGGATTTTAATGTCCACATTATGGCACAGTCAGAGCTGGACCGGTTTTTACCCGAGTCTTGAATCAGCTGTAAAACACAGTAAAAACAATTATTTATCATCCCATGTGTTTCTCATCTCTTGGTTACGTTGTTAGGCTTCCTTATCCATGATATGGTTGGTTTTGCACTTATAATTTCAGTTTAAACTCTCATTATTGTTCTTATCGTTATAACCAGGTCGTAACCAACCCTAACAACACCAACCAACCCTGTTTTTGTTCCACTCTCTTCTCTGCGTGGTAACAGGAATAAGCCGGAGATGGTGCAGCCTCCCACGGTGCCTTTACCTTCACCCCAGAAACTGCACTTCAACATCACACCTGAGATCAAGAAGGATATTGAGGAGGCCAAACAGAGTATGAGCACGTAAGGGCAGCAGCAACATCCTATTATATATATATATATCCTATATGCCTAAGATAAGGATGTGCCAGGTCTCACTGTCCTGACATTTCTTCCACCACAGACTGGCCCAAGACCTGGACGTGAAGGTTATAGTGTTTCCCCACTTTGGGAAAAATGTCCCAAAGGCCCACAAGATGAGCCCTGATGCCTTCATACAGATAGCACTGCAGCTGGCCTACTACAGGTGAGAAGATGTGACTCCAGAGCAAGAGGAACTTGTCAGATGCTGCACGGCTTCATAGATTCTCAGAATCTCTTGATGGTTTTCTCATCGTCCCCCCTCTGGTCCCTGCAGGATGTACAAACGATGCTGTGCCACATATGAAAGTGCCTCTCTGCGTATGTTCCGACTGGGCCGGACGGACACGATCCGCTCAGCCTCCAGAGCCTCAGCTGCCTTTGTCAAAGCCTTCGACGACCACAACAAACAGGTGGGATGAAGGGGAGAGGTCTGGATGTGATCACAGCCCAGACTCTCAGAGTTCTCAGACTTCACAAACATAGACAAAAACAATGGAGTTACACAAATATCACACAACCAGTTCTTACCTTTTTGTGTCTTTATTGAACAAAACGTTCTCGTGGACAAGTTGTGACCTGCACATTCACCACGCTATGAGATAATAATGGAACGTTACAAAAAAAACAAAAAACTGCCCCCGACGGGAACATGCATCAGCGGTTTTTCATGAATTTACCTCGAAAACAACTCTGTCTCACAACATTCCGTTATTATCTCATAGCGTGGTGAATGTGAAATCACTCCACCCAGCAGCCATGTCTGGAATGTAGTTCCGGCTACACATTTGCCTTGAAAACAACTCTGTTTCGTAATGTTACATTATTATCTCATAGCATGGTGAACGTGTAGGCTGTTTTGGAGTTGTTGTATTTGATGAGTTTTGAGGGAAACCAAGAAATTCCATGAGCCTCCGTAATGTAGCTCTGAGCAGCTCACGGCTCTGCTCTGCCAATCTAAAAACAGCTTGCACCGACAATTAAAGGTAACGAACCTACTCCCAAGACTATATTGATTATGGCAATGGGCCAATTTGCCAAAATGTTGAACTATTCCTTTAAGAGGTGGTTAAACCTCCTCTGAGAGCAGCTCTTCACTCGCTGCTGATCAGAGGAACCATTCTTTTTATAGAGCTGTTTCAGTCAGGAATGGATCTACCAGGATGTCTGGATGAACCCACCTGGATGAGACATATAGATTAACTTGTCCAGGTCCAGATTCTGATGCTCCACCCGCCAGCTCAATTTATGGGATGATGTTCTCTTGTTGCTATGCAAGAGCCCTTTTTACACTACACCAAGCTGCTTCTTGCTACCAAATGATTCATCCTCACTAGTAGCCTCCAGAATAATTGATTCAATATGGAAAAGTGCAACACAATGATCTGAGTTATTAGTTCAATTTTTTTGTTTGCTCATTATTTAAACCGATCATTTTTAAAATCAGGGGTTCACTCATTCTTTCCTGCCACTATACGAGAGTAAATCACTAAGCTTTATTGTTTAATGTTGAGGAATTTGACTTCACATGGACGTTTTTTTTGTCAACTTTGGATATATATTTAAAAGCTAACATAACCTCCTAACTTTTCTTCAAAGAATGCAGAGAAGCTCGATCTGATGGATAAAGCTGTGAAAGCACACAGGTCATACACAAGCATGGTGAGTGGTGTCCTCAGAAATGCTCTGTCTCAGAACTCTCATTGCAGACATTAAGACAAACACAAAACAATGTTTCCTTTATTTGTTAATACTTGACACCCAGTGCAGATGAATGAGTTCTCCTCCTGTTACAGGCGATCAGTGGCCAGGCCATAGACAGACACCTCCTGGGCCTCAAAATGCAGGCTGTGGATGAGAAGGTCCCCATACCTGAGATCTTCAAAGACACTGCCTACGCTAAAGCCCTCCACTACCAACTGTCCACTAGTCAGGTATGGACCAGCAGGGTTGAAGCTCAGACTTCCAGTTTCACATAGGGGTGGGAATTGACAAAAAATTAGCAATTCTGATTCCATTATCGATACTGCGTATTGATCTGATTCCATATCAATTCTCATTAGGTGAGAGAATAAAAGAGAAATGGGTTTGTTTGCATTAATGGCTCCAACATTTAAAAAGTAGACAAGCAACAACCTGCCTGGAGAGGTTAACACTATAGACCACTGTGGCCTGTGGGGCAGCTGTGCTCACAGGGGTTATTCCAGTGTTTCCATTTTGTGATTTTCACACATCTGTATTTTTCTCCCTAGTTATTGTTTTCATATAACGTTCATTTTTATATGCGGATTGCAAGAGAGCGAGTGCGAGAGAAAAGACACCAGATTTCACGCGGCCACGAGCAAAACCTGAAACGAGTTGGTTAAAAATGAAGAGAGGAAAAACACAAAAAATAGACATCTATACTATATGTCCAGGAGACTTTGTCCTGTCCTCAGGACGTGAGGGAGGGAGGACCGGATGGATGGTGGCTCAGATAGCAATGAGGAAATTATCATTGACTGTCAGCTGCACATCTGTCAGCAGCTCCGCTCCACGCAGACACGTCACAAACTTTGTTTTGTGAGAACAAACTAGATGTTGGTTTAGTAAACAGTGACATGTCGGATATAAACACTAAGCCCCCTCATTTATAATGATGATTGAATTGTAACTTATCTTCATTAATCGCTCGTTCAGTTGGGTAATAACGGGTCTGTGGGTGAGTAGCCACATCACCTCCAGGTAGAACAACTGTAAAACACCAGGAGCTGACAAAGGCTTACAAAAATAACAATCCAGTTAATGTGTGTTGTTTGGTTCAGAAATGCACACATTCGCAAAAAAAAAAAAAAAAAGAAGAATCGATGAGCAGGAACGCTGATATAAATTCTCCACCTCTAACACACAGTGGCGGCTGCCGGTCTTTCAAAGAGGGGAAGCTCATTTTCAGCCTGCATCATCATACATATACCAAACTAACGAAACTATATTATCTAATTATAATCTAATTTAATCTATATTAAACTCAAAGAAGGAAATATGAGAATTATTTGAACTGAAACAAGGAAACTGTATAATTCAGCAGGTTTAATGCACTGAGACGCTACAGGAATGTTATGAGAAGAAAATCACGTCAGTCGACCTGCGATAAGAAGCTGATTCTGAACAACCTGGTCTGAGAAGGGAATGTGTTCTAACACATTTTTAATCAATGAAATGAAAACACAACAGCTATTTTTTGACATTTTAGAGGAAGCTGAACCTCCTTTACAGTCGTAGAACAACCGCCTCTGCTAACATAGCAGAGTGATTCACACCTTCCAAAGTCGACAAACAAACCCAAAATATCATATCTGAGGAAAAACACCCCCCACGGGTAAACATCAAGTTCCTTGTTGAAATATTTATCCACCGTGCAGCATGTTTAAGAACTTCTTTCAGTAACCTGTGACCTGCAGCTCTGTGACTTTGAGTTCATCCTCAAAGGTAGCACGATGCAAAGCTGGATGTTAAAGTAGAGTTTAATACAGGAACTGTCACACAGCACTCAACCTGCAACTCAACATGCTAGTGACGCCAGCATGACGGGATTATGTAGGATTATATCTCCCTGTACAGACAAGGACCACCCCTCCACGAGTTTTAGGTTCCCCACACAAACACATGTCCTCTCATCACACTAGTGAGCAGGACAGAGAGACCGATTACTGTATTTAACCACTAAAGTTAAGACACAACAACACTAGAGTCAACTGTAATAACAATAAACAACATCCAGACCAAACCAAGCTGTAAACAAAAGGCCAAAAGGAAACAATAAAAGGAAATTGTTTTTCTACTTTTCAACTTCACTTTGAGTCTGAGTGTTACATCAAAGTCATGCAGAACAGCTTCAGGATCAGTTCCAAAGATGTTCATCAGTGCTCCACATCTGCAGTGTGAACACTGAGCATCAAAGCTCTAAACTTTTTCATCTCCCGCTCTGCTCTGGAACCTAGACTCATGACGTCAGTGAGTGGATTAAACTTAATTTAAAGCAGATATCAGTGGAATGTTTTTGTTAATATAAGTCCTAAATAGTCCTATTTTCCGTCAGCAATCACTTACATGAAGTATTTCAGCCTAAACACGAGTCTCTCCGTCACTCTGCTCTGCTGTAACCCGAGGAGAAAATTTTCCTTGTGGGATACAAGTGTTATCCAATGAGGAGAGAGAACGGCATGAAGGGCTGTGTGTGCAGCCAAGGGATGCGCGTGAATGTGGTGACGTAGCACGAGGACCAATTGATGCCTGACAAGGGCGGGGGCTGCTAACTCATGGTGCGTTCAAAGAAACTCGTACTTTGTGTTTTTCCTTCCTGTGAAGTCATACCAGTTCGATCTGGTACGAGTTCACGGGTCGGAAGTTACGAGTGGCCGTTATAGGGAACTTTCACAGACAACAGGACGGTAAAAACACGAGCTACGGGTTACCTGGAACGCTACCAAGTCGTAGTTGTGACTTGAAGCTGTAACTTACGGTTTCAAAAGCCTGCCTTGAACGCAGCATTAGCCGAAACGGCCGTGCCAGTGATATCTGCTTTAACTTAAAAGACCTTTATTGTCCTTACGGAAATTTGTGATGCAGCTGGAACAGCTGGATTCCAGCAGGATGCAGCTGGAAAATAACACAGGAGCTGATCTCATGTTGTCATCTTTTTTTTAATTCTAGATTGGACGTTCAAACAAACAAAGGAAATTAAAAAATGTAAGCAGTGTGTACAGGATTACAGCTGCTGGCCGCTGCAGCAGACTGTCCATGTACTTGGTTCATACATTACAAATAAAACAATAAAAGGTGTTATTAATGTGATTAGAAGAGGTCTCAGAAAAAAACTGTTGTTTGTTTTGGTGCTGCATTGTGTACAGTAAAACCTTTACGTGCAGTGTATATATAAAGTTCCTTTGAACCTATGTACTGGTTGAAACTGACAGTGACGCCTCTGCCCCGCTGATCTCAAAATAGCTTGCACCGACAATTAACCTACTCCTATGACTATAGGGATTATGGCAATAGACACAGTCGGCAAGCAAGGAAACGTCACTTCCGGTTAGGGCCGTGGGGGAAAACAAACCGTTTTCCCCATACACACTCGTGCAAAAAGGCGGCATTTTAAACCTTTGTCAAACGCTTGTTCGCCGTCCTGTCTTAGTTTTAATCACATGTATATGCTGACAAAGAGCTATATATTAGAAAACTCATCACGATCTGGGTCGATTGCTGTCCGTACATCTTAACATATAAAGTTTTCACAGCCATAGCCTACACCGAGTCAGCAGGGTCGGCAACCTTCACTTCCGGTCAGAGCGTTACACGTTCGGAGAAGATGGGCGAAGTTCCGATATAAAAGTTCAGGTTGTGGTTTTTGAATTTATTTGCGGTGCAAAATAATACACAATAACTCAGGCAGTGTCTACGAGTGTCTAGAGCCGGCCGGCGGCGACTAAGAGAGCGTCAGAGCCGTGGGGGAAGACAAATATGACTGACTGTGAAATACCTAATATTTTTAAATGTACGGACAACAATCGACCCAGATCGTGATGAGTTTCTAAAAATATAGCTCTCTGTCAGCATATACATGTGATTAAAACTAAGACAGGACGGTGAAAAAGCCTTTGACAAAGGTTTAAAATGCCGCGTTTTTGCATGAGTGTGTATGGGGGACACGGTTTGTTTTCCCCCACGGCCCTGACCGGAAGTGACGTTTCCTTGCTTGCCGACTGTGTCTATAGGCAAATTTGCCAAACTGTTGAAATATCGCTTTAACAAGTTCATAAATCCTTCATAAAGGCAATCTGATTATCATTTTTTTTCTAACTAACCACTTCTTTCTCACACCTCCACCAGGTCCCATCCAAAACAGACTGCGTCATGTGTTTTGGTCCGGTCGTAACCAACGGATACGGCGTCTGTTACAACCCAATGAACAATCACATCAATTTTGCCGTGTCATCTTTCAACACCTGCGCGGAGACGAACACCGGAGACCTGGCCCGGGCCGTGGAGGGAGCGCTGTTGGACATGAGGACACTGCTGGAACAAACTCCCAGGGCCAAACTGTAAACGCAGACTTACTAACGTCTTCACAGATGAAGTGGACACATCACAGGGCTAGTCTGACATGTGGATGACCGTACCTCACACTAATAGGTACAAGGGTTCTGCTATCAATCACAATCATTGCACTTTAGATGATGCTGGGGAAATGAAAATGCACATTAGATGCAGTAATTATGATTTACAGCCTTTTTTTAAGACACTTCTGTTTTGTCACACCGATAGACAATAATATCGTCATCCAGAATGTTTACAAGAAATATGAGAAAAGAAATCTTGCTAACATATTATCATCTTGTGTGAATGGGTATGTTGTCACCAACAAATCATCTGCTGAGACCAAAAACAACAAATTCTTTCTAGGGCTAAATCAACCTATTTAAATCACTGAGTTCCAGCTTCTAAAATGTTGGTACGTTCTATTTTTTTCATCATCTTTATCGTTGCTCAGACAAAACAAGACTTTTGAACCTTTACACCAGTGTGCCTCACACCTCTGTCAAAAACCTTCTGCTTGGGTGATATGAGTTGATCATAGTGTTACAGTGTGTCTGTACCAATTATTAGCTTACAGTCGTTTTGTTTTCAGGATGCATTTGCATTCAGGATGAAACCAGAGGATTGGTATTATGTCCTGTCATTTCAGATGTGCTGTTGTACACTAACATTTTACATGTTAGTTAGTCATAGCACATGTTATATTTAACTGACTCTGGTATAAATCGTGCAGTAGCTGATGATCATTCTACTATGACTCAGGGCTTTCATTTAGTGAGTGTCATGTATCCATCTAGTCCTACTTTCATTTTATTCTGAAGGTCAGTAGCATCTCTGCCATTAACATGTTGTCAATGAGCAATTTCACAATTCTTAGGGCATGAGCCCTAGAAGGTGTGGAGATAATTGAAAATGTAATGTTTATTATTACTACTAAATGAAGAAGACCTGTTTGGGAGCCTCATTCGTCTTGAATTTACTCTGCATTTTTGCAATTTAAGGACATTAAACTTGAACAAACTCCTCATAGAGATTAAATCAGATCGACCTCATATTTGGTAGGTCTTATATTACAGTAATTGTGAAGCTTTGTCAAACAACCTGCCCCAGGTAGCGCACATATTGTCCAAATGGGAAAAGGGAAAATGTCCTATACTCCTACAATGTTGACCACCTCAGCTGGTGGCATGGCAAATTCCAATGTTTTGCCATAGAAGAGTGAAATTCGGATGATATGCATTATTCAGTCTCCTGAAAAGTCACATGTTTAATGACATATGTGATTCCGTGACATCATACTCATAGAAAACAGGAAATTACCCTTGAATTACAGTTGTTCTTTTCATGTTGGCTGTGTCAAGTTCCCTCCTGGCAGCAGCCCACAGGTACAGAACCAGGATCAATCGGGTTCAATGTATTAATCTGTGCTACACTCAGTGTGCAGTCAATTCAAGTCTCCGTTTGTTCATCTGTTGGTTACAATAGTTTTATTTTCCACTGTACAGCTCCACCAGCACCTCCAGGAGCAGCCATCAGAATCCAACCTCACAAAGTCTGAAAACAGGATAATAATAATAATAATAATAATAATAATAATAATAATAATAATAATAATAATAATAATACTAGGTTCAGTTAAGTGCCATGAAGTGTCTTTTTTTCTTCTTCTTCTTTTTTTAATTTTTTTTGGGAAAGATGAGTACACCTCAGTTTGTGATGTCATATTGATTGACTTATGTTGGCCAGTTGATTGATGTAATTGTTATGAATAAAAAAAATTTGGTTAATTATAGTGGGAGCATTGTCTAGATGGGAGATGACAGGTAGTATGTGATGGGGGGGGGGGGGTTGATGATTGATGTAAATTAATTGATTAAATTTTTTAAACACTTGCTTTGGCTTCTTGGTTTGTTTCTTGTGTTAGGGGATTAGGGAGACACCACTGACATGTCTCCTGCCTCCACGTGCTTGTGCCGTTTAATTTATCCCATTAATCAATGTTATGCAAAGTTGAGACTCACATACAGGACCGTTGCATAGGGGAGAAAGGTGATGATAATTCTAGGGGCCCGGTGCCCAGTAGGGCCCACAAAAACCCAGTAGTTGTATGACTGACTTATTCTGCATAATAACTGACTAATAATACTCATAGTAATTCTGTATTAGCATCAAAATAAAAATGATAATACTATGTAGTTTAAGAAAAAAAAAGTGGAAAAGTCAGGGGACAGGGGCCCACTTTAGTATTCTTTCAGGGTGCCCAGAATTCCTAGCAACGGCCCTGCTCACATAAAAAAAGGACAAGCAGATGCAGAAACATCCTTAAATTTAATCCTAGTATAGGTAAAAAATAGTTGTGTTGATTCATAAATTATTATATTATATAATTATTATAAATCATTAATCCACCTTCACCTGCTTTTAATCCCCTCAAAGAATGTGTCATCTGTAACTTTATGCCTTTTAGAGATCATTTCATCTTCCACTTGCTGAACTATTTCACAGAAATTTGGACCAGGGCTGCCCAAACGTCTGCATGACACTGTATGTGTGTGTGTGTCTCTGTGTCCTGCTCTGCTCTGCTCTGCCGTCCTGAGCTCAGGTGCTGGAGATCACCTGAGCAGTGGCAGGGCGGTCCTGTCTCTCCTTACAGGTGCACTGGCAGCACAGTCACCTGTTTTTCTTTTGGTTTCCTGAGTTGATTTTGGTTTCAGTTCCCTGGCCTGTTTAGAGTGCCAGGTTTTTTGTTTTTAATGAGCCGGAGTTCCTGGTAGTCCTGTTTTCGTGCTCTTTTTGTTTCTTTTGTTTAGTAAGTAAGAGCCCCGGATGTGACAGTCATTCCCAGCTGGTCTGGGCTTTCTTCAGTTTGGCCAGGAACTCCAGCCTCTTCGTTTGTTTTTTTCTTTACTTTCTTTTTTTCTTACTTGTTTTGTTACTGCCGTTAATTTTGTGTTGAAATTAACAAAAACAAATTATAACTTTCTGCACAGAGCCGGTGTCCTTCATGTTGCGACCGTCTTTCCAGCCAGTGTGGTTGAAGAGTAACAGTGTTCAGTCCTAGTGGGCTTGTTCAGCTCACACCTGAGCTTCTCCCTGCCTCCATCTCTGAAGGCCTCATTTCTTCTTGTTAAGGAGAGTCTATCCAGGCTTTATATCTCACACCGGAGAGGGAAATGTAATGGAAACTTTTGGCTACCAGTTCCACACATTGGTTTTCAGTCTCTCTGGCTGACGACATCAAGCTGTCTGTTAGAACTGGACTTGTACTGACGCCAACCATCAGGCTGCTGAGAGGGAAGGAAGTCCCATAGGGCAGGTCTTCTCAAATCCTCCTTGGCAGTGGCTGCTGAGCAGAGCAGCATCTGGCTCTGACCCAAACCAGCACTCAAGAACTGGGCAGCAGGATGACATCAGCCAGTAGGAGGGAGGGGTAAAAAGCAGGAGGAGTTCACACCCACAACTACAGTATAACCAAGAGCTTAACCCACCCACCCCAACCCTGACCCAGTGACGGAAAATTACAGTAGGTATGAACTGTGAAACCAAAGAAACTCATCTATTTTTAATGATATTGGACTCCCATCTTTTTCAATACATTTCAATCACAGTTAAAGGGATAGTTCAACATTATTGGCAAATTGGTCCAATGCCATAATCCCTATAGTCATAGCAGTAGGTTCGTTACCTTTATTTGTCGGTGCAAGCTATTTTTAGAACGGCGGAGCAGAGTCGCAAGCTGCTCAGAGCTACGCTACGCTGTTTTGATTTGTATGTCTCATTGCTCTCGTGGTAATGACAAATAAAAGTACTTTGACTTTGACTTTGTAACGTTCTACCGTATTTATGTTTTTATTTTGACCTTTTATTTATTTAAAGCAGAAGTAAGCCATCCAGTCGTTTTGGCTAACTTCTTGTCAGCCGATGGAGTTAGCAGGCCCTCGTCCCTACGTCACCACATTCACGCGCATCCCTTGGCTGCACACACAGAGAGGACCGCCCCTTTATGCCGTTCTCTCTCCTCATTGGATAAAGGTTGTAGGATACAAGGAAAGTTTTCTCCTCGGCTTACAGCAGAGCAGAGTGACTGACAGACCCGTGTTTCAGACCAAACACTCTATAGAAGTGATTGCTATCAGAAGATACAGCTACTTGTATTAACACAAACATTCTGTATACTTCTGCTTTAATGTTTATCTATTATGTATGTGCAGCATTCTACCCTCAATCCAAGACAAATTTCTCCCACAGGAGACAAATAAAACTTTAACTTTGACTTTGAAATACATTTAACACCAAAATAGAAATGCAGAGCTCCCACATCTATAAACAAACACACATGTGGTGATGGACTGCCTGTGTGTTCTGTGACGTGGATTAGAGCTTCCTGTCCATTTGACCACAGGAAGACACTCTCTCACCCTTGGGTCAAGCCACAGACCCTCCCTGAACAGTCACTGACCCACTGACCGCCACACACGGCCCTGTCTGAGCTCCACCACCAGCTACACAACCGGGGTATTCCCATCTAGTGGGTTCAGACATGGGTTACTCCCGCCCACCTTTAAAAGTCTGGTGGCTTTTAAGGTGGTTGGGAATAACAAAGACTGCAAGGGAACAGATAATTCACTTAAATAAAACACTGAGGCAATACTTTCAGGTGATGGTCATTGGTTTCTCACAGTGGGACTTTTTGGTCAGTCTTCAGTCTCATACACACTGAACTATTCAGGGCTCTTCTTGTAAACAGTCAGGCATGCCTTATCTGGCCACTGTGACTCATGATTACCAGAGAAAAAAACACACACGCTCCATTTCCTGCCCTGAGGTCCACAAGGATTTCACAACAACCACTACGAGTTTGAGCACAACATTCATCACTGGTTTCTTTAGAAGGGAGTGTTTTATCGGAGAGTAACTTGACACTTTGACTTCTCGTAACGTTCCAGGGTAAGACCTGCAGCAGCTAGTGAGTAGAGGCTCATTTCATTTTAGTGACACTGGACTAGCTGATTTTACCTCCAGAGCCTGATCAGCAGATAATTATTGAATATTATTATGATGAATATACTGAGTCTGTGAAGACTTTCTGATATATTTGCTCTACAAGGAATATTGGAAAAAACTGAAACAGTCATTTTAAGGAGGATTATAATGATCAGGTGGTTGTTACTGAGCTCACTGGTCTGCCTGAGCACACAAGATGGAACAGCACAGGAAACTGGTGAGTCTGACTTTATCCAACTTCTCATGAAATAACTGACTATAATGTATTAGCATAATGTGAAATGTAAAATACTTGAACGGTGAAAAGTGAACGGTCTTTAAACTTTACATTTTCTGTAGATAGAAGGTGCTGATGTGCTCCTGCTTAATATGTAATAACATCCAGTCTTAGGTGAACAGGTGGAGGTGCAGTCGTCATTAACCTCATCAGTACCAGAAGCTCTCTGGGGTAAATTGTAAATGAAATGTCTTAAAGATGTAAGATCCCAATGATGTTCTAAGTTTGCCATATGTGTTGTTCTTTTTAAAGTAACATTGCAGAGTTTTTCAGCCTTAAAATAATGTTTCCAGACTCATTGCAATGGTAGAAAAATGGTTAATAGGATGAATGGTGCTGCTGCTGCAGCCTGAGCGGGGTCGCATCGGCTGAAACTGCACTATGTAACTTCCCTGCACGGGTACGAAACACCACTGAAGTGATGCTGGATTTGTGTTATCATGGGAAGACTAGCTTGTGTGCTTTGCTGTGCATTACATGCTCGTCATCTCTGAGCTAGTGGTTCTCATTGCAGACAAGTAAGTATGTACGCAATTATGTACAGCATGGCATCTTAAGATAACATGTAAATGCAAAGGCCTGTGGCAAATGTAGGAGGCGTGGCTTGTTGTTACATGGTACAGCATAACACTAACCACAGTGACCAAGGCTTGAATCCAACCCATAACCATTGGTCCATACGTTTCTTTCTTTCTTTCTTTCTTTCTTTCTTTCTTTCTTTCTTTCTTTCTTTCTTTCTCTGTCACTTTCACAATTGAACACCCTAATTTAACAGAGGTTAACTGGGTTTTACTTCACTGTTTGTCAGACTAGTGAGGACTAGTCAGACTGATGCTCCAGATACTCCAGTTGCCTTTGATTCAATTTGTTGCCCAGAGATATCACAATTGAGACAAGCTGATTGTTGATTCGTTGTTTTGTAAGGGCACTGATATTTAATTTTTTGTAATTTTTCTATAAATTGTTGAACAAAAAAAAACAATATGGCTATACACAAATCATTGTTGAAACTAGAATTTCCGCCCTGTGGTTGTGTGTAATGTTCTTGTAATTGCTGTGTGAAATCTTAGTAAAAAGTAACGGATTCAAAAGGGTGAGGTCACACTGATCTTGACCTCAGCTTCAAATCAGCTTATTCCAAGACTAGGTAAACGTTTTTTAATTTGGAAAAAAAAAAAAATGTCAGTGTGACCTTCACCTTTGACCACCAAAATGAAAGGCCTGACGTTGTCCACTTTTCCCTAGCAAGATGTATTATGTGGTTATGAGTGCCTTTGGTCAGCTCAGTTTATGTGTTCTCTCAAGCCAATCAGAGAAGAGGCTCAGTTTCCTTTTCACTTAAAAAAAAAAAACATGTTGTACCTTGCTAGCTCACCTACTGAATGGAAGGTAAAGTGGAGACTGGCTGGATGGGCAGGGGTTTCTTACATGAGGCAGGAAGTTCTCTCCTTGTGTCAGGGAGACTTTCTGATGGGCTTTATACTTTATGTGCAGCTGATGATGTCCTCTTCACTGTTGATGCTCACTCCTCAGGTGTTCTGCAGTGCAGACCTCTGAATACGACTCTAACCGGTTCTGACCAGACGATCGCGTTAACCTGGGACGATGACTCTTCATGCTTTCCTGTGCATGACGTTCTGATCTATGAGCTGGTGGTTCTCATCGCAGACGAGCAAGTGCATTATGTATGACATGATTTTTATTACATCCCAGTAACAAAGTGCATTTAGCTCACTCCACTTTTTGATCAGTTTGTATTAACTTTGGAAAAAAAAACATTTTGAAAGTGTGACATACCAGACCATACCAGGCCAGGCCAGACCATACCATACCATACCATAGCATAGCATAGCATAGCATAGCATAGCATAGCATAGCATAGCATAGCATACCATACCAGACCAGACCAGACCAGACCAGACCAGACCAGACCATGCCATGCCATGCCATACCATACCATACCATACCATACCATACCAGACCATACCAGACCATGCCATGTTCGAATCCCCGGCCGCCCAGGTCCTTTCTGTGTGGAGTTTGCATGTTCTCCCTGTGTCTGCGTGGGTTTCCTCCGGGTGCTCCGGTTTCCCCCACCACTAAAAACATGTCGCTAGGTTAATCCTCCAGTCAGCGCCACTGACCAAAGGCACTGGCTCATAATCTGGAGTTGGTCCCCGGGCGCTGCCCACTGCTCCTCAGGGATGGGTTAAATGCAGAGAAAGAATTTCACTGTACTAGCTGTATATGTGACAAATAAAGTACCTTTACCTTTACCTTTACCTTTTTTCCCGCGACCAGTAAACAAACACCAGCGTAGGCTACGTGAGGGCGTCAATAAACAAGAGCATTATAGGCCTACCGGAATTGTTTGGACAAGAGAGGAGTCACTCAGTCACCTTCCATCTGTCCTCCCTAATACTTTGCACTTTTTTTTTTTTTTTTTTTTTTTTTCATTCATTAGGCCGAAAAAAATACCGAGGTCATGACCTCGGTGTCCTCAATGGTAGCTACCAGACCAGGCCAGGCCATGCCATGCCATACCATACCATACCATACCATACCATACCATACCATACCATACCAGACCAGACCAGACCAGACCAGACCATACATACCATACCAGACCATACCAGACCAGACCAGACCATACCATACCAGGCCATACCATACCATACCAGACCATACATACCATACCAGACCATATCAGACCAGACCAGACACAGACCATACCATACCAGACCAGACCAGACCATACCAGACCATACCATACCATACCATACCAGACCAGACCATACCATACCATACCAGACCAGACCAGACCAGACCATACCAGACCATAGCATAGCATAGCATACCATACCATACCATACCGTACACTTTGTTAATCATAGCAGAAAAAACAATCGCAGCCAGTTCCAAATGTGTTTTGTGAAGGTTTAAAAACATAATAAGATCCGGTTAGTTAGTTGTTGTTGTTTTTTTTTGTTAATTCAATTGTAGTTTTAGTCATCAAGTTGTTTTACAGTCATTAGGTTCTGTAAGGAATGGGTTTACAATAACTGACAAAGCTAAAGTGGTCCAGTAGTTGCTGAATAACCTCCACTTCCAGAACAACCAAACATTCACATGATTTGTTTATGATTTGTTTTAGGATGAAGTGGCGGTGACGCCGGACCACTTAGGGTCCAGACACTCCTGGAGCTGGACGTCAGACTGGGCCTGGCAGTGTGTTTCCCATTCAGTCAGACTCAGCTCTCGATACAAACTCCAAACAAGCCCATGGAATCTAGAGCTGACTCTTCCAGGTTAATGTCCACCTTCTATCTTATGATCAAAATCTATAATCATCACTAATAATCAAGTCATCATTCTTACAGTCCTATTATTAATTCTTGTGCAGGAGTTGAAAGCTCAACACGTCCGGGGGTTTATCCAAAGGACAGAGTGTACGAGGTCGGCAGCAACGCCTCCTTCTGCTGTGTTCTGTCTGAAGATCAAATCTTTGACCAAATGTATCTGAGTGAATACGGCAACAGCAGCATAATCAGCACTGTCCAGATCAGCAATCAGACATATGGAGTGACTGTCCACCTGGACCAGCCATCAACAACCACCTGCAATAATGTCATGTGTAAAGCAAGGAGCCAGGATGGTGTCACTGAGTCTGGGGCTTGTGTCACTATTGGCTGTAAGTATGATCTAGGTTTGTGCTGGATTTCATAATTTGGGAATTTGAGATATTCCTTATTATTTTTTCCCCCTGTTATTTATTCATTTGTTTATTTTCATACTCACCATGACTCAGACCCACCTGGGGATAAGGATCTTCAGTGTGAAACCCGGGATCTGGAATCCATTGACTGTCACTGGACAGTAGGAAGAGACACACAGCTGATTGGATACTCCACAACTTACTATCTGAATGGAAGGTAATAAATCAACAGCTGATGTAAGAACATTAAAGCATAAAAGGGTTGAAAGCCAGATCCTTTGTGGGCTGGAACTTTCACAATGAATACGTAATTGTGAAACGGAACCAGCTGTGAACAGTGGTAGAGTACTCTTTCAGTTTTACACAACCAGTCAGAGATTGGCTAACCCTGCAGCCTGCAGCCTGAGCATAGTTAAGTAACTGTATTCAGGCTCCTTCTGTGTGATTCTTTTTATTTTTTCAGTTGAAAATTACTTTTCATTTAAAGCAACTACAGAGAATGCAAAGGTCTCTGGTTTCCACTGATGTCTCTGTATGACAGCAAATGAGGCCATCGATGGGGAAGATAAGCTATTTCTAATAGTGTAACTCTAGTCCAGGCAATGGTTGGCTCAGTCCACTGGACAAAACAGCACAGGAGTTGCCAAAATCAACACAAAATAAAAGTTTTTTGTAGATGCTTTAAAAATCAAGCTATCATCTATTTAAATTTGTGAATTATATTAATTCGTGTACACGGATTTGGAATACCTAACATTTTTGCAGCAGTGTTGGTTTGGTCTGGTTCTTGATAGAGACCATGTTGAAAGAACAGGTGGAACAATACAATAGAATTGGCTGAATGATGCTTTGATACAGTGCCAGTAATAGATGGCGGCATGAAGTTAAATACCTCCAGGAAAATGTTACAGGGAGGAATTCAAATTAAGATATTTTCAAAATAAACATGTCATTCTCTTGATATTTGTATTCCAGTCACTGTGCAGACGAGTCTCCAGGAAGATGCTCACAAAAGGTGAAAGTTGATGTTGGTGAGCAAAACTGGACGTTGACGGCGCAAAATAAGCTTGGGACAGTGGAGCTGTCAGACAGGGCAGACATGACTAAAAGAGGTACATCTTTATTATGTTCATACAAATTTATACACCATTTAAAACACACATTAAAGTTATATGCACAAAAAAACAGAGTTAAATTGACTTGAAATTGACTTGACACATAAGCTGTTGTCTGTTGGAGTACAAGACCGGATGCATTGTTCTCATGAATGTCAAACAGCATAGATTTTGGGCTGTGGTAAATTGGGTTGAGGTTTCATCTCATCTTTTACATGTGAATCCAGCAGCACGGTATCAAAATAAGTTAAGATAAGCAGAAACTGACACAGCAGAGCATTTTTTATTTTCATTTTAACCGGTGAAAGCAGTGATCAGCGCCAGCGTGTGAAGCAGCTTCCTAAACTGGCTTTGCATTTACGAGTTAAAACAACAAAAGTCTTTCTTCACACTCTCATACTCTAATTTTCATTGGCATGTGTATCTAAGTGAAATGCTGTTCTGGGAAGCCCTGTTCTATAAATAATCTGCTGTTTCCTAAATTCAGCTGATTATCCTGTATCTTGTGTTTCAGTGCACATGTTTCCTCCAGAGGGAGTGACAGCTTCTTCTGTCAGTGCCAGAACTGTCAGACTGAAGTGGGGGTGGAAGCTGTCGCAGTACAATAAGCTCAACATAACATGCCAAGTGAACGTTAGTGACGGTACAACAAAGACCATGGTGAGTTGACTGAGAAAGAAAGGTGAGACATTAGCAAGAATTAGTAGAGTACTGAGTAAAATCCTTCTCTGGTACCATCTGTGTTCTCAGAGTGAGAGCAGCGGACTTGGCCTTAATTCTTCCCTTCTGACTGACTTGATACCAAACTGGAGCTACAGCGTGAGCGTACGATGTGGAACAGCACAACATTTCTGGAAATGGAGCGACTGGAGCTCGAGGTTTGACTTCCACACAAAGGGTGATGGTAGGTAATAAAAAACAAACTAAACAGATACACTTACATTTTGTTGTTTAGTAATAAATGTTCCAGTTCCAGCTGATGCAGTGGAAGAAAACAAGACTGCAGTAATACCTGGGCATTTTCAAGAAAGGGAGGGAGAGAAAATAAAATATGCCTTGTACATGCACCTGCCTTCATGAGCTGTTGATGTACATCGTCTTATTTGTTATTATGAGCTTTTAGGTAAATTGATATGTAATTTCAGCTGTATTTAATGCATTGCTTAATTGTTTTATTTGGTTCTTAGGTAGCCTGTAACATCTGGGCAGGGACAACAGATGAAAAATAGCCTTACTGGCTAACTCAGTTTTTTTAATTCTGTCGATCAGTGTTGCACTGTCCCTGTCAAATAAACCAATAAATTAGAATAAATTAAAACCTCTCTCTCAACTACTTTGTCAAATAAAGGCCTTTATGTGTAACATGTGAAACATGTGAAATAAAATAAGGCACAATGTCAGTGTCTTCCTTCATGTAAATAACAAACAAGCTGAGGAACAAAATTTGGAAACAAAAACACAAAAGCATAAGAGTGAGAAGAAGCTGTGCTTATTGAATCCCACCCCTTTTCCACAAATCATAAATAAATTGATCAGTTGTCCCACAAAGAGAAAATGAAAAAAATATATAATAAAAAGTAGTAATTGTTTAGTTTTTTGTTTGAACACCATCTTCCCTGTATCTCTCCAGAGTTATGTTTTTGTAATAGTTTCCCCCAATGAATTGTTAAACTATAAAAATAAATAACTTGTTTTTTAAACAAAAACCCATATCACACATTTCAGGCTGTATGATGATGTATCACTAAATATTTGAACTGATATCGGCATTAGTGTTCATGGTTTCTGCTCATTAAAGCAGAAGAAAGCGGAATGTTTGTGTTCGTATAAGTCTTAAATAGTTATATCTTCCGACAGCAATCACTTACATAGAGTGTTTGGTCTGAAACACGGGTCTGTCAGTCACTCTGCTCTGCTGTAAGCCGAGGAGAAAACTTTCCTTGTATCCTACAACCTTTATCCAATGAGGAGAGAGAACGGCGTAAAGGGGCGGTCCTCTCTGTGTGTGCAGCCAAGGGATCCCTTACTTCTGCTTTAATTAAGCATTTTCTGCTCAGTTCCAGATGCTCTTGATGTGTGGATGCAGACGGAGGATAATCACGTTATAATCATCTGGAAAGTGAGTCAGTTATACAGACTACATGTTCATTTCATCCTGTTTAAATCACAACATGTACATGTGAACAGGGCCGTTGTATAGGGGAGAAAGGTGATGATAATTCTAGGGGCCCAGCACCCAGTAGGGCCCACAAAAACCCGAGTAGTCTAATCTTTGTATGACTGAATTATTCTGCATAAGACCCTGACTGATACTCATAGTAATGCTGGATTAGCATCAAAACAAAGTAGGCTAAATAAGAAATGATAATGAAAAAAAGTGGAAAAGTCAGGGGGCAGGGGCCCACTTTAGTATACTTTCAGGGGGCCCAGGATTCCTAGCAACGGCCCTGCATGTGAAGGCAACAGATGCGGGTACTGTTGTATTCAAACAATGTCGGCTGTAGAGCAGGTTAACTCTTTTAATGAATGTTGAATGAATGAAATGCTGTTTTTTTATTTATCATCAGTTTTAAATAATTTGTGGAAATGTCTAATTCTTTTGTGGCATTATAGATTATCTTTTTTTTTTTTAAAGCTCTCTGTAGGCTTAATTTTTAAGCAAGTTTTAATGGGGACAGTAAGACTCACCAGTCAGATTGGGTTTTTATCATAGCATTCTAATTAGTAACTTGGTGTGAATGGGCGTCTGTGTCTCTATATTGTATCATGTGTTTTTTTTTTTATGTTTTTGTTTTTTGTTTGTTTGTTTGTTCCATTTACTTTGTACTATGTAGGCTATGTTTGTATTTCCGTTGATAATATGGACCCCCTCGAAAATGAGATGGCACATCTCAAGGGGCTATCCTGTAAAATAAAGTAATAAAGTCATCTAAGGCATAAGTAAATGATTTATTAACCATAAATACAGTCATTATTACAAATGACACACATACAGTAACAGGCTTGGTCCCCTCATGCTCTTAAAGTATTGGTGTTATCTCTACAGATGCTACTGGCCAATCAGAGTCATGGAGACATCACAGATTATGAAGTGAGCTGGACAAAGACCACGGAGACCGACCGAGAAAACAGAATCACAGTGCCTAACACCCAGCATGAACATAAGATCAGTGTGAACACCACTGAAGAGCATCTCGTCACAGTCACAGCTAGGAACAACAACGGCAGCTCACCTCCATCCACCATCACTGTCCCCATCTACGGCCCAGGTAAGAAGCTATAGAGATGGAACTTCATACAGAGAGTTCAGGTTTTTAATGACAGATCCACCAGTTGTGATTAGTCGTGAAAAGAATTGGGCAGATTTTCATGTTTAAAATGAACATGAGGAATGATAATGTCTTCCCCTAATCCTTAAAGGGATAGTTCAACCTTTTGGCAAATTGGTCCATTGCCATAATCCCTATAGTTTTATTTGTCGGTGCAAGCTATTTTTAGAACGGCGGAGCAGAGCCACAAGCTGCTCAGAGCTACGGAGGCTTATGGGATTTCTTGGTTTCCCTCATCAAACTCAACAAATACACAATCCAACAACTCCAAAACGCTCTGGTGGACAAGTTGTGACCTGCACATTCACCACGCTATGAAATAATGTGTTTGAGTTTTCGAGGCAAATGCAGAGACTGCTTGCCGAAAAACTGCCCCCGATGGGAACACACATCAGCGGTTTTGCATGAATTTACCTAAAAAAAACTACAGGGATTATGGCAATGGGCCAATTTGCCAAAATGTTCAACTATCCCTTTCTCATCGTACACATTGGGATACTAAGCTGCTGTCATAAGGCAAACTTGAAAAATGAACTTATCCTTTATTATTAGCTCATAAAGTTGTAATGACAGACCTTAATGAAACAGCTGCCCATTCACAATTTTATTAACATTAGATTTGCTTTGTTTGGTGGAAACACATTACAGTATGCATCATACAGTGTACACAATATGGGACTTCAATATTAAAAGTGCTGTGTCTCTCTCCTCTTTTTGTGAAATCTAACTGTACAAGTGTTTATTTTCAGACACAACCAGAGTGAACACATCTCGGATCTCTGGCATCAACGGCAGCTTCAGTCTGTCCTGGTCTGCCAGTCCGATAGCGAGCTGTGGATACACAGTGGACTGGTGTCCCAGCTCAGGTCAAGGCAGCGTGCAGTGGATCAGAGTTCCTCCTCATGAGACTAATGCAACCATATTTTCAGGTATGTCCTATTCTTTGCAAGAAAAAAAGAGAGACAGAAAGAAGAAGAAGTATATCGTTGAGTTCTAACTCATCTCTGTTGTTATCTCTCCACCTCAGAGGACTTAAAGGACGGAGTGAGGTACTTATTGTCCATATATGCCTGCACCCGGGGAGCTCCAGTGCTGCTAGAGAGAAGAGAGGGCTACATCTGTGAAAAAAGTAAGTCAGTGGTTTAAATGTACTGACAGGCTTTGTAAACAACTGTCACTGCCACTTGACATCGGGCGTTAAAGGGATAGTTCACCCAAAATTGAAATTTCACTCATTATCTACTCACCCTCATGTCGACTAAGGGCTGGGAGACGTTTCAGAGTCCTCCGTGGCTTCTCTGAGTTACAGGGGGGTCCGCACAGCAGTATTTGTCCATATAATGGTTATCAATGGATACCAACTTTCTTCGTCCAAAAAGACACACCAAAAAACATCCAAATACCTCCATACTGCTCGTCTGTAATGTCCCTCTTGTATTGAAGCCCTGACATGAGAAATTGTTCCGCCGGTCACAGGAAGAGCAGCGAACCGAGACACTGGGAGCTTCCGCTACAAACAAGCTTAAAATATAGACTTATTTAATTTTTTTCGGAACAATTTCTCATGTCGGGGCTTCAATACAAGAGGGACATTACAGACGAGCACGATGGAGGTATTTGGATGTTTTTTGGTGTGTCTTTTTGGACGAAGAAAGTTGGTATCCATTGACAACCATTATATGGACAAATACTGCTGTGTGGACCCCCCCGTAACTCAGAGAAGCCACGGAGGACTCTGAAAATTCTCACAGCTCTTAGTCGACATGAGAGTGAGTAGACAATGAGTCAAATTTGAATTTTGGGTGAACTATCACTTTAAGGGAAATCAATGCTTTGTCAGCCGGCCTCAACCACCCCATCTCCTCCCACGATGCTCTCAGTTAGTAACTAACCACAACCAGGAGACTAGCATCACCTCATAGCACTGCTGACTGTTAGTCAGCCGGTGGTAGCAACATCTGCTGAACACTTGATATGTAACCACAAGTTAGCTGACTATCATCATCATCACTGATAAAAACAGACATGTGACATTATGAACCATCGAGAAAAAACTGTTCTGAGATGTACAGTATGTCTCTCCATTTTGGTAATGCCAGACTAGTACTGACTCCATGGTAGGACGGGGAAAGAATGATCCACAGGAACTAGCTGCAAGGTTGACACTGATGAAGCCAGGAAACACAAACTGTGTGGATATTGTAATGATCCACAGTCTGACTGAGGTTTGAGCTGGAAGTCCAGTCCACTCACAATCTGCTGGTGTCTTCTTCAGTGGAGGACACTCACCAGAATGCTGTGTACTGCATGTGTCATCTCACCTGTGGACGCTGCTTGTGTCTTGATAAATATGGGGAAGACCAATGGTTTCGTAGGATACTGAGCATTGGGCACAGTAACTTGATTAGTACATTGCACATCATGGGGGAAACAACCTACCGGTCTGTGTGACCATTGTCAGGAGTCAGAGTCACTTTAGTACATTCTGACACGTGGAGGCTAGAGTGAAGAGCATCTTAGAATATTATTAACTACGACTGGACTAAACAAATCTAAGTTAAAGGGATATTTTAACATTTTGGCAAATTCGCCTAATGCCATAATCCGTATAGTCATAGCAGTAGGTTCATTAAATTTAATTGTCGGTGCAAGCTGTTTTGAGATCGGCGGGTCAGAGACGTGAGCTGCTCAGCTAACGCAACGGAGGCCAATGGTATTTCCATGTTTCCCTAATCAAATGATATACACAATCCAACAACTCCAAAACACTCTTGTGGACAAGTTGTGACCTGCACATTCACCACGTTATGAAATAATAACGTATAATTATGTAACATTATGACACATGAAGCAAATACTACGGAACTACTATCACTCCGCCCAGCAGCCGTGTCTGAAATGTAGTTTTGGTTAGGCATTTGTGTGTAACATTACATTATTATCTCATAGCGCAGCGAATGTGCAGGTCACAATTTGTCCACGAGAGCGTTTTGGAGTTGTTGGATTGTGTATTTAGTTTGATGAGGGAAACGTGGAAATACCATGCACCTCGCGTCTCTGCCCCGCCGATCTCAAAACAGCTTGCACCGACAATTAAAGGTAATGAACCTACTCCTAAAACTATAGGGATTGTGGCAACAGGAAAATTTGCCAAAATGTTGAACTAACATGTACCCAGACTGACTACCAGAAAAACTCAAATTACAACACATAGAGAGAGGGGGTGTGGTTTTGTTATATGCTCATTACTCCACCATATCTTCACATACAAAATAGATCATTGCTGATTTGTGGTGACCTAGCTTTAATGAAATGGCACATAAGAGCACTTGTTCAATATTTGACCCGTTGTGTTGTTGCAGACCTACAAGATAAACTCTTAAAAGCCAAATGTAAGATGCAGGATTCAAATCTGGAGGTATCCTGGGATCCACTGCCTCTGTCAGAACAGACTGCTTTCATCCGAGGCTACGTTCTCTACGTGTCAGACAACCATACCATAACCTCCAGTGTCATCACAGGTATTGTGAGGTCAACTGATTTGAAGATAAGGTCAGGTGTTTGTTAATGTGGTAATAACAGCAGTCTCTCTTTGTTCAGATGATCCTGAGGCCACCACCCTCACAGCAAGAAACCTGAAAATCCGCTCCTATTTGTTCTCAGTGAAGGCACTGACCGACGTGGGAGAAGGTGGCACTGGGTCCTGCTCTGCCACCTTAGTACCACAGAGTATGTTTTTTACCTTTCACTGTCAGACTTTAAAGGATAATTTCCATTTTTTACAACCTGGACCTTATTTCTAGCATAAAATACGATCATTTACTCACCCAGATAACTCATTTGGAGTCGTTTTGACGAAATTAGCCCCAGTGGAGCGGCGCGTATATCTGTATAATGCGAGAACACGGGGCACGCAATGCAGCCTCTAAATAACACATTATCCGCCGCAAAACTCGTTCATTTCGCCAATATTTAGTTATGATACACTAGTGATATTCCCCTCCAAGCCCGTAGTGGCATGTTATCAACATCCGGCGTCTGTAGGTTGACCTACTGACCTCTGACCTGGATGATGTCATCTCCGACCGCTGCCCGGCTCATTCTGATAATAATCATTCCGCTTCGGCATTTGGGTCCATTTTTATCTCAACTAGCCGGAGCTTTAGTGACTCCAGGCTGCGGAGAGGAAGCCTGTGGAAGCTGAACTTCATCCAGCTGCTCATTTTGTTCTGACAAGTCAGAAACACGCAGAAACGAACCGTAGCATTAGCGCTAGCAACAAGCCGCGCGGCACCACGGTCGGAGATGACATCATCCAGGTCAGAGGATTGCGCTGCCCCGAGTACTCGCATTATACGGATATACGCGCCGCTCCACTGGGGCTAATTTCGTCAAAACGACTCCAAATGACACCAAAGTTGTCTGGGTGAGTAAATGATCGTATTTTATGCTAGAAATAAGGTCCACGTTGTAAAAAACGGAAATTATACTTTAAGTGGAAATTCATTTTCTATAGTAAAACCATCTGATTACTTCCTGTTCCTCAACTGGACTCTGTCTTTACTCACCAGCTGATGAATTGATCAAGGCGGTCATCATCTCCCTGCTCACGGTTTCTCTCCTCCTTCCCCTCATCACCATGGTTTGCTACAGACACTGGGGCTGGTAAGCAACATTGTTCTTTATATGCAATTATTGGCTCCTGATGCCAATCTGAACCAGGTCTTGTTGATGTCATATCTTTGATGGTGTATTTTGTTTGTATCACAGCATCAAGCAAAAGGTTTACCCTCCAATCCCAAAACCACTGTTGTCGGATGCATGGTTGACATCACCGGTAGGTTCTCAACATCATCGTCTTAGAGAGGCCTTCTATCCTTTCACGTGTCACAAGGAGCATCAGCAGTTGTCTGATAGAAGCTGCGGCTTGTGGCTTTAGAGGGAGCTTTTTCTTTTATGACTGAAATCTCTGTGAAATTGAGGCCTGTCTGTCCTGTGCGCTCTCCTACATCTTGCTGCTTCCACCACATTCCTACTCTCCTTCCATGTGGGATTATGCCTTTGAATTGACACTTAGACAGGGGCGTGTCCAGACATTTTTGATAGGGGAGCCCAAGTGGGGCACTGAGTTATGGTGGGGTGGCATGAAGCATGAGCATGAGAACCTGGGCAGTGGGCACACAGGTTTTGGCCATACCAGGTTTTTTCTGCAAACCCATAGGCTACCTACCCAATTACTAACACTGCAAGAAAAAATAGACCTACTAGTCAAAGTACAGGAGTGGCAACATACAATAAGTCATAGAAAACCTCAATATTTCATTCTTGAAAAAAAAAGAGACTTGACAAAAGCCAGTATAAAATTGACTGGGCATATAGCCCATCATATTTTGGGGTGGCACCTGGGGTGGCCAATCAGATTTCATGGGTGGCCACCATAGACTGTAAAAAGAATGGACGTAGCACCCGTGACGTCACCCATTGGTTTGGAGGAGTCTGTTTTGTGCCGCTACTACGGGGGTTTGAGCCGCGCCATGTTGGATTCTACTTGCCATATTTGGAGCGGTGCGGCCGTTGGCCGGCCGAGAGCCCGCCCACTGGCCTCGTAGCAGCGGTCGCCGGACCTGTCACTCAACGGTTCTGCTCCCTAATTGGCCAGAACTTTAAACCTAATAATAGTAAAACGGTAGAGTTTAAAAAAAATTCACCCCCCTCAGAGTGTGTGCGGGGGTAGAAACTATCGGTTGAGACCAAAAAAATAAAATGTACCAGGCTGTAAATATGTTTTTTTAAGCTGTAAAATCGGCTATTTTAACATGGGGCTTGATTGGAGTTGCTCCCTTCTGGAGCCAGCCCCCAGCGACAGCCGAGGGGATTGCAGCTTTTTGAACGCGGAAGTGAGCTTCACTTCTCAGACCGACAACTGCCCCCTTGGTGGCCACCCATGCACTTCCTGAACACGCCCCTGCACTTAGAAATGTAAAAAAAAAAAATCACCTCTATTTTAGAACATGTCATTTACCATCAACTGACAAACAGTCACTCCAGTGATGAGGCAGAATCGTATACCGCATTATCTGTGGCTGAAGCACAGGAGAAATGAGGGAACTTGGTTGTTGAGACTGAGCATCCTGCCTTGTGGCATCTCAGCCTGGTTCAGCAAGATCAGCATAGGCTACAGTTAAAAGCCCAGGTGACCTAACACAAAGAGCCATGAAAATCATGGGAGTAAGGCAGGATCCCACACTACAGGCTGTTTCTGAGAAAACCATCATCAGCCAAGTCCAGAAAATCATTTCAGACCACACAAGTTCTCCATTCTGAGGACCAGCTTCTTCCTTCTGGTTTCTAAATCATCTTTTGCCCTGTGTTTTACAGAAAATGTGGTATATGCTCTCTCTCTCTCTCGTTGCTCATACCTTCCACCCTAAATGTGCAGCTATTTCTACATCTAGCTCTTTCTACATCTTTGTGAGTCATCAAGTTTTTATGCAAGTGCAATGCTGGCTAAGGTGCAGAAAAGTACAGTATGGCCCATGATTAGTTCTGTTTCCTGAGCTGTGTTTTTGGGAAGATGACTATGATGGGTTCTTTGCAATATATTATACTTGTTATACTCCAGTTTTTAAGCATGGAGTCCATGATTGGTTTTTACTATAGTAGCCTACTATTATCAGCCTTTTTGTACATGCACCTACTACCTACTGTATGTAAGATTTTTTTTTTTCCTTTTTTCCAGGGTGAGCGTAGTTGTCGTCCGCTTTACATGGAGGTGTGTCCCCACAGTGAAGCAGCAGACTTCATGGATATTCCAGAGCTGCAGTCTAAATTGGGAGCGCCTGTCAAGGATTGGGTCAGCCATGAAAAAACACCCTTTGTTTATACTCAAACTCCAAAGGGTTACTACAACAAGCCCCTGAAAATCTGCACCCCACCTCCCCTCCTTTTACCCACTACTACAGACCCATCCCAGTCGGTCTTACCACGCTCTCCATTGAGAAGTGTATTTCCTAACCTGTCATACGACCTGATACTGCAGACTGGTGATCAACAGTGCGGCCCGGGGCCTGAACAGTTAGAGGTAGCCCCTGATGGGTACCAGCCTCAGATTAACACAGAAACCTTCACCTTGGACCAGACAGAAGAGGTTTCATTGAGTCCTATGACCTGTGTCTCCATGTACATTTCATTACCACAGTGGCCTTCTCAATAGTTGCTGCATGTACATGTAGTATGTCATAAGTATGCTAACAAATATGTTCATAAAATGTAAATTAAAGGGATATTTAACCCAAAATCGATAATTCACCAATTTTCTACTCACCGTCATGCCAAGGAAGTGTTTGGAGAACTTTCGGAGTGATCAAAACACTTTTGGAGTTCCAGGGGGGGTCCGGCTGGCAACAGATTTTCATATAATGGCGGTGGATAGAGTTCACTTTTGAATTGTCCAAAACACACACTATGAAACATCCAAATACCTCCACACTGCTCGTCTATGACCCAGTTGTCCTGAAGCCGCCACATGAAAAAGTTGCTCAGAAAAATTAATTTGATCTCTGTTTTTATCCTTGTTGTAGCAGTAGCTCCCAGTGGCTCTGTTGATGTTTGTGCGCATGTGTGCGATGTTCTTCCGTGGTTACATCATACATCCAATGGTTTACAACGACGAATGAACATCTCGCAGCAAATCTTGTAGTCAGTACGGACGAGCAGTATGGAGGTATCTGGATGTTTCATAGTGTGTGTTTTTGACAATTCAAAAGTGAGCTCTATCCGCCGCCATTATGTGAAAATCCGTTGCCAGTCGGACCCCCCCTGGAACTCCTAAAGTGTTCTGATGACTTCGAAAGTTCTCCAAACCCTTTCCTTGGCATGACGGTGAGTAGAAAATTGGTGAATTATCGATTTTGGGTGAAGTATCCCTTTAACTTGAAGCTGCTGAGAATGTGAACTTTTATACTTTTAGTTGTGTTTCTGATTTAGATATATACACTGAAACTAGCTTCACTGCTGTGGTTTTTGCCTTTCCAGCTGGCATATGGGACATGATCACTCAGTAACACTAAATCATGAGTCCATGTCCAGACTTACTTTAAAAATGATTTTTTCAGTAATTGTGAAATCCATGCAGAGTAACTTGCAGGAAATCCAGTTGTTGCCTTCTGGTAATCTTGAGTCAGTGGGTGGATCAGACACGTTTTACACATTTCAGTTCTTGGAAAGTGACCAAGATGAACACATAGCGAAACCAGAATGTTGTTCAAACCATTAGCACTTTACTCCGATTTCAACAAGATAACAAGATTACAGGGAATAGAAGAGTTTACCAGGCGTGACCTCGTGACCACTGGGCTGAGTTCATGTCTTTGGTATTTGGTCTGGAAATGTTAAAGGTTTTTAGCAACCAACAAAACAAATAGATACTGTGGGTAGATGATTCAGAATTCAGTCATGGGAGTTTTGCAGGGTTTGGGAGCCAGTGTGTAGACAGCTGTGGTGGTAAATGTTATATGATCATCCATATAAAATGGAAGGTAGACTCTTCATTAAATCTACTGTCATCCAGTGTTGTAAATAAGAAAAAAACAAAACGGTACTTGATGATGTGGACCATGTGGGAATATTCTGATCTATTTATGCTGAGCATTACAAGTGTAAATGTAATAGGCTATATTCTGTTGTTCCACATTAAATCACATCCTGACTGATGCTGTGTTTTTTTTTTTTTAATTATCAACTCTTTCTTATAAAATATGTGATTCATTCCTTCCAGAGTGTCTGTAGCTTTATTACTGAGCCTGTTTCACTGATAGATTCATAAATATCAGGCTTACCTAATATAATAGTTGTTGACAATTCCTGTAGTGATCACTAGAGGGAGCCAGCACTGTATCACGGATGAGAGGATTCTGTGTGGAGTGAACCTGGACAGTCCAGAAACTATACACGTGTGTTGTTTTGAGGTAGCCTACTTAAAATATACTGGTTTACCTCCATTTTATAGTTATAATTAATTATTGTACATCACTATATCATTAAAGCACATTAGAAAACTAAAACAAAACAAAGGCAACAAAGAAAAAATGCAGATGAAAAGATAATTATGGGCAGTATACCAACATTATGCCTCCTTAAGAGACAATCAGTGTGTAGCTGTGCCTCATATCACATTTCAGGTGCTTATGACTTATTAATTATCCCACCAATGAAGTGTGGTGATGCTGTGAAGTAGCCTATAGGATCATGGGAGTTGTTGTCTTTACCACACCTACTGTCACTATGGATTTCCCAGTTAGGATCCCACCACTTGTTTGGAAGGTCTTGAGTCATTTCCTCTACTCCAATTGGCCTACACACAAAATAAATAATGAATAAAGCAGTTTCATATTAAAAGTCCCTGTCAGAGGGGGCTGTGAGCATGGCTGATACTAATATTTGCTCAGCTTGTCTCTGAGCATTCATAGTCAAGACATCATGGAGTCAAATTACCTGAAGAAGTTTCTACCTCTCTCTCTTAAATGACAAATTTCATGTGAACTGAAGAAAAGCAAATCTCCCTGCACAGCCACAGTTCCTCAGGTGCAGGTGGGTAGCAGGAGTGCGTTAAATCAATAGAAAAAGACGGCCACCGCACACTGATAAGACTCTGCTGATATACTTTATTAATGAACAACGCGTTTCGCTTTCAGCGTCGTCAGGTTCGCCTCTGGCGTTGCTGGGTGTGTTCATATACCTTCGGTCACATGACCCAAACCATCAACAGATGGCAAAAAAGTTTTAAAAAACACTTGTGGTTATCATATGATATGTACAATATAGCAACACTCAAATAAATCAAAAAGGGAAGCAATACACCCATCACATACAATACAATATAATAGAAAGCCAAGTTATGAGTAGCGCAACGTAATCACAATCACCCAGCGGGTACAATGTATCACACAACAACAATAAATGTAACAATCCAGTTCAAAGAAAACAGCTCAAGTCCTGAGAGTCATTCATACCATACGGCTCGACAGTGGAGAGTTCGTTTATCCAAAAAGCCTCTCTTCTCAGTAGTTGTTTTATAATGTTACCTCCTCTTGGGTTAGGTTTTATTTTTTCAATGCCAATGAACCTGAGGGAGGCAGCAGAGCCGTGATTTTTATCTTGGTAGTGTTTGGCGATAGCGTAATCCAGGTTGTCATTTCTGATGGCCGCTTTATGTTCTGCTATGCGCAATTTTAAGTTACGTTTAGTTTGGCCAACATACATAAGACCACAGGGGCAGATCAACACATAAACAACATGGGTGGAAAGGCAATTAATAAATTCTTTTATTTTGTATTTCTTTCCTGAGTGGGGGTGATTAAATGATTTAGTATCACATGTGTTGGCGCAATGCGCACATTTGCCACATCTATAGTTGCCATCATAGGCGGCCTTACCTATGTTTCAACCGTTTCAATTGAAACGGGCCCCAGCCACCAGGGGGGCCCCCAGCTGCCAGCCACCAAGTCAAAGACAGCACAATAATTCACTGCGGTCAAGTGAGCCGTCGTTCTTCCTCGCGGAGTCAAGCCAGCCGCACAAACATTTGAACTGCGCCCGTATCATAGAACTTACGGTAAATTCTCCGAGTCCACTGACGAAGCTAACGCTAGTTCAGAACCAAGCGAGATGACTTCCGGTTTTCAAAGTAAGACGCGGATAATACAAAGGCAAGGTGTGTGTGTGTGTGTGTGTGTGTGTGTGTGTGTGTGTGTGTGTGTGTGTGTGTGTGTGTGTGTGTGTGTGTGTGTGTGTGTGTGTGTGTGTGTGTGTGTGTGTGTGTGTGTGTGTGTGTGTGTGTGCGCGCGCGCGCGCGTGTGTTCCCGTGTGTGTGTGTGTGTGTGTGTGTGTGTGTGTGTGTGTGTGTGTGTGTGTGTGTGTGTGTGTGTGTGTGTGTGTGTGTGTGTGTGTGTGTGTGTGTGTTCCCGTGTACCTACCTAACAGGGCCTTATGAATTTTAAACAGGAAAAGAGCCTTATACTCCATTTTTACTGTGCAGTAACATGACTTTGGCCCATAAGTTCTGGCAATACTTGGTACAGGTGACTTCAGGACCACCCTGGCTACTTCCTTAGTCATTATCAAACAATTTTACTGTATAATTTTGGAGAAATTAAGCCTCAAAGTTGCATCTCAGTTTTTTTTAAACAGGAAAAATGCCTTATACTCCATTTTTACTGTACAATAACATGACTTTGGCCCATAAGTTCTGGCAATACTTGGTACAGGTGACTTCAGGACCACCCTGGCTACTTCCTCAGTCATTATCAAACAATTTTACTGTATAATTTTGGAGAAATTAAGCCTCAAAGTTGCATCTCTAGTTTTTTTTGTTTTTTTCTTTACGGGAAAAGTGCCTCATACTCCATTTTTACTGTACAGTAACATGACTTTGGCCCATAAGTTCTGGCAATACTTGGTACAGGTGACTTCAGGACCACCCTGGCTACTTCCACAGTCATTATCAAACAATTTTACTGTATCATTTTGGAGAAATTAAGCCTCAAAGTTGCATCTCTAGTTTTTTTGTTTTTTTCTTTACGGGAAAAGTGCCTCATACTCCATTTTTACTGTACAATAACATGACTTTGGCCCATAAGTTCTGGCAATACTTGGTACAGGTGACTTCAGGACCACCCTGGCTACTTCCACAGTCATTATCAAACAATTTTACTGTATAATTTTGGAGAAATTAAGCCTCAAAGTTGCATCTCTAGTTTTTTTGTTTTTTTCTTTACGGGAAAAGTGCCTCATACTCCATTTTTACTGTACAATAACATGACTTTGGCCCATAAGTTCTGGCAATACTTGGTACAGGTGACTTCAGGACCACCCTGGCTACTTCCACAGTCATTATCAAACAATTTTACTGTATCATTTTGGAGAAATTAAACCTCAAAGTTGCATCTCTAGTTTTTTTGTTTTTTTCTTTACGGGAAAAGTGCCTCATACTCCATTTTTACTGTACAGTAACATGACTTTGGCCCATAAGTTCTGGCAATACTTGGTACAGGTGACTTCAGGACCACCCTGGCTACTTCCACAGTCATTATCAAACAATTTTACTGTATAATTTTGGAGAAATTAAGCCTCAAAGTTGCATCTCTAGTTTTTTTGTTTTTTTCTTTACGGGAAAAGTGCCTCATACTCCATTTTTACTGTACAATAACATGACTTTGGCCCATAAGTTCTGGCAATACTTGGTACAGGTGACTTCAGGACCACCCTGGCTACTTCCACAGTCATTATCAAACAATTTTACTGTATAATTTTGGAGAAATTAAGCCTCAAAGTTGCATCTATAGTTTTTTTGTTTTTTTCTTTACGGGAAAAGTGCCTCATACTCCATTTTTACTGTACAATAACATGACTTTGGCCCATAAGTTCTGGCAATACTTGGTACAGGTGACTTCAGGACCACCCTGGCTACTTCCACAGTCATTATCAAACAATTTTACTGTATAATTTTGGAGAAATTAAGCCTCAAAGTTGCATCTCTAGTTTTTTTGTTTTTTTCTTTACGGGAAAAGTGCCTCATACTCCATTTTTACTGTACAGTAACATGACTTTGGCCCATAAGTTCTGGCAATACTTGGTGCAGGTGACTTCAGGACCACCCTGGCTACTTCCACAGTCATTATCAAACAATTTTACTGTATCATTTTGGAGAAATTAAGCCTCAAAGTTGCATCTCTAGTTTTTTTGTTTTTTTCTTTACGGGAAAAGTGCCTCATACTCCATTTTTACTGTACAGTAACATGACTTTGGCCCATAAGTTCTGGCAATACTTGGTACAGGTGACTTCAGGACCACCCTGACTACTCTCTCAGTCATTATCAAACATTTTTACTGTATCATTTTGGAAAAATGAAGCCTCAAAGTTGCATTTTTTGATTTTTTTTTGAAGGAAAAAATGCCTTATACTCTTTATTTACTGTACTATAACATCACTTTGGTCCATAAGTTCAGGCAATGGTTGGTACAGTTGACTTCAGGACCACCCTGACTACTCCTCCAGTCATTATTAAACATTTTTACTGTATCATTTTGGAGAAATTAAGCTTCAAAGTTGCATCTTTAGCTTCTTTCAAACAGGAAAAATGCCCTATACTCAATTTTTACTGTACAACAACAACACTTTGGTCCATAAGTTCAGACAAAGGTTGGTACAGTTGACTTCAGGACCACCCTGACCAATCCTTCAGTCATTATCAAACATTTTTACTGTATCATTTTGGAGAAATTAAGCCTCAAAGTTGCATTTTTTGATTTTTTTTTTTTTTTTTAAGGAAAAAAGGCCGTATACTCCATATTTACTGTACAATAACAACACTTTGGTCCATAAGTTCAGACAAAGGTTAGTACAGTTGACTTCAAGACCACCCTGACTACTCCTTCAGTCATTATTAAACATTTTTACTGTATCATTTTGGAGAAATTAAGCCTCAAAGTTGCATCTTTAACTTCTTTCAAACAGGAAAAATGCCCTATACTCAATTTTTACTGTACAATAACAACACTTTGGTCCATAAGTTGGATTGGATTGGATTGGATTGGATTGTACTTTATTGTCCCAAAGGGAAATTTGTTTTGGGCTCGGAGCCACTGCATACACAAGACAATACATACAGGACATCCATACAAAATACTTTTACACCTTTAACACGCATTCAAGACAGTGAAGGGTGCTTCCACTCTATTACAAATAGGTCATCAGTCATCAAATAGGTCAGTAAAAACAGTCTGTAGAACTGATCAGATCAGCAGCTCTTTAAGTTAAAGTGCTATGTGCGCTGTGGTTCAAATCAGCAGCTCTTTAAGATAAAGTGCTATGTGCACTGTGTTTCAACAGAGCCAATAACAGAGCCTAAACCAATAGAATAGAACCAGCTATACATAAATGAACTAAGTGCTAAAAAAAGTAATAAAACAGTAGAACTGTAAAAAAGAAAAAAAAAAAAAGAAATAGGTAAAAACCGGTCGAATTAGTAAAGAACTTACAGTTCTGCCATTAAAGGCTACATATTATTGTTTAGTGTTTTAATGGCGGAAGGGATAAATGAGTTCTTATATCTATTCAATCTACTTATGGGGACTCTGAGCCTTCGTCCTGAGGGCAGCACATCAAACTCTGGGTTGAGGATGTGTGTCGGGTCGTTAAAAATCTTTTGTGCTTCTCTGAGCAGTGATTTCTCATATAACAACTTAAGGTAATTCTGCTCCTCCCCCCCTATGATTTTCATGGCGGTTTGAGCCAAGCGTGCCAGTTTAGACCTCGCTGATACCGAGGTATTGCCATACCATACTTGTATGTTGTATCGAATGACACTCTCAAAAATCGCTTGATAAAATAAGAACATTATCTTGTTGTTCACGCCGTACAGCCTGAGTCTTCTCAAAAAATACATTCTTTGCTGCAGTCGGGAACAAAGCTTGTCAATGTGCACCTGCCATGTAAGAGTGTTGTCCATATGGACACCTAGGTATTTATATGTAGCTACCTGATTAATGGCTGTATCATGGATAAGCACTGGCCTGTGATCACCTATTACTTTTGGGTCGAATATCATTTCTTCTCAAAGTTGCATTTTTTGAATTTTTTTTGAAGGAAAAAATGCCTTATACTCTTTATTTACTGTACTATAACATCACTTTGGTCCATAAGTTCAGGCAATGGTTGGTACAGTTGACTTCAGGACCACCCTGACCAATCCTTCAGTCATTATCAAACATTTTTACTGTATCATTTTGGAGAAATTAAGCCTCAAAGTTGCATTTTTTGATTTTTTTTTTTTTTTTTTTAAGGAAAAAAGGCCGTATACTCCATATTTACTGTACAATAACAACACTTTGGTCCATAAGTTCAGACAAAGGTTAGTACAGTTGACTTCAGGACCACCCTGACTACTCCTTCAGTCATTATTAAACATTTTTACTGTATCATTTTGGAGAAATTAAGCCTCAAAGTTGCATCTGTAGCTTCTTTTAAACAGGAAGAAGGCCTTATATGCCATATTTACTGTACAGTAACATCAACATGGTGCATAAGTTCGGTCAATACTTGGTACAGTTGACTTCAGGTCCACCCTGGCTACTTCCTCAGTCATTATTAAACATTTTTACTGTATCATTTTGGAGAAATTAAGCCTCAAAGTTGCATCTGTAGCTTCTTTTAAACAGGAAAAAAGGCCTTATACGCCATTTTTACTGTACAGTAACATCAACATGGTGCATAAGTTCGGTCAATACTTGGTACAGTTGACTTCAGGTCCACCCTGGCTACTTCCTCAGTCATTATCAAACATTTGTACTGTATCATTTTGGAGAAATTAAGCCTCAAAGTTGCATCTTTAGCTTTAGCTGTATCTTATAATTATTTTGGCAACAACAAAGGTCTAGCCTACTACATAGAATAACATCACTTTAATTAATAAATACATTAATTATTCAATTACATTTTAATTTGATAGTTACTTTTTTAAATTTTTGCATATAAATTTACAATAGTTAGTTGGTAACGATCCAATGCGTCAGCGCATGCGCAAATGAGATTTTCCCTGTTGATTGCCTCCTCGACGTTCACTGGACGATCTTCACTTGGTTGCAAGAATGGCTGCAAGAAAAGGGTAAGTGGGGCTTTCAAATAATTTCCAATGTTACTTGGGTAAAGGACACTGGATTTTGAAATTCCTATATCTTTTTCAATTAAAATTATGTGGGTTAAAAAAAAAAGTGTGTCATCACAAATATCTATTTAATTGGCCAAATATTATTAGCTTGGGTTAACCGAGACACGTGGTCAGCTTACATGCACTTTGTGCACATTATATAGCTATTTTAATGCGCTCTGGCAAGCGGGGGCCGTTAACCGATTGTGCCAGATGCGCCAGAGCGCGCACCTCTGTGCCAGGCTCGCGCTCTGTGGAGATTTGTGTTTATTCAACTTAACAGGGATGCTGAACAGAGGAATTAATACACACATTCACACAAAAAGGTCCTATGTTCCCTGGTTTGTTCATCGACCGGCAACAGCGGGGAACATAGGACCCGGGGAACATAGGTACGCTCCCGTCTCGGTTAACCCAAGGCAATACTATTTGGCCAATTAAAAAAATATTTGTGATGACGCACTTTTTTTTTTAACCCACATAATTTTAATTGAAAAAGATATAGGAATTTCAAAATCCAGTGTCCTTTACCCAAGTAACATTGGAAATTATTTGAAAGCCCCACTTACCCTTTTCTTGCAGCCATTCTTGCAACCAAGTGAAGATCGTCCAGTGAACGTCGAGGAGGCAATCAACAGGGAAAATCTCATTTGCGCATGCGCTGACGCATTGGATCGTTACCAACTAACTATTGTAAATTTATATGCAAAAATTTAAAAAAGTAACTATCAAATTAAAATGTAATTGAATAATTAATGTATTTATGAATTAAAGTGATGTTATTCTATGTAGTAGGCTAGACCTTTGTTGTTGCCAAAATAATTATAAGATACAGCTAAAGCTAAAGATGCAACTTTGACGCTTAATTTCTCCAAAATGATACAGTCATATGTTTGATAATGACTGAGGAAGTAGCCAGGGTGGACCTGAAGTCAACTGTACCAAGTATTGACCGAACTTATGCACCATGTTGATGTTACTGTACAGTAAATATGGCATATAAGGCCTTCTTCCTGTTTAAAAGAAGCTACAGATGCAAATTTGAGGCTTAATTTCTCCAAAATGATACAGTAAAAATGTTTGATAATGACTGAAGGATTGGTCAGGGTGGTCCTGAAGTCAACTGTACCAACCTTTGTCTGAACTTATGGACCAAAGTGTTGTTATTGTACAGTAAATATGGAGTATTAGACCTTTTTGTCATGTTTAAAAAAAGCAAAAAATGCAACTTTGAGGCTTAATTTTTCCAGAATTATACAGTAAAAATGTTTGACATTGAGTGAGGGAGTAGCCAGGGTGGTCCTGAAGTCAACTGTACCAACCATTGCCTGAACTTATGGACCAAAGTGATGTTATAGTACAGTAAATAAAGAGTATAAGGCCTTTTTTCCTCCAAAAAAATTTAAAAAAAATCAAAAAATGCAACTTTGAGGCTTAATTTCTCCAAAATGATACAGTAAAAATGTTTGATAATGACTGTGGAAGTAGCCAGGGTGGTCTTAAAGTCAACTGTACCAACCATTGCCTGAACTTATGGACCAAAGTGATGTTATAGTACAGTAAATAAAGAGTATAAGGCCTTTTTTCCTCCAAAAAAATCAAAAAAAAATCAAAAAATGCAACTTTGAGGCTTAATTTCTCCAAAATGATACAGTAAAAATGTTTGATAATGACTGAGGGAGTAGTCAGCGTGGTCCTGAAGTCAACTGTACTAAGTATTGACCGAACTTATGGACCAACGTGATGTTACTGTACAGTAAAAATGGAGTATAAGGCCTTTTTTCCTTTAAAAAAAAAAAAGAAAATCAAAAAATGCAACTTTGAGGCTTAATTTCTCCAAAATGATACAGTAAAAATGTTTGATAATGACTGTGGAAGTAGCCAGGGTGGTCTTAAAGTCAACTGTACCAACCATTGCCTGAACTTATGGACCAAAGTGATGTTATTGTACAGTAAAAATGGAGTATGAGGCACTTTTCCCGTAAAGAAAAAAACAAAAAAACTAGAGATGCAACTTTGAGTCTTAATTTCTCCAAAATGATACAGTAAAATTGTTTGATAATGACTGTGGAAGTAGCCAGGGTGGTCCTGAAGTCAACTGTACCAACCATTGCCTGAACTTATGGACCAAAGTGATGTTATAGTACAGTAAATAAAGAGTATAAGGCATTTTTCCTTAAAAAAAAATCAAAAAATGCAACTTTGAGGCTTAATTTTTCCAAAATGATACAGTAAAAATGTTTGATAATGACTGAGGGAATAGTCAGGGTGGTCCTGAAGTCAACTGTACCAACCTTTGTCTGAACTTATGGACCAAAGTGTTGTTATTCTACAGTAAATATGGAGTATTAGACCTTTTTGTCATGTTTAAAAAAAGCAAAAAATGCAACTTTGAGGCTTAATTTTTCCAGAATTATACAGTAAAAATGTTTGACATTGAGTGAGGGAGTAGCCAGGGTGGTCCTGAAGTCAACTGTACCAACCATTGCCTGAACTTATGGACCAAAGTGATGTTATAGTACAGTAAATAAAGAGTATAAGGCCTTTTTTCCTCCAAAAAAATTTAAAAAAAATCAAAAAATGCAACTTTGAGGCTTAATTTCTCCAAAATGATACAGTAAAATTGTTTGATAATGACTGTGGAAGTAGCCAGGGTGGTCCTGAAGTCACCTGTACCAAGTATTGCCAGAACTTATGGGCCAAAGTCATGTTATTGTACAGTAAAAATGGAGTATGAGGCACTTTTCCCGTAAAGAAAAAAACAAAAAAACTAGAGATGCAACTTTGAGGCTTAATTTCTCCAAAATTATACAGTAAAATTGTTTGATAATGACTGTGGAAGTAACCAGGGTGGTCCTGAAGTCACCTGTACCAAGTATTGCCAGAACTTATGGGCCAAAGTCATGTTACTGTACAGTAAAAATGGAGTATGAGGCACTTTTCCCGTAAAGAAAAAATGCAACTTTGAGGCTTAATTTCTCCAAAATGATACAGTAAAATTGTTTGATAATGACTGTGGAAGTAGCCAGGGTGGTCCTGAAGTCACCTGTACCAAGTATTGCCAGAACTTATGGGCCAAAGTCATGTTATTGTACAGTAAAAATGGAGTATGAGGCACTTTTCCCGTAAAGAAAAAAACAAAAAAACTAGAGATGCAACTTTGAGGCTTAATTTCTCCAAAATTATACAGTAAAATTGTTTGATAATGACTGTGGAAGTAACCAGGGTGGTCCTGAAGTCACCTGTACCAAGTATTGCCAGAACTTATGGGCCAAAGTCATGTTACTGTACAGTAAAAATGGAGTATGAGGCACTTTTCCCGTAAAGAAAAAAACAAAAAAACTAGAGATGCAACTTTGAGGTTTAATTTCTCCAAAATTATACAGTAAAATTGTTTGATAATGACTGTGGAAGTAGCCAGGGTGGTCCTGAAGTCACCTGTACCAAGTATTGCCAGAACTTATGGGCCAAAGTCATGTTATTGTACAGTAAAAATGGAGTATGAGGCACTTTTCCCGTAAAGAAAAAAACAAAAAAACTAGAGATGCAACTTTGAGTCTTAATTTCTCCAAAATGATACAGTAAAATTGTTTGATAATGACTGTGGAAGTAGCCAGGGTGGTCCTGAAGTCACCTGTACCAAGTATTGCCAGAACTTATGGGCCAAAGTCATGTTACTGTACAGTAAAAATGGAGTATGAGGCACTTTTCCCGTAAAGAAAAAAACAAAAAAACTAGAGATGCAACTTTGAGGCTTAATTTCTCCAAAATGATACAGTAAAATTGTTTGATAATGACTGTGGAAGTAGCCAGGGTGGTCCTGAAGTCACCTGTACCAAGTATTGCCAGAACTTATGGGCCAAAGTCATGTTACTGTACAGTAAAAATGGAGTATGAGGCACTTTTCCCGTAAAGAAAAAAACAAAAAAACTAGAGATGCAACTTTGAGGCTTAATTTCTCCAAAATGATACAGTAAAATTGTTTGATAATGACTGTGGAAGTAGCCAGGGTGGTCCTGAAGTCACCTGTACCAAGTATTGCCAGAACTTATGGGCCAAAGTCATGTTACTGTACAGTAAAAATGGAGTATGAGGCACTTTTCCCGTAAAGAAAAAAACAAAAAAACTAGAGATGCAACTTTGAGGCTTAATTTCTCCAAAATTATACAGTAAAATTGTTTGATAATGACTGTGGAAGTAGCCAGGGTGGTCCTGAAGTCACCTGTACTAAGTATTGACCGAACTTATGGGCCAAAGTCAGGTTACTGTACAGTAAAAATGGAGTATGAGGCACTTTTCCAGTAAAGAAAAAAACAAAAAAAACTACAGATGCAACTTTGAGGCTTAATTTCTCCAAAATGATACAGTAAAATTGTTTGATAATGACTGTAGAAGTAGCCAGGGTGGTCCTGAAGTCACCTGTACCAAGTATTGCCAGAACTTATGGGCCAAAGTCATGTTACTGTACAGTAAAAATGGAGTATGAGGCACTTTTCCCGTAAATAAAAAAATAAAAAAACTAGAGATGCAACTTTGAGGCTTAATTTCTCCAAAATTATACAGTAAAATTGTTTGATAATGACTGTGGAAGTAGCCAGGGTGGTCCTGAAGTCACCTGTACCAAGTATTGCCAGAACTTATGGGCCAAAGTCATGTTACTGTACAGTAAAAATGGAGTATGAGGCACTTTTCCCGTAAAGAAAAAAACAAAAAAACTAGAGATGCAACTTTGAGGCTTAATTTCTCCAAAATGATACAGTAAAATTGTTTGATAATGACTGTGGAAGTAGCCAGGGTGGTCCTGAAGTCACCTGTACCAAGTATTGCCAGAACTTATGGGCCAAAGTCATGTTACTGTACAGTAAAAATGGAGTATGAGGCACTTTTCCCGTAAAGAAAAAAACAAAAAAACTAGAGATGCAACTTTGAGGCTTAATTTCTCCAAAATGATACAGTAAAATTGTTTGATAATGACTGTGGAAGTAGCCAGGGTGGTCCTGAAGTCACCTGTACCAAGTATTGCCAGAACTTATGGGCCAAAGTCATGTTACTGTACAGTAAAAATGGAGTATGAGGCACTTTTCCCGTAAAGAAAAAAACAAAAAAACTAGAGATGCAACTTTGAGGCTTAATTTCTCCAAAATTATACAGTAAAATTGTTTGATAATGACTGTGGAAGTAGCCAGGGTGGTCCTGAAGTCACCTGTACCAAGTATTGCCAGAACTTATGGGCCAAAGTCATGTTACTGTACAGTAAATATGGAGTATGAGGCACTTTTCCCGTAAAGAAAAAAACAAAAAAACTAGAGATGCAACTTTGAGGCTTAATTTCTCCAAAATGATACAGTAAAATTGTTTGATAATGACTGTGGAAGTAGCCAGGGTGGTCCTGAAGTCACCTGTACCAAGTATTGCCAGAACTTATGGGCCAAAGTCATGTTATTGTACAGTAAAAATGGAGTATGAGGCACTTTTCCCGTAAAGAAAAAAACAAAAAAACTAGAGATGCAACTTTGAGGCTTAATTTCTCCAAAATTATACAGTAAAATTGTTTGATAATGACTGTGGAAGTAACCAGGGTGGTCCTGAAGTCACCTGTACCAAGTATTGCCAGAACTTATGGGCCAAAGTCATGTTACTGTACAGTAAAAATGGAGTATGAGGCACTTTTCCCGTAAAGAAAAAAACAAAAAAACTAGAGATGCAACTTTGAGGCTTAATTTCTCCAAAATTATACAGTAAAATTGTTTGATAATGACTGTGGAAGTAGCCAGGGTGGTCCTGAAGTCACCTGTACCAAGTATTGCCAGAACTTATGGGCCAAAGTCATGTTACTGTACAGTAAATATGGAGTATGAGGCACTTTTCCCGTAAAGAAAAAAACAAAAAAACTAGAGATGCAACTTTGAGGCTTAATTTCTCCAAAATGATACAGTAAAATTGTTTGATAATGACTGTGGAAGTAGCCAGGGTGGTCCTGAAGTCACCTGTACCAAGTATTGCCAGAACTTATGGGCCAAAGTCATGTTATTGTACAGTAAAAATGGAGTATGAGGCACTTTTCCCGTAAAGAAAAAAACAAAAAAACTAGAGATGCAACTTTGAGGCTTAATTTCTCCAAAATTATACAGTAAAATTGTTTGATAATGACTGTGGAAGTAACCAGGGTGGTCCTGAAGTCACCTGTACCAAGTATTGCCAGAACTTATGGGCCAAAGTCATGTTACTGTACAGTAAAAATGGAGTATGAGGCACTTTTCCCGTAAAGAAAAAAACAAAAAAACTAGAGATGCAACTTTGAGGTTTAATTTCTCCAAAATTATACAGTAAAATTGTTTGATAATGACTGTGGAAGTAGCCAGGGTGGTCCTGAAGTCACCTGTACCAAGTATTGCCAGAACTTATGGGCCAAAGTCATGTTATTGTACAGTAAAAATGGAGTATGAGGCACTTTTCCCGTAAAGAAAAAAACAAAAAAACTAGAGATGCAACTTTGAGTCTTAATTTCTCCAAAATGATACAGTAAAATTGTTTGATAATGACTGTGGAAGTAGCCAGGGTGGTCCTGAAGTCACCTGTACCAAGTATTGCCAGAACTTATGGGCCAAAGTCATGTTATTTTACAGTAAAAATGGAGTATGAGGCACTTTTCCCGTAAAGAAAAAAACAAAAAAACTAGAGATGCAACTTTGAGGCTTAATTTCTCCAAAATGATACAGTAAAATTGTTTGATAATGACTGTGGAAGTAGCCAGGGTGGTCCTGAAGTCACCTGTACCAAGTATTGCCAGAACTTATGGGCCAAAGTCATGTTACTGTACAGTAAAAATGGAGTATGAGGCACTTTTCCCGTAAAGAAAAAAACTAAAAAAACTAGAGATGCAACTTTGAGGCTTAATTTCTCCAAAATTATACAGTAAAATTGTTTGATAATGACTGAGGAAGTAGCCAGGGTGGTCCTGAAGTCACCTGTACCAAGTATTGCCAGAACTTATGGGCCAAAGTCATGTTATTGTACAGTAAAAATGGAGTATAAGGCATTTTTCCTGTTTAAAAAAAACTGAGATGCAACTTTGAGGCTTAATTTCTCCAAAATTATACAGTAAAATTGTTTGATAATGACTAAGGAAGTAGCCAGGGTGGTCCTGAAGTCACCTGTACCAAGTATTGCCAGAACTTATGGGCCAAAGTCATGTTACTGCACAGTAAATATGGAGTATAAGGCTCTTTTCCTGTTTAAAATTCATAAGGCCCTGTTAGGTAGGTACACGGGAACACACACACACACACACACACACACACACACACACACACACACACACACACACACACACACACACACACACACACACACACGGGAACACACGCGCGCGCGCGCGCACACACACACACACACACACACACACACACACACACACACACACACACACACACACACACACACCTTGCCTTTGTATTATCCGCGTCTTACTTTGAAAACCGGAAGTCATCTCGCTTGGTTCTGAACTAGCGTTAGCTTCGTCAGTGGACTCGGAGAATTTACCGTAAGTTCTATGATACGGGCGCAGTTCAAATGTTTGTGCGGCTGGCTTGACTCCGTGAGGAAGAACGACGGCTCACTTGACCGCAGTAATAATTCATAGGTTTCACCTTAACATACACACACACACAGGCCTACATCCACCACACACACAAACAGCTCTGTCCACCGTGCGGTCACACACTCGACCCCTGATTCGCTCTACAACCACTGATGCGCGTATCATGCCACACCGCGACGGTAGTAATCGCTCCTAATTAATAATACGGCGGGAAATATCAATAACAACGTAGGCTTACCTTTGAAAACGGCCCACAAACTGTCAATAGACCCTCATTTTCCTTCTCCCAGTATTATTCCTTTTCTCTTAGCGTTTCTAATGTCCTTTTGTTTTTCCTGCTTTTCTCCTGACGTGCGCCCAGTTGCGTAACCTGATGATTGACGTCTGTCAATCACTTTCCTCCTCTTTCCTTTTTTTCCTCGGGTTAAAATGCCTCCAAACAGGCGATCTATGAGTACGTCCTAACTTAACAGAGAAATAAAACACAGCGAGAGCACAACTAAAATGTGATATTATTGGCAGCTTATTTACAGATTTTACTAATGGAGGAGACAGCTGTCTGTCTGCTGCTCCAGCACCGCAGCACCGACAGGATCAGCACCTGTAGACGTCTGTCTGTCCGCATGTCTCGTCCTTTCCTTGTCCGTGGTCGTGGTGCTGAAATAACGCGGAGCACTTTGCTCTCATTACTTTTGTTGCCAATTTGAATTCAGAATATTATTATAAAGCCTGTAGTTTTTGATTGTGTTAAGATTCCTGTTCATGTTTTATTTTTATTTTTTTATGAAAACCAACTTCAGTCCTCGTTTTTTCTGTTAAGTCCTGGTTTCTTGCCCTGGTAGTGATTTTAACACTTAATGTGTTGTGCGTACCTGGGATGCATAGCGTTTACTGCGTCCTTTCAGGGTTTAAAGCATCAGCGGCACATGGGCAAATAATTTCATGTTTAACAGCATAGGGCCTCATATGAAATATTGAAACGGGCCCCCAGATGTCTAAGGCCGCCACTGGTTGCCATACACTTGCTGGGACAGCCAATTGGTTTGTGTTGGTTCCATGTACATAGAACTGACCACCATGTCCCTTATGTTTCTACCTCTCTTATAGCAGAAGCGAGGTCTGGACGAGGATAGATGATTCAAGCTGGGGTCACATTCAAGTACTTTCCAATGTTTAGTGATGATCTGTTTGACTTGTCTCGATACTGTGGAATACTCAGAAACATAGGTCGTGGTATTTACATTTACATTTTCATTTTCATACTGTTTCGTGGGAGGATTTAATAATTCTTCTCTATCTCTTCTGTTGGCTTTTGCCATAGCACTGTAAATCATAGATTTATCATATCCCCTCTGTAGAAATCGTTCAGCCATTTCTTGTGCCTTAGCGTGATAGTCCCCTTCGTTGTTACAGATTCTTCTCAACCTGATAAATTGTCCATAAGGGATGTTGTTGATGAGGTGATCAGGGTGGAAACTTTCAGCATGTAAAACTGTATTTCTGTCAGTGCTTTTACGATAGAAACCTAACCCAAGAGGACATTATAAAACAACTACTGAGAAGAGAGGCTTTTTGGATAAACGAACTCTCCACTGTCGAGCCGTATGGTATGAATGACTCTCAGGACTTGAGCTGTTTTCTTTGAACTGGATTGTTACATTTATTGTTGTTGTGTGATACATTGTACCCGCTGGGTGATTGTGATTACGTTGCGCTACTCATAACTTGGCTTTCTATTATATTGTATTGTATGTGATGGGTGTATTGCTTCCCTTTTTGATTTATTTGAGTGTTGCTATATTGTACATATCATATGATAACCACAAGTGTTTTTTAAAACTTTTTTGCCATCTGTTGATGGTTTGGGTCATGTGACCGAAGGTATATGAACACACCCAGCAACGCCAGAGGCGAACCTGACGACGCTGAAAGCGAAACGCGTTGTTCATTAATAAAGTATATCAGCAGAGTCTTATCAGTGTGCGGTGGCCGTCTTTTTCTATTGACAAATTTCATGTGTTTGACTTTACTGACGTATCGTCATTCACAACCAAAGTTTGAATGTAGAACCTTGTTTATTTTGTGCTATTGCTAGTTTTACTTCAGTAAAAGCAGGGACTACCCTGATGGAATCCAGTGAGTATACTGTGTTCACAGTGCACTACATGCTAGAGCGCTGAGTGAGGAATCTGATTTGAGACACAGGCTCTCTCTCTGTCTCCTGTACAGTATGATGTCATCAGGCCTGTTTGTTCAGATGATGTCAGGGCAGCTGATAACTCTCAGATGTGCGAGAGAGATTTTTTCCATTACATCTGGTCAACCTTCTCCCTGAGCAGCCAGGACTCGGAGGGATGTCGACTCTGCTCCACGCTGGATACAAACACTATCAACTCTGATTGAGCACAAGTCAGTTTTCAGTCTGATGCAGTGAACCACACTCCCATACTGTCATGGTCAGAAACGTTTCATTCACTGCCTGCTGCACTATTTCTACTGATGGGTTCTGTTGCAGACTCGCATTTGAAAACCGGCTGCGTCACAGCGGCACAACTGTGCCTTTAAATTTTCTTTTGTTTCCCAACATATCCCAAGATTGGTAATGAAAATGGTACGGCAGCAAACAACCAATCAAGAGCCTGGGGATTACACTGCTGTTAGCTAGTCTGGGGCCGTTGACTGGCTGTTTTGGTAGGAAACGGATCCAGGGCGAGAGAGACAGACCTTTCCGTCAAAATAAAAGCACCGAGCTAATAAAATACAGTAAAACTCTTTAATTTAAGGAATATAATTTACAAGAAAGTCCTCTATCCATTAAGTTAACATTTTGCTTTTATTGTATTACAAGTTAAAGCAGAAGTAAGCGATCCGGTGGTTTTGGCTAACTTCTTGTCAGCCGATCTATTGGTCCTCGTCCCTACGTCACCACATTCACACGCATCCCTTGGCTGCACACACAGCCCTTCATGCCGTTCTCTCCTCATTGGATAAAGGTTGTAGGATACAAGGAAAGTTTTCTCCTCGGCTTACAGCAGAGCAGAGTGACTGACAGACCCGTGTTTCAGACCAAACACAGATGTAAATGATTGCTGTCGGAAGATATAGCCTAACTATTTAAGACTTATATTAACACAAACATTCCGCTTACTTCTGCTTTAATGTTTATTTTATAAGTTTTATGTTGGTGAACACTTTTATTTTGGTGATTTCGGTATCCGCTACAGACAGGAACCAGAATGCAGATGAAATTCGGAGGTAACAGACACCAGGCTCTTCGCTTGTCTGAAGAGCCTGGTGACGCGAGGCTAGCTGTTAGCTTAGTTCAACCAAAGATACTCTTGTGACAAGATGGCTCATTACAAGCAGCACCAATGACATGAAATGGTATACACTTCCTGTCTCCTAAGTGGGCGTGGTCGCCTGCACACCCACCTCTTTTCTAAATGTTGTGATTATGTGTGTGAAGTGTGAACAGATAAAAGTTGTTGGTAGAAGTAGCCTAAGCTTTGTGAGCTATTATATTTTCTTCTGCATATTACTTTCACAGCTAACAGTCATGTTTAGCATTACAAAAATTAGCGCAGGCAGGCATCCACAAACGTAACCTAGGAGAACTGTGCCAGATTTCGCAATGTGTGTTGTTGAGTGTGTTTTATGTTGTGTCAAAATGTTCAGAAGATACATGGCTTGTTAAAAAAATGACTAATATTTACTTCTAAAAAAACATATCTTTATATCTAAACCATATCTTTGAGACAATGGTTAAAGCAGATATCAGCTTCACGGCCGTTTCGGCTAATGCTGCGTTCAAGGCAGGCTTTTGAAACCGTAAGTTACAGCTTCAAGTCACAACTACGACTTGGTAGCGTTCCAGGTAACCCGTAGCTCGTGTTTTTACCATCCTGTTGTCTGTGAAAGTTCCCTATAACGGCCACTCGTAACTTCCGACCCGTGAACTCGTACCAGATCGAACTGGTATGACTTCACAGGAAGGAAAAACACAAAGTACGAGTTTCTTTGAACGCACCATGAGTTAGCAGCCCCCGCCCTTGTCAGGCATCAATTGGTCCTCGTGCTACGTCACCACATTCACGCGCATCCCTTGGCTGCACACACAGCCCTTCATGCCGTTCTCTCTCCTCATTGGATAACACTTGTATCCCACAAGGAAAATTTTCTCCTCGGGTTACAGCAGAGCAGAGTGACGGAGAGACTCGTGTTTAGGCTGAAATACTTCATGTAAGTGATTGCTGACGGAAAATAGGACTATTTAGGACTTATATTAACAAAAAACATTCCACTGATATCTGCTTTAAGATATCTGTTAAAAAACAAATAAGTCTTGAACCATCAGGTTATAATAGAAATATCTTTTTCTCTCTCTCTCTCTTTTTTTTTTTTTTTTTCTTACCTCAAACTTTGTGATGTGACAGTAAGGGAAGACACAGCTGGTGATACAGAGTGAAAATCCTTTGTGGGTTTGGACTCCAGAATTTTCATTCTGTCATGCACGACCTCGGTTTTATTAGACTCATCTTGTTACTGTTGGCAGTAGCATTTTACTGTCTTTGTAGCCATACTAATGTTGGTTGGTCAAACAATTCAATTTAAAGTGAAATATTTCTACAACAAATGGACTGGATGGATAAAAGAAATGTTCAAGCCAATAACAGAAGTATTTGGGGGGGGGGAAATAAGCTTTTGCAGTCTTGCTGACCACTTAGAGTGGCTCTCATTGGAAGCCACATAAACCAATTGGCAAACATGCATTCATACAGCATTTTCCCCTATGCCCATAGGGCTTTTCAACCCCCCACACCCCACACTCCAACTCATACATCTTCACACCACTGACACATTTGGGACTCTTAGTCTTAGCTCCATACAGCATTAATAACAAGCCTGTATTAGCACTTAGTCCCAGTTAGTTGGCATTAAAAGGCATCAATGTGGTCCAAAGTCATGCCAAGCAACACAATGAGCTGGTTGTCACATGATTTTCTGATCCTATATTTAGATAAAGCTGAGGTGCTGGTGTTTGGGCCGGGCTTACAGACACCAGTTTGATCAAGTAGCAGCCGATATGGCTCTCAACAACTGTGGGATTTGCTGAAATCTGGCAGCCAGGATTGGCATTACATTTGATCCATCTCCCTCTTTACATCTGAATCTTAAAAACATAACTAAGACTGCCCTTATCTAACAAAGGTAGGCTTACATCTTTTCTGTCTATAATATTCAAACCTTGTCCAGCTGAGCCCTGCAACCAACAATTTTATCTACAACTGAGACATTTGACCACAGCGGACTTGGCTCCATATCCATGTCAAATCATTATGCTAAATCTTACATTATGTTAAACTTAAAGCAGAAGTAAGCGGAATGTTTGTGTTAATATAGTCTTAAATAGTTATATCTTCCGACAGCAATCACTTATATAGAGTGTTTGGTCTGAAACACAGGTCTGTCAGTCACTCTGCTCTGCTGTAAGCCGAGGAGAAAACTTTCCTTGTATCCTACAAGCTTTATCCAATGAGGAGAGAGAACGGCATAAAGGGGCGGTCCTCTCTGTGTGTGCAGCCAAGGGATGCGCGTGAATGTGGTGACGTAGGGACGAGGGCGGGGACTGCTAACTCCATCTGCTGACAGGAAGTTAGCCAAAACGACCGGATAGCTTCTGCTTTAATCTTAAATGTCTGATTTTGCTTCCCACAATGCACCTGTCCAGTCTGTTCTCAGAATTAAACAAGGAGCTGGCTGCAGGATGTTGTTATTGTGCCCCCTCTCTTTGACCACCCCCCCCGCTCATATCAGATGGACTGACATAAAACTCCAGGAGGTATATTTACCTCCCACCAAATTCTCCACCGCGAGTCTCAGCCTCAGTCCTCTATCAAACCACAAGTATGTACAGTAGAGTCCACGTTGCCCTGCCGACAAGATTACTGTAAAGGTTCTGATCACCACTGCAACTCTCTAACCATCTGTTGTTTATTCCCTCAAGCACATGGCGCCCAGCCTGTGTGCTTCTCACTCCTTCTCTCTCTATTTTTATGTCTTTTCTCCTCCCTGTCCTGTCCCTTCATTCAGATCTTCAGTACTGGTCCACCTTGCTCTCACCTCGCCCCATGGTTTGTACTCTCCCTTGTTTACGGATCAGCCCAGTCTCAACCAAATGTCCTCGACTGACTCACTCAGTTACGTAGATCATCTTCCAGGACATTTCCAGGATACAGCTCATGACAGACAGGAATCACACCATGCAACAATATGTTCCTCACTGTGGAAGTATCATACATTATGTGCTTAATCCAAATCAATTGGCCTACCTCCAGCTTGTCATCCATGTAGGCCTACCTAGTCGGCATGTACCCGAACCCAAATACGTTATTCGGAAGAACACAAATAATACTTTGATCTACAGTAGAACAGTTTTTCTGTCCAGAGTTTCTCCTCATTATTCGGGAGCTTTTTTCTAAAGAAAAAGAAACTTGGATGTGTGTTTTGAGCATGGTTTTGAGCCAACTACAAGAGATTAAAACAAAACAGCTGAAACTTTTTTTCAGCACATCATGGCACTGGAGTCTGTAAACACACAAGCGGTAAGAAGCACTGGCCGTCTGAAAAACTTTGTGTCACGTAACATTTAAGCCGTCACCTCACCTCCCTTCACTGATCAACTACCAGGCGGTGGCAGAGTCACTGGCTGTACGCTGCGGTCACAGCGGGTCCCTCTTTTTTTTCTTTTATCGCCAACGAGAGTTATTAAATAGTCCGCTCAGCCGCTTATTGTGAAAGACGTATGATTTTAACGGTAAAAACAACATTAAAGTATAAGTAATCGATTTAATATGTATTTATCTCGTAAGTGACCATGGTATAAGCGGGATAATGCCCTTCGAGGTGTCCGATTATCAGAAATTAATGGACTTTGCGGAAACAACCGGTTCACGCCTCCTCGTCCATTAATTTCTGATAATGGACACCTCGTCGGGCATTATCCCTTACGTATTCCCGTTCTAGTTAGCCGAGAGCTAAAGCGGAAGTTAGCCGGCTAGCTCGGTGGAAGTCTGAATCCTTGAATACAAATAGTGTATTGGCTGTACACCCCTACGTATACCTTGTGACCTGAAATGGGCCTCCCTCCTTCCCTAGAAGCTGGTCCTGCAGCTCTTCTGAGTTAATCTTAATGCTTCTGTGGGGCAGACATGTAGAGTCCCTAGGAGGGAAATTATCTTTTCTGTGGAAAGGTCTCCGCGTTCTAGTCCAGACCAGCAGTCTGCACTGTGTGGTCCAGGTTCTAGATGGCACTGAAAAAAGGGTTTCAGGATAGTCCATGTGGACTGGTTCACAAGTATCATTGCAGCTGATCCAGAGTGAGAGAGGCGAGGAACAAGTGAGATGAACAGCATCCTGATCAGCTTCCCTCTTACTCTTCTCTTGGATCTTCAAGGTGGAACTTCTGTCCATCACCTTTGGTGGACACTGTGTCCTCTTCCACCTCCAGGATCTCTGTTTCCTTAGGTCCCCTGTGGAGAGTGACTGGTGGTGATGTTATAGTTATTGTACACGGTTGGTTTTGACATTGTGCTTTGCTGCTGGACACAATCCATTCAAACCATCCAGAGTTCATGCTGCTTTTCTATGTTCAGCCCCTCCAGGAGGTTCTTCATCCATCTTTACTGCGGTCCAGCCCTGTCAACATCCCTCAGTTAGTCTCAACACCAAGATAATGGAGCTGATTGTCAACTCCTTTCACTTAATACTACACAGTTCATATGTAAATATTGCTGTAAAGCCTGAGGATCCTCTGTGTCAACCTTGAAGAAGATGAATTCCTTTCTTAAACCTGGGCTCTCCATCTTCTATGACTTACACATCTGTAAAACAGCTTTACTACCAGTTTCCCATCACAGGTAGGATGACAAATCACTGTTACACTCTCTCCCCCAGGAAGCAGCAAGATCTTCATGTCTCCAATAGACATTTTCGGCATCACATCATTTATAGTATGGACCCCCTGCATTGTCTTAGGAATGAAGTCCCATTCCTAAATCCAGTAGAAGACATTTGGGATGTGGACAGGGGACTGATGCAGCTGATGAATCTGCAGAGATAAACACGTCAACATGGAGCAGAGAGAATCAGAGGGAAGCTCTTCACATTTTATGGAATCCATGACATAAAGAATCGATGCTGCTCTCATAGCAAAGAGGATCCAGAACGTCACAGTTACAGTACATAGCAAACATAAACTTCATATGAACTCCAAGCATCAGATTTATGTTTGTTCAGTTATTTTCTCCAACATGTTTTCCCTCTCCTGAAAGATGACTCAGTTCATCTTCTTCTCAACAAGCAGTGTACACATCAGCTGTGTGTGTGCTTGCACGTGTTCATGTGTGTGTGTGTTGGCTGCTCCACCTACAGTAAGAACTATAATTAGCTTGCCCTGCCAAAGTAAACATTATCTACCATTGCACACACACACACACACACTGGTTATTTGTTGGTTGATTTTCAGACAGAACATTGTGCGATCAAAAATGAAAATGAACAGAAACAGAGCGACATGAGGACCTGATCAAACTGGTGAGACAACACGTCTCCTTTGTTTCCAGGAACAGGAACATTACAAAAATCAGAGAGAACTTCTCTTTCCACGATTACACCACAAGTGAAGCTTAAAGGGATAGTTCACCCAAAATTGAAATTTCACTCATTATCTACTCACCCTCATGTCAACTAAGAGCTGTGAGAATGTTCAGAGTCCTCTGTGCCTTCTCTGAGTTACGGGGGGGTCCGCGCAGCAGTATTTGTCCATATAATGGTTGTGAATGGATACCACTTTTCTTCGTCCAAAAAGACACACCAAAAAACATCCAAATACCTCCATACTGCTCGTCTGTAATGTCCCTCTTGTATTGAAGCCCCAACATGAGATATCGTTCCGCCGATTTGCACTGACACAGGAAGAGCAGTGAACTGAGACACTGGGAGCTTCTGCTACAAACAAGCTTAAAATATAGACTTATTTCATTTTTTTCGGAACAATTTCTCATGTTGGGGCTTCGATACAAGAGGGACATTACAGACGAGCAGTATGGAGGTATTTGGATGTTTTTTGGTGTGTCTTTTTGGACGAAGAAAAGTGGTATCCATTCACAACCATTATATGGACAAATACTGCTGCGCGGACCCCCCCGTAACTCAGAGAAGGAACGGAGGACTCTTAGTTGACATGAGGGTGAGTAGATAATGAGTGAAATTTGAATTTTGGGTGAACTATCCCTTTAATGCTCCACCACTTTATGCCGTCACGTAAAGAAATGATTCCTGTCACACATTGAGTAACAAGCAAGGAACTAATTCACCTTAAAAGCTGCTCATACCTGAACTATAGCCTCTGACAAACACAGTGAGTTCCTGTAAGTTTAAAGCCCCATACAGTATAAAGGTAGATGTCCATGTGTAGTGTGATTATAAAGCAGCTTTAGGTTCTATATCAATACTGTGAAAGTATCAAAGCCTCAGTCCACAGCTTTTATTCAGAGACAGCACCAATTTTCAAATCTAGAGAAATTCTTTATGTCATTACAATAATTACTGTGTTCTTTGGGTTATCTGTCAGTTGTGTGACTTCCTCCTTACAGGGTGGCCCATGCAAAGACGCTATTGGACTACATGGCGGTAGGGGCTGCTGGACATTACATTGCTATTTCCTCATTTTCCCCCAACTCTGCATCTAGTCTGCAGAATCTCTGCCCTGCGGTGTGAGTGTGTGTGTGGTGAAAAAAGGGGGTTTGGTTTGTTCTGTAACAGAAGAAGCGTTACCTCACAATTTGATCCATGATTCTTAAAGTGCTCACTCTTCCATAGCTTCAGTGTTTCTGCATTAAAGGGATAGTTCACCCAAAATTGAAATTTCACTAATTACAGTATCTACTCACCCTCATGACGACTAAGGGCTGGGAGAAGTTTCAGGGTTATCTGTGGCTTCTCTGAGTTACAGGGGGTCTCGGCGTAGCAGTGCATGTCCGGTTGCAAATGGATACCAACTGTCTTCGTAACAAAAAGACACACCAAAAAACATCCAAATACCTCCATGCTGCTCGTATGTAATGTACGTCTTGTAAATTGTCCCGAAAAAAATTAAATAAGTCTATATTTCAAGCTTGTTTGTAGCGGAAGCTCCTCTTCCCGGTTCGTCAAATTTGGACGAACCAGGAAGAGGAGCTTCGAGAAGCTTCCGCTACAAACAAGCTTGAAATATAGACTTATTTCATTTTTTTCGGGACAATTTCGCTTTCCGGGGCTTCAATACAAGATGGACATTACATACGAGCAGTATGGAGGTATTTGGATGTTTTTTGGTGTGTCTTTTTGTTACCAAGACAGTTGGTATCCATTTGCAACCGTTATATTGACATGCACTGCTACGTCGAGACCCCCTGTAACTCAGAGAAGCCACGGATAACTCTGAAACTTCATTTCAATTTTGGGTGAACTATCCCTTTAACAGCAGGAAAAGAGACAAACTAAGGTCACTTGCCACTGCTTTTTCATTTCAATAAAAAGAAAAAAAAAAGGGAAATTTGTGACAAAACAAAACCCCCCCCCCATCTGTGAACATGAGATCAATTTTCATCAGTTTTGATGGAGAGGACAACTCCCATGTTACCACACTCTTTTGCTCCACCCCTGACAGCTGTGTTTAAAACCAAGCATCAGGATTTTTTGTAACTTCCTGCCTAAGCCCCGCCCACCCAGGTGACCCACAGTCCAACACACACACATCACATCAGGCCTGTTGTTAGTGGAGCTCCAGAGAGAGGCCTGAGAGAAGAGATGTAAAACTACACTGCGATGGCTTTTGGTTCAGCAAACCACAAACACATCTTCTACTGGATCAGCACAGACACTGAGGGAGAGGAAAATATGGACCTGTCATTATTTCTACTTAGCTGATATCAACTAGTAATGATAGAGGCAGCACAACATCCTTTCATTCATCGTTTCCTCTTCTGGTGCTTTCCATATTTGTGAAAGCATGCCTCCTTCATTACGCTGCAGCCGCTGTCTTACTGGAAATGAAAGCTTGAATTGCCTAAAGCCTCTGCCTACACTGCATCTTCATTATCATTGTTAGGATTACTGTTATGATTGTATATTTTACATTTTCTGTCCCTCACTTAGCTCATTTAGTAAAGTGGTTCTTAACCTATCAACTCACTCATGAGTCACACGGCAGTGACAGACCTTGTAGCAGTGTAACATGAAGTTATCCTCTGCAGCAAACACACAGCATGAACCAACAATGTTAATTAAATATATTCATATTTTTTGGTAAATGCTGAACTGAATAAATTAGTTTGCGAATGATGAATGTGAATGTGAGTGGTATTATATTTTACAACAGTATTCCAGCACACTGCATGATGTCTCCATAGGCCACATCGCTACAGACACAGATTTTAATGTTTAAGTCAGTTTGGTGAAGCAGTTTTACAAACTTACAAGAACTTGTACTCATGCAAACTGTGTCCTTCAGGTATATTTCCATATGCCTATCTCTTCCCTGCACCTTGTTTTGGTTTATTTTTTTTAACTTTCAGCAGAATATGTGGTAAAAAGCCTCTCGATCTCGACATCTTTTTCTTAGTTTTTTGTTTTAAATGTGACTCATGCCTTTGATTCTTCAGTGGTACAATAACTCCTTTGGTTTGGAAGTGGCAGTGACTTGACTGGTGGTGATGTATTAAAAAAACAGAACAAATCACAAATGTGGAGTTAATAAAATTTAATAAATAAGTTAATTTTTGAAACTACAGACATATAATTTATTAATTGTATTATTAGTATTAGAAATGAACTGAACATGAGCTCCTGACCTAAACTTAACTCTGTTTTTGCTCTGGCTCTGTGCTCTGTTTGTCCCAGTGGTCACCATGACAGCTTCCAGACATAGGCTACACCAACTTTGCATGAAACCAGCACTGTGCCAGGATCAGTTGAATGTATTGGTGCACTTGGCCCATGTTCACATGCTGTGTAGCCTACACCTGGAGCTGGTAGACCTGTTTTGGGAAACAACCACTTCCCATTCAACAGTAGTTACGATTACTTGCATTGTGTTGTGTCATGTCAGGTCCACCTCCAGCTGACCATGGCTCACATCTGTTTCCTGATGAAAACGTGTGAATCTGCGTGTGAGATTAACTGGAAAATCGTTATCTAATATATTCAGAACTACTTTGTTGTTTGTTTTCTTAAATCCAGTGCCCACCCCCCCTTAAAGAAACCTCGACCAATCCGGATCCCTCAGTTTGGGAACCACTGATTTAATTATCAATCCTTTTTAATACAATAAAAGGTGAACAAATTATATCATATTTTGAGACATGGCCGTGTAAACAAATGACTTCATTAGAAATGTGGGAATAAGCTAATGGACAGAAAACGTCAGAGTGACTCACTTTATGAGAGAGAGAGAGAGAGAGAGAGAGAGAGAGAGAGAGAGAGAGAGAGAGAGAGAGAGACTCCTCTCTCTCTCTTTGACTCAGTATGTGTAGTCGGACGGCTCGCGGCAGCTCTCTGTCTCTCTCTGTGAGTATTAACCTTCATCACTAGTTGTCATTGTCCGCGTTAAGAAGCTGATGTTGTGTCATGTTGTCACGTTGTGTGTCAGGTTAAACTAACCGCCGCTCCGCTCCCCTCCGCTCCGTCAGTTAGTCCCGGCGCTTCTTCCTCCATCAGCGGCGCTGCGTCGCTCCGCTGCCGGCCTCAACTTATCGCACCGGCGCCGACTAGATCATGGAGCCCATGTGCGGTCGTTGAATAGTTAGAATCGTATTATAAGAACTGATTCTGATGTGAGTTATTGTTTTTTTTGGTGAATAAAATTCAGAAAAGAAAAAGAAAAGTCTTCTAGTGGCTACTTTATTTTTAAATGTAGAGGAACATACGCTACAGTAGAAATAAGACACATAAAGAAAAATACAGGTAGAGCAACTAATGTTTCTGTTGGTGTTGATTTTTCTTATTACCGCGTGTTGTCAGATTAATAATAAGAAATGTTGATATGTTGGGGTTTAGAAACGCAGTTGTCGTGACGCTCTTTGTCCAGTAGAGGGCGGTGACTAGTGGCGCAGGCAGGCAGCGACATCCTGATGTTATTAGATACCTGGCTATTATCAATAGTTGTGACTGTGTGAGAAGTGCGTTGTGTCTCTTGAGGAGACTTTATTTGATCCAACAGCTTCGTCTTAAGTTGTCACTTTCTGAATAGTTTGCATTGCAACACATAAATCAAAAGTCAAAGTGCACATTGGTCCCTCTGTAAAGCAAGAGAACACATTAGTAGTAATGACAGAGTTGTAGTCGTGCAGGAAAAATGGCCTCAAGGAAAATAAATCAATCCAAATGTAAGGGCTCAAGTTTGCAGCTGTCATCGTGTGTATGTAAATATCAATTTACACATTTGGGAATATCTGTCTTGTGGCTTTATATTCAGAACATGTGTGAATATTTTCAACACTCAAGTTCACTTTGTTTTGACGAGCTCTCCCATGCTGTATCTTCAACAACACAAATGTTAATATTTCCAACAAGTGAAGTCTTTACACATTTTTTTCTACATTTTGTTTTTACCTCACTCTAAATGCTCAGAGGATTTTTTTTTATTTTTTTCCTTCACCCTGACATGCTGCTCTGATTCATTCTCAGGAAGCAAATGTTTGAGATGATGATGATGATGATGATGATGATGATGGACCTGAGCTGAGTCAGATCCTCACACGTCTGGTCCATGGACGGTTTAGCTGCTGGATGACACAGTGTGTGGCCTTTTGCTTTGTGCTGTAGCTTCAGCTCTTTAAGCTCTGTGGATAGGCTTCACATCAAGTCCCACTGACCGCTCACATTACCCACCACTGTAATTGTTCTTCCTGTCGCTGCTAGCTGACTTCAGAGACGTCTCGTCCTAATGGAGGGTGAAATCTAAAGTCCTGAAAAGTGTTTTCCAAAGATCTTATATCAAACTTTATCTGTCTGGATCAACACTTCAAATAAAACACAGGAGAGGTTCAAATGTGGACCTTTAAATGGACCCTTTAGAGGTTTTGACCACTAGAAAGAAACGACTGTAGAAGTGCATTCGCATGTCACGTTTGTGCAAGCAAAACACTGAACTGCAATTACACAACGCTGCCATGTTGTTTTGGGCAAATGAATGAGGTGGAAATATCTACAAGATAATGTTGTCCACATTTTTAAAAATAACCACAAAGGAACCATATTAGAACATTTCATGAGAACCTGTAGGGATATTAATTTCCAGTTAATTTTATGAAAGGAAAAGTCAGCATGACGGAATGAAAGAGGAACATTTGTGGAAAAAATGTGTGGATGATGTACAGTGAGAGAAAATGTGGATTTAATAACATGAAATGAAGTAATTCATGCTGTTTGTTCTCAGCCGGACACTTAACAGTAAACATGATGTTTGTGAAAGTGAAACAGGAATCAAGAGAAAGCAGTGGAACTAACGGTTTTACAAAACTCAGCTTCATTTTCCAATCGGAGATAACAAACAACATGTATAGATACACACACACAGACACACACACACACACTGGGAGAGAGCGGTAGAGGGAGAGAATCAGCAGTCCTCCAGTTTACACCTCAGTAATCTGTCTGCTCTCTGTCCTCATGGTCCTCCTCTTCCTCTCACTGATATGTTTGTTTTTCCTACAGGGACACTTCGTCTCCTCCTCCTCCTCCTCTTCTCCTTCTCATCTTGGTTTCTTCCTCTCTTCATCCTGCCTTCATCCTTCAGCCGCTGACGTCGGTGGAACATTTCAATCTCCTCTCATATTCAGGTTAATCTAATTATGAAGATTTCCTCTGAGATGCCTCTTCGTCAATGATGGCCAAGATGGAGACTCCATTCTACCACGACGAACACCCTGCCGCTGTCTCCAGCTACGGCCACATCGCCGCCGAGTACGAGCGTTACTCGGCCAACAAGATGCTGATGGGTAAGAAGGCCATGTCCATGGCGAGCGGTCACCACTTCCCAGGAGGGAGAGGCGGGAGCCATAGCAACCTGGGACTTGCCGGCAACAGCTCCTTGATGGCCTCGGCCTCTGCGGCGGCGGCGTCTTCGGGGGACATGAACCTGCTGAAGCTGGCGTCCCCCGACCTGGAGCACCTGATCATCCAGTCCAACCAGGGTCTGGTCACCACCAGCCCCGTGCCCAACGCCCCCAACCCCTTCATGTACCGCAACCAGGCCACCAACGAGCAGGAAGGGTTCGCCGACGGCTTCGTGAAAGCCCTGGCAGACCTTCACAAGCAGAACCAGCTGGTGGGCGGCGGCCCCATGTCCCCGTCCTCGTCCTGCACCGTCTCCCTGCAGGCGTCCTACCAGAGGAACCTGATGTCCGCCGACATGCCCGTCTACACCAACCTGGGCAGCTACAACCCGGGGCAGATGCCGTACCCCGGGGGGCAGATAGCGTACGGCGGCGGCGGCGGGCCGGACGGAGCCCCTCAGCCGCACAGCAGAGGCCTGGACGCCCCTCAGACCGTCCCCGAGGTCCCTCACCCGCCGGGAGACCCCATGTCCCCGCCCTCCCTGTCCCCCATCGACCTGGAGACCCAGGAGCGGATCAAGGCCGAGCGCAAGAAGCTCCGCAACCGCATCGCCGCGTCCAAGTGTCGCAAGCGGAAGCTGGAGCGGATATCCCGCCTGGAGGAGAAGGTGAAGGTTCTGAAGAACCAGAACTCGGACCTGGCCTCCACCGCCGCCATGCTGAGGGAGCAGGTCGCTCAGCTCAAACAGAAGGTCATGAGTCACGTCACCAACGGCTGCCAGATCGCCGTGGGCTCAGCTCCCTCCACCAAGTCTGGAGGTGGAGGAGGAGGAGGAGGAGGAGGAGGAGGAGGAGGAGGAGGAGGAGGAGGAGGAGGGGGCACCAGCAGCGAGGACTCCAGCTGCTGAGCAGACAGGACGGGGGAGATAACAAGTTATTTCACAATTTTGGGTATTTTACCAAAATGTTTTATTTTCTTGCTCCTGCAGAGCGAGCAGCGAGCGAGCAGCTCTGCGTCAACGGCGTCTCAACCAGACAGATGGATGTTTAAAGGGATTTACGCTGCCTGACAGTAAATCACCGTCAGTCATCCAACTGGAGGAGGCAGAGCTGAGAGGAGACCCAGCTCCAAACTTTGGATTTTTAATTTTGACTGTGAATATTTAAACAACAAATGCAGAGGGACTGACTCTACAGACTGTTGCTGTTAAGAGACCTGATCTATTTATTTGATGGCAGTTTGCAGCCCGATGATGATATTCTTTATAAACTGAACTGGAAACTGAGAGGTGATTTTCCAGCACTGGTAAATATTTTTATTTATAGTAAAAAAGGAGACAAAACAGAGAACCAGAGGCAAGAAGAACTCTCATAAAAAAAACATGATCAAAAAAAGTCAGTGATGTGTGTGGATGTGATGTAATCAGACTACTATCTGCAGCACAGCTTTGTAGTTACTATTTACACTAATCAGAGTTTTCACAATTTTTTTTCAAAACCCAGTGAAGGTCTCACTCCAAATGACGCACACAGCAGTGTGTTGGGCAATCTCAGTACTTTAACCTGCGTACTATTATTTCACTATAATCTAATTGTGTTCCTGCACATGAGTAACTGTGGATTTACAAAGACGTCCAGCTGTGTGGTGTTTCAGTCATCGTCAGGTGGAACCTTCTCTCAGTTCTTTCTATAACTTTCTGGGAACAGAGCTGGAGGAAACGTTCGGGGAGGATGTCCGCATCTGGTTTCACTTTATTTATTTTCTCTGTTTTCAGTTTGCTCAGATTATAATGAGGTTGAATCACTTGTAACACCTTTTTTATTTTATTTTATTTTTCTACTTTTCAGAGAGAGAATTTCTCTTCAACTCAACAGCAACTTCAGATTCAATGTTGATTTCTATTCTCTGCAGCAGGAGGAACGATACTGTCAGCATCACTGTAAACATGAAGTGTTTTCATATCTCTTTGGTTCTCATCTCATAAAATAGCATTTAACAAACAAGATATGACTGTTGAATAGCATTCATTATTGTGATGATAATGGTAACCTGTCACTCCTCAACTCATTAAAGGGATAGTAGCATTTTTTTTCTATCTACAAAATCGAAATCTCTGGGCAGGGCTATGGGCTGGCGTTGCTAACGGGAGGAGTGCAGAGAGTCTTCTACTGCAATTAAAGTACTTAGGGGCTATTTGTAGATCATACAACCCCACTTTTTAAAAAAAATGCTACTATCCCTTTAAGTTTGGTGGTTTGCAGGCTATACAGAAGCCCACCTTCAGCCACTTTTTGCAGGAGGTACTGGGCTTCCAAAACAGAGAGAATGATTTCACAGTGTGACGCGAAGGCCCCGGTCTGTGATCATGATTGTACATCAAGAGGAAATGACTCAGAGCCCCAAATAAAACCCTCTGGACTGTGTACATTTATATGAATATAATCATCTTTGAGGAGGATGTAGGACCCTGGGGGGGGTTTCTGAGGTCCAGCACTAGAGTGGGTCCTTGAGGATGTAGAGGTTGTTAGGACAATACAAGTCTTTGTCCTGGAGAAGGTTGCAGAAGTCCCTCAACACATTCTTGATGTTCATAAAGATGCTGTAGAACCTCCTTGATAATGTTGATATCATTTTCACAGATACATGACAGACAGTCAGAATTTACTCTTTGATACAGTAATTGTGCACATTTGGATTTCTTTATTGAGGTTTCTTGTGTGAATACGCAGATATACAGAACACAGAGTGAGCACTTTACTACCACAATGTGTTGAAGCTTCTGAGGGCCAGGTTGGTTCACGGACTCAGACTCAGACTTTGATCATCTGCTGCCTCAGCACAGACCCAGATCCACCAGAGAAAGGCAAGGGGAATTTATTTGTAAAGCCCGTTTTTAAAAACAGTTTGTCTGAAAGGGCTTTACACAGCATCATGACAACATCTCTGCCTCTGCAGGTCTTTATCTGTCCAGTGTTGGTGAGTGTGTGTCCACTGCAGCCTCAGGTGACCATAGTGGAACCTGGCACGATCTCTGCAGCTGTAGTCCACTCCACAACAAGGCTGGACTTGTTGTTTGTCTGAAGCTTTTTTTGCTCTGAACACTTGCAGGGTGGTTATCTGAGTGACTCTGGAGGCTTTTGTTGTTGCCTCACTCTGAGTAAAACCTCCAAAGGCTTTTTGAGTGAAAATCCAGGAGATCAGCAGTTTTAGTCACAGAGTCAGACTACCTGACATCACACTTATTCCTCACATCAACATGAAGTGAAGCTCCTCACCTGGATCTGTAGGATTTTATCCCTCATCCTGACATCATGTGATTGGCTGATTGGATAATTAGCATGAAGTAGCAGGTTTACAGGTGTTCCTATAAGTCCTCAGTGAGTATTTATCTTGGAAAGGGCAGATTGGCTCTTTAATATCTCAGCACTTATTTACTAAAAGCAAACATGATGTTGTTCATAATGTTTGGTGATTACCTACACATTCTCATGGAGATAATTTCCCTTTCTAACTGACATTATTTTTGTACTGACTTTACTGTGCAGTCAGCATGTCAGTATCATGTTACATTACAGCTGTCAAATAATAATTAAAAAAAACAAAACAATATTAAACTGCAAATGAATGAAATAAACAAGTGAGCAATAAAAAAGATGAATAAAGAAAATAAGGTTCCACTATATTGAAGATCTTACTTGGAGGTGAAAATAGCATTTCCATTGCAGTTGCATGTTTTCTTTACATGAGAGGCTTAACGAGTGTCAAGCAAATATTTTTTACTTGAACTAGGCTTTTGACATCTCTAATGATTCTATTTTTGTACAAATGTATAATAGTTGTTATTGATATACTGGTCATGTGTGATACAATCTGATTTCATCAGGCAATTGGTCTCTATTTATTATGAATATCTTTTGTTATACAGACATATTTGTTTCTTTCACACTGTTCTATTGTGTTGAGATGTTTGTGTAAATATATCAGTGATAAAATATTCACCTGCTGCTTTCTTTCTTCTTACTTTATGGTTATGAGGTCAGGAAGGAGCCCCAGGATGTAGTAGGTGTATCCTGCTGAACATACATTAACATATGTACATACATTAAAGGGATAGTTCACCCAAAATTGAAATTTCACTCATTATCTACTCCCCCTCATGTGGACTAAGGGCTGGGAGAAGTTTCAGAGTCCTCCGTGGCTTCTCTGAGTTACAGGGGGTCTCGGCGTAGCAGTGCATGTCCATATAACGGTTGCAAATGGATACCAACTGTCTTCGTAACAAAAAGACACACCAAAAAACATCCAAATACCTCCATGCTGCTCGTATGTAATGTCCTTCTTGTATTGAAGCCCCGAATTGCAAATTTGGACAAACCAGGGTCTGTCCTCTTCCCAGTTTGTCCAAATTTGATGAACCGGGGAGGAGGAGCTTCTGCTACAAAACAAGCTTGAAATATAGACTTATTCAATTTTTTTCGGGACAATTTCGCATTTTGGGGCTTCAATACAAGACGGACATTACATACGAGCAGCATGGAGGTATTTGGATGTTTTTTGGTGTGTCTTTTTGTTACGAAGACAGTTGGTATCCATTTGCAACCGTTATATGGACATGCACTGCTACGCCGAGACCCCCTGTAACTCAGAGAAGCCACGGATAACTCTGAAACTTCTCCCAGCCCTTAGTCCACATGAGGGTGAGTAGATAATGAGTTGAATGAAATTTCAATTTTGGGTGAACTATCCCTTTAAATACCTCTTCATTTAGAAGCCAGGAGTCAAAAGGTAAATGGGTGAGTGAGTCAGTGAGTGAGTGAGTGAGTGAGTGAGTGAGTGAGTGAGTGAGTGAGTGAGTGAATAATAAATTTACAAGTAATGATCAGCTCATACAGTAAGAGTAATGACTACTTCCTGATTCAATCTGAATGAGGCCAAACATTAAATATACAGGATGAAACTCGGAATATGAGATGAAACAATCTGACAACATCAAAGGATTTGGATGTCTTCATGTTTCCTTCTTTACTCATACTGTATGGCTGTTACTTCAAAACAAAGTCAGGATGAGTGAATCAGCCCCAGAATCTAGCAGCAGCAATCCAGAACGATGAACACATCAACACTGTAGCTAATGAATGTAGAGGCCAAAATAACACTGGTAACCATTCTTAACATGATTCACCCAGTGGAGAAATGTTTCACTGTTAAATAGCAGGAGCCTGAGTTCACTGAACCTCACAGTGAAACCAGTTCCACAGAAAGAAACGCCCTCCACCTCTCAGGAGCTCCACACAGCAGCCCTACAATCTTCACCCATCACTCACTGTAGTATGACCAGAAATAAATGTATGTGTGAAAAGTGCACTGCATAATCTATGCAAGATGTGAAGTGCAGGGGTTCTTTTGCTCAAGTTGTTAGGGTGTGTGCCACATGAGAATTACCTGAGTAATGAATACCTGTTGATTTCTGGAGAGCTGGATGCTGTAACAAGCCGTTTCTATGTGTTTCCTGTCTCTTTTCACTGGCTTTGTCAGAGAGGCTTTTGTGTTTTTTGGGATGTTCGAGGAGTTAGCTGGTGAGTTTTATTATAGAAGCTGGTTGTCCTTGGTAAGTTTGAGTAAAAAGCTTAAGAACAAAGCCAATTTATGGGATTTACCTTTTCTTTTCCCAGAGGTTTAAGCAGCTGATCAGTCACTGACAAAAATCTTTCAAAAAATGGTTACCATTTTATTAGAGAGCAAAAGAGATGACATCATAAACATCACTATTTAGAGCTTCTGAAAAATAAAATGTTGTATGTAGTATATCTGTAGAGCTCCTTCTCATATTGACATATTAAAGCATCAGGATGACAGTGAACGAAAAGCTAATATGAAAGCTGCCATGTGTTGGCGGACAGCAGCAGTATGACCTGAGGAGACACTGTGACACTGATTGACAGGAGTCTGGACTCAGGACTGTTGTTGAGAGACACATGCAGTGTGAGACGTCTGAGACAACACCAACAGAGAAGCAGCCACAGCAGCAGCAGACAACTCACTGAGAGGTTCAGGAGATCCATCAGACTGTACAACACCTCAGGCTTGTTATTGTCTATTGTTTCATCATTAACATTACATTATTATTTATTTATTAGAAACATTCTTACGCATTGGTTCTCAACACAGATACATAGGAATAACTGAGGAATCAGGAGTGTACTTTGTATTTATTGTCTGCTAGAACAACTCAGCTGATGGCCATTTGGTTAGCTGAGGGGTTATCATCACCATCATCATTTGCCCCTTAAAGTTAATGCAGCTCATTTGGTTTCATAGAAAGAAACAGCTGCATTAAAATGACAAGATATGGTACTGAAATTTATGTTAAAATGGGAAATAAAATGGGCCCCAAACTGACACCTGGGGGACACCACAGGGCAAAGCAGCATAGTCTGACAGAGTCTTACACCATGTTATCTAAAGGGTGGAAGGGTGTCCCAGAAATGCTCACAGAGGTTTATTCTTGATGGTCAACAGTTTCAAATTCTGCTTGAAGATCTTACAAAAACACATCTGAACAATAACATCGGCAGACATGAACACTTTCAGGAGAAAAGTGTAAATGAATAAAGTTCTGTCTATTTTCTCAGACCTGCACCCTCTACCAGAATACCCATAAACTCACCCCACTACAGCAAACTTTGCAACTAAGGACTTGTGTGATCTTTCCAACAGAGATCAAGCACAAAGCTTATTACTGAATGTTTATTCATCAGGTGAATATTAAAGGGACAACGAGGAGTTTTGGAAAAGCGAAGCGTTTTCACACTACATTTATGAGCCTCCTCGCACCGTGAAATTCTTTGACGAGACAGACTCATGTTTTCATTCATCAAGAATTAAAGTCAGAGGAATTAAAGTCAGAGGTTCGAAGACGATCACATACCGTGAAAAAATGGCGATTCGGCGGCGTTATTCTCATGACTCGCCACGAAACCGAAAGTAGAGAAAGCTGGTCGGCTCGCCCAGCATTTCTGCCACCACTAATAATAACAAAATAACAATAGAGACAAAACGATATATTTATCGAAAATGGAGCCATTAACAAGTGTGGGTAACGTAGATTCATCCACATTAATATGAGACTTTTTTATAACCAAATAGAAACTCCTCATTGTCCCTTTAATTAGGAAAACAGGGTTTGGGTGTTCTTTTGAGAATTTATATACAAGAGCTATACATTCATATAGTTATACATTTTGCAGATTACAATGTTGCTGATTAAAAGACAAACTGAATCAAACTTTAAATGGAGAGCTGTCCTACTCAGTTTTAGGTTTATAAAGATTTTACTGGAATTTTGCAAACTTCTACCTGAACACATGTAAGATTTAATTTATAAGATTTTTAGTTTTTTTGCAACATTTTTTTGGGGGTGAAGTGAAAGTGATCCAACCAGTTGTTCGGACGTCGTTCTGCTGGTTTGTACTTTGCTCTGACTTCACACGGACGCGTTCAAGTTTTGAACTGTTAGGTAGAAAACGTTGTTGCTGTTTTTCCATATTCTACTCCAGATGGAGTGACCCACTTACTGAGAGAGAGGCTCTGTGCCATTTGTGGTGACTAATACCCCCTCCACCCACACCTCAACACACACACACACACATACACGTACACACACTCGCATAGGGAGAGAGAGAGAGCAGCATTAGTGCGCTTGCTGTCTTGTTGTTTCTCTGTGTTTTTGCTGTCTGATGGTTGTGTTTGTTAAAAGATAAAGATGTTTGTGAATAAATGGATGTTGACAGTGAACGTCAGTGCCTGTTATTGTAGCCTTAAACGTCGTCAGCTGAGAAACCTCCAGTCCACTCACTGCTTCCATATGCCAGCTGATGAAAACTCAGACCTTTTGATCAAATCAAAGGACTTTTTTGTAGCTCCAGAGTCAGATGACCTTTGTTATTTGCTAAGAAAACAGAACAGCTGTACCAGGGCTCATGTTCAACATCTTGTTAAATTCAGGGGCCAAATCCCTCTGATGAAGACCGATGGCTTCACAATGAAGGCATGGATTGGTGGATCCTTCTTGGTCCAAGCTATCCTATAAGATGCTACTGATATTTGTTGAAGAGTGAGAATGACACCCCACCCCCCCTCTCTGCTGCCCAGTGTAGAGGTTGGTCAATGCTGGTTCACATTAAGATACACCAGCTCGCGATCTCCACTCGGTAAAACAATCTTTATTTATTCAGGTGAGTCCCATTGTGATAAAATATCATTTTTAATCTAATAAGGAAAAAGGATTTTTTTAAAAAGATTACCTTAATGTACTGTACATAAAAATACAATAAAAGCAATTTATGGAGGATGTAAAATACAAATTAAGAAATTCAAAACTGTAATAAAAACAACACACCCCAGAAGGCTCAGCAATTAAAATAGATGTTTCCTGTTGGAAGGGTAAGAATGTTATCTTAGAAAACTGATGATGATGATGAGTGGTAGACTGGGATTTTATAAACATGGTTTGTAACACAACACAGTGGTTTGTAACACAACACAGTAATAATGTTCATCACAGCCTGTGCAGCTGAATCTTGTGGTTCTACTGTAGTTACATTCCCAGACCCGCAGCCATAATGGCCTCTCCTGGTCCCACCTACTTTTCTGGTCTGAGTTGATCTTTCCTGTCCGGTTGTTCTCTTGCCTTGTCTTTGAGAGTTGCTCCATCTCTGTGGACCCTAATGATGTCATTAGTTCTCGAATTTGCATAATACCACCCCTACCTGTGAGTACCTGTACCGGTAGAGGGGGCGGGGCAAGGTGAGCAGTGGCTCATTTGCATTTAAAGGGACAGGCACTGAAACCAGCCGTTCTGAACAGGGCTGTTTGGAGAGGGTGAAAAGAGCTGTGATGTTTGATCCTTAGGGGATTTTGACCGAAGCATGTCACAGACATGTCTTTAAGACACCTGGGGACTATTTTAATTTGTGAAAAAGGGGCATAATATGTCTCCTTTAAATTATAGTATAACAGTCTATATACCATTTTCTGCATCGTATGCTTACTTTGATACTTAAGATCAAGGATCAAGGATTTTAATATTTCCTTCACTGATTGAAAAGATAAAACATAATCAGTTTCTATTTTTCAGGAGCATCTTCTCTCATTCCGACTCTCTTTTCTTCCTGTGTGATCATTTGAAAATGTATGAAGACTCAACCTGAAGACGAACTGAGTCTGCTGGGGTCACATGAATAACCACACTGCATGTTAGGGAGACAAAGAGGAATTCTGGGACTGGTATGCAAATCAGCTTAATTTAGGTTCCTACTCCGCAGCTGACCTCAGGTCAGAACACATCAGCTCTGAGCCCCACCCCCGCAGCAGCATCCAGTCCAGTCAGGCATCCTCCCTCATTCCCTGCTTCTGCCTCATTAAATATTCATGAGACACACCTGAGGCATCAGCAAGCCCACCTTCCACCCTGAGCGGTGATGTCATAACGGGGTGAGGGTGGATTTCTTGATGTAAGCGGGTCTGTGGGGGAGAAATGATACAACATGGTGCATGTCAGTGTGCGTCTGACAGGAGGAGACCTGACTGTCTGACAGTAGCTGACTAACAGCTGAGTCTGCTTCACCTCCTCTGTCAAACCGTGTCATCACCTGAGCTGTCAGACCGCCTGCAGGATCTGCTGGCTCCAGAACCTGAGCCCTGCTGTGATGATGAACAACGTCCATTTTCATTGTGACTCTGATCCTTGAAAAGCTCAAGCAACACAGCAACGCAGTGACGCCGGTCTGTGATACAAAGCAGAATGAAGACATGACTGGAGAGTGACAGCCTATAAGCTGATTATGTTGAGGGGAAGCAGAGGCAGGAGTGTTCCACTCTCAGACCTGACAACCTTCAAGACAGTCCACCACGTGTGTGTGTGTGTGTGTGTGTGTGTGTGTGTGTTGGCTGTTGTATTCCTATTGTCAAAAACAGAAAAAAGGACATCTTTTCCTCAGAATGTCTCATGCCAACATGAGCTCTTGTATTCAGATCTGTGGTTTGTTTGCTTTGTTTTGATTCAGGGGATAAACTAATACAATTGTTGCATTCTTCTTTTTGGGTCAAAAAATGCAACAATTGGGTTAATTGTTCTCTCAGTGGTCGGAAATCCTACCCGGGAAAAACATAAACCATGGAATAGAGGTGTGAATGGGCCTGAAAATTAAAACCATGGCTGAAGCCCAGACCCGATGCCTTGAAAACAACTCCATCTCGTAACGTGCCGTTATTATCTCATAGTGTGGTGAATGTGCAGGTCACAACTTGTCCACCAGAGTGTTTTGGAGTTGTTGGATTGTGTATTTGATGAGTTTGATGAGGTAAACCAAAAAATTCCATTAGCCTCTGTAGCGTAGCTCTGAGCAGCTCACGGCTCTGCTCCGCCGATCTAAAAACAGTTTGCTCCGACAATTAAAGGTAACGAACCTACACCTAAAACTATAGGGATTATGACAATGGCCGAATTTGCCGGCTCTCCCGACATGGTGATTTACATATTCCGCTACATAGCCAAGACGGCAATCCTTGAGGGTGGGAAGTGTCCATCGTTCCACACTCAAACTTTTGACCGTTATATAAGTGCACCATCCAGGTACATTTTACCATATTGTCAGTGTGAATGCACTTACATACTCAATATTCAAATTGAGACACAGCATGTGAGTGTGTGCATTGCCATCTCCATGTGGCCACGTTATAGACTGGTGACCTGTCCAGGACCCTATCAGTCAGCTGGGATTGGCTCCAGCCCTGCCTGCAACAATGGGTGGATGGTGCTGAACAGATGGTGGGGAAACTCTGTGGGAAGCTCGTCAAGATTAAAGGTTTGGATGGAATAATATATTTACATTAATAAGTTGATAACTTAATTTGCCTGGTACCAGTAGGCTACATAGCCATACATCATAGAGTCGACTGTGTGCAGACAAACATCTCTCCAGTCAGTAACCATGCAGAGTTATCAACTCATATTGAAAGTTGGAATAAACACATGTACATGAGCAGATAAGACATGAAGCCCACATCAGCCTGACATGCCTGTGTTCTGCCCTCTGATTGGTCTGCTTCACTCTCTCTCTTTCTTTCTGTTGAAGTTGTTGGCTGAGTCAAATAGTTACTGCCTGTTACATAACCACACACACACTTGCACACGCACACACAGTTTTCAGCTGTGCCTTTGTTTAGTGTTTGGGTTTGATGTTGCTATGGCGACAGTGACTAGAAACAAAAACAGAGGTAGAAAATAAGAAGAAAAGCCTGACAGAGGACTGTAAAACACATCTGTAAACATTTAAACTCATCCAATTAATTATCCAGCCAATCAGGGGCTGTGCTGGGATGTTTTTAACTTCTTTTCACAAACCCTCACCTCACTGCACGCTGGGGAAAGCTTTGTTTTAACGAATGGTTACAGTAAATACATGGAAATCATCCATTCATCCAAATGACTGAATGATTGGAGGGAAGTGAATGAATAATATATATATAAATGAATGTGTGAGAATGGAGGTATAGATAATGACGTGATCCTGCTGGTGAGAAGCTGAAGTTAAAGTTGTTATGTAACCGAGTTTACTTGTTCATCAGAGAAAACAACAATTTTAGCATTGAAACAACAAAACAACGTGCAGAGACAAACATCCAGCCAAGATTGAAAGAAAATCACATCGATCCTCAGCGATGTCCTGAGTCTGATGGAGGGATGATGGAGGTGTGCAGGGATGAAGGGATGGATGGATGGATGGAGGAATGTATTATTGGCTCTGTAGATGTTTGAGGGTGACTCAGATGCTCCGCCCACAGACACGCTGAGTCACCACGAATTGCCAAGTACTGTGTGTGTGTGTATGTGTGTGAGTGTATGTACCTGATTTAAATGTCAGTAAAGTGAGAGTCTGACTATTTCTCACAGTTTTTTTTTCTCCTGCTCTGATTGGACGACAAGACTCTGAGGGGTTCTAGCAGGAACGCACACTTAACGATCTGCAAAATAAGAACTTGTTCACCGCACCACCACGTCGTTCAAGACTACATTTCCCAGAAGCCCCTGCTGGTTGACTTGTTGCCTCATCGTGTTTATTGTCTCCGTGAGGGAAATGTGTTTTGCAATGAGATGAAAAACACACAACACAACACAGAACAGACAATAAAGTTCCGTGAGGAGGAAAGAGGAGGAATCTCCCTGCACATGCACCACCCAGCTCAGGATTCTGTAACACCCACATCCCGACAGATTTATAGAGAGCACTTAAAGAAAAAAGTATGACAGGGAGATTGTGTCCTTTTAGTCTTCACAGCTGGAGCCCTGAGGAGGGAACTCCACCTCCTACAGAAAGGATGTAGACCTGTTTCCACCAGGGTACAGGCAGCTGACTGACCCTGAGTCTGTCTTTCTGTTCAGACTAAGAGTGGGGACACACTGTTGCAAGGAGAGATGGCATCAAATGCACAACAGAGCACACACACACAAACACACCCAGTGGAGGGAGTGAGCTGCCTGCGTGTTTTTGACTTGTTTCAGAGCTGCTCACTCTTACATCCCTGAGCAGTGTAGCTGCAGTGTAACAGCACCACGAGTGTTGTGTTTACATCAGTACCGATCAGAAACAGAAGCAGTGGTCATTGCAGCTTGTACATATCTTTATATTTTATCCACACTGCTATTTGGAGTGGATTAATGACCAGCAAAGTTTTACTGTGTTTTATTACTCCATGATAATCAATATCTCTGTCTAAAATCCTGTGTCTTTTGCAGAGTCAATAGGTAACACTTTATAAGTACACACTATTAAAGGGGTAGTAGCATTTTTTTTAAAAGTGGGGTTGTATGATCTACAAGTAGCCCCTAATTACTTTAATTGCAGTAGAAGACTCTCTGCACTCCTCCCGTTAGCAACGCCAGCCCATAGCCCTGCCCAGAGATTTACAACATACAGTGTTGTGAACAGACCCAAAGAAACGGCCTATTTTCGTGGCCTAAAAGAGGTTTTACCTGAAAAAAAAAAAAAAAAAACACAGTTCCATTGTTCGCTATAATATAATTTTTCCAGCCCCTCAAAGTGCAGGAAAAATGCAGTTTTTATTTGGACCTAACCAACTCACGTATCCCTCCGCCCAGGGTTAGCGCCCGCCGATCAGCAGTTGGTACTTTAAAAAATGCTACTATCCCTTTAAGAATTAGTTAAGCATTAATAAATACTGAATTCTTCATTTATAACGCATGAATACTCATTAGTATGTAGTTTATAAATACAGTTAGAGCTTATCAGTGATGAGCAAAACATTTTTAACTGTTTATAAACTACATACTAATGAGTATTCATGTGTTATAAATGATGAATTCAGTATTTAATGCTTAACTAATGCTTAATAGTGTGTACTTATTATAAAATGTTACCAGTCAATTTTTCATTGACAACAAACACCTTATAGTGAGTCCCTATATTGTTCCCATAGATAAACATGTTGTGCAGTAAAATGTGTAATGCATCAAACACAGTTAACATAAGACAGTGAATAAGACCATTAAAAACAATGACTTAAAGCAGATATCAGCTTCATGGCCGTTTCGGCTAATGCTGCGTTCAAGGCAGGCTTTTGAAACCGTAAGTTACAGCTTCAAGTCACAACTACGACTTGGTAGCGTTCCAGGTAACCCGTAGCTCGTGTTTTTACCATCCTGTTGTCTGTGAAAGTTCCCTATAACGGCCACTCGTAACTTCCGACCCGTGAACTCGTACCAGATCGAACTGGTATGACTTCACAGGAAGGAAAAACACAAAGTACGAGTTTCTTTGAACGCACCATGAGTTAGCAGCCCCCGCCCTTGTCAGGCATCAATTGGTCCTCGTGCTACGTCACCACATTCACGCGCATCCCTTGGCTGCACACACAGCCCTTCATGCCGTTCTCTCTCCTCATTGGATAACACTTGTATCCCACAAGGAAAATTTTCTCCTCGGGTTACAGCAGAGCAGAGTGACGGAGAGACTCGTGTTTAGGCTGAAATACTTCATGTAAGTGATTGCTGACGGAAAATAGGACTATTTAGGACTTATATTAACAAAAACATTCCACTGATATCTGCTTTAAAACAATTAGTGCCCCAGTGCTAATCAAGATGCTTAAGAGTCTCCAATAAATACCAATTAAAACATTCCAAAACACAAAAAAGAAGGCAAAAAAGCACAAGACTCCAGAAAGGTTTGTGAAAATTGTGCAGTGTTTCCTTAAAGCTTGTTCACTAGTGTGATTGCAGCTGGAACAAAGCTGTTCTTAAAGCACTTGGAGGTAAAAAAAAAAAAAAAAAAGAAAGAAAAAAAAAAAAAACCTCTGTCAAGAGGGAAGAAGCAAATAAAATGACATACCCTATTTCCACACAAAAAATGCAAATGCTACAAGCTGATTGACTGCTTTTCCACTGCCAGTCACACACATCTGCAAGAAGAGACGTCATCAAATGCACTTACGTAGCACACACCCACCCTGCGTTTGACTTTGCTAATTTTGGTGGAAAAAGGATGTAAATGTAATTCCAGACCAGTAGCAGAGGATTCTAAATCCGATCTGGTGCAGGTTCAACAGCACACACCCAGAGAAGTGAGGCATCACGCTGAGTGGTGGGAAGTATGGAAGGAAAAAATCCCACAAACCTGCTAATGTGAGTTCAAAGACAAGATCCTGCACTGAGAGAAGACTTGAGTGGTTTATGAGTGTGAAGGACCAGAGAGCGGGTGAACAGCAGAAATGGATGGATCTCCATCTCCATCCGGGTCTCCAAGTCTGTCACAGAGAGCAGCTCTAGATTAGTCGAATCCTACCAATGAATTACGTCAAAAACGTCCGGTGGAATTGTATGTTTATGTTTCCATGGTTTCAGTAGTCACATAAATGCATGGATCTTTTTCTTTTTCCTCAAAAATCTGTAAAACACATGGGTCATCACGCCAGCTTACAATGGATATCACAAAAGTGGACATTCATTGTTAAAAGCCAGCGTTAATTAATCCATGCGTTTAACACAACTATGAGAACTACAGAAACCATGGAAACGTAAACATACAATTCCACCGGAAGAGCAAAACCGGCTTCTGTTTTTGATGTTCGGACACTTGTGGATAACAGTAGGCTATAACACAGTTGCTAGGAAAGCCACTTTGATCCTATGAAACGTTATCATCAACAGCAATGTCCAATTAAATAGAAATTCTAAATAAAAACTTTACGTACCAATCCTTGCCGCTGCTGAATCATTGTGGGCGGAGATTTACCCAATGTATTCATTTATAATTTATAAACCAATAAAAGCTGTAGGCTCTTTGATGCTATTTATAAACCAATAAAATTCATATTTTGATCAACATTGTGTCTCAAATTATTTAATTCGCTCGTAAGCCGTATAATAAGCAGGATAATGTAGAGTGAGCCAGTCGTTATGGAGAAACAAAGGGGTTAATTTCTCCAATTGTCGGTGCAAGCTGACTTTAGATCGGCGGAGCAGAGCCGCAAGCTGCTCAGAGCTATGCTACGGAGGCAACGACCGGCTCAATCTACATTATCCCTTACACATTACACTGATACCATTGTTAGCTTTGGCGGAGTGTGGAATTTTGCTGATGTGACGACTCCCTGAAGAAGTCTGTGAGATGCTGTTGAAAGCTGCTTACTGTTTTTGAGTTGAGGGTAAAAAATTGGTCCCATGAACTTTCCTCTGTCAGATTTGTCCAAACTTTTTTAAGCTTCATGACTCTGTGGTCGCCTCAGCTCTATATTTGGTTGTTGTTTGTTTGTCTTCACGTTTAATGAGCTCAGACCGAGGTTGCATAAAGCCTGTGTGTCAGAGCGGCTGTAGCAGAGGGCTCCGGACAGGTACGCTCCTTGGCTGTCACAGCTCATCAGAGGCTGCCACACTGTGATGCCAAGGCGCCTTTTTTCATGCTGTAAAAAGTGACGAGGCTCGAAAGGAAACTGCTTTCAACTCACTGAGGCAGAAAATATAAACTTTGTAAATTTAGAGTTAGACGTTTGACAAATGAGGCTTTTGTATTATAGATAGATATAGATAGATATCCCAACTTTGACTCCATCCAGCACCTTCAGGATGGACTGGAACATATCCAGCATCCAATGGTTCCCAACATCACTGACTAAACCCTGCAGCCAGGTTCCAAAGTCATGTGAAAGACAGTCACAAACAGTGAAGCAGCCACTCTTAAACCCCCTTGTTCTCTGGTAAATAACCTGTTAAAGGGATAGTTCACCCAAAATTCAAATTGCACTCATTATCTACTCACCCTCATGTCGAATAAAGGCTGGGAGAAGTTTCATTTGCAAATGGATACCAACTGTCTTCGTAACAAGAAGACACACCAAAAAACATCCAAATACCTCCATGCTGCTCGTATGTAATGTCCGTCTTGTATTGAAGCCCCAACATGAGAAATTGTTCAGAAAAAAATTAAATAAGTCTATATTTCAAGCTTGTTTGTAGCAGAAGCTCCTCTTCCTGGTCCGTCCAATTTGGACTGTAACTCAGAGAAGCCACAGGTAACTCTGAAACTTCTCCCAGCCCTTAGTCGACATGAGGGTGAGTAGATAGTGGCCCTCATTTATGAAACTTGCGTACACCAGAAAAATGGGTGTACACCAAATTCAGAGAAGGCACGAAGGACTCTGAAACTTCTCCAAGCCCTTAGTCGACATGAGGGTGAGTAGATAATGAAAAAAATTGAATTTTGGGTGAACTATCCCTTTAACCTGCTGAAACGACGCATACCGCCACCTATAGTGTTGAGGAGGCCGACATGCTTCGGTCAACTATTGGATTTTCCCTGTTGCATGTAAACTGGGTCAAGGAAAGAATTCCAATGAGACGCCCAATTCAGAAACACAGCATAGGGATGAAAGTGTGAGCTGAAATAAGTTTTAAAAACACACAGTCATTCATCGAAACGCGTCACATGGAGCCTTTTTACAGGAGAACCCACCCAGGATGAGACGTAACAGATGTGTTTTACCAGTCTGCATGGCGGCTATAGCAGCTCACTCCCTTTCTCATGCATCTGTCTGTGTGTGTGTGTGTGTGTGTGTGTGTGTGTGTGTGTGTGTGTGTGTGTGTGTGTGTGCGTGCGTGCTGTGTCGGTGCATATAATATGATGACAGTGCTCCTCGCAGTTGTGTGTGTCCTCAACTAAAGGGCAAGCTCAACTGACAGACAGTGGAGAATGGGTTAACAAGTTTTTATTATTGTATATCTGCTAATTTTAGTGGAAGTGAAGACAACAAAAGTCCTGATGAGTCCTGTTTTGGATGTGTATTTTTTTTTACAGTGCGTTGTTAAGGGTGTTTCCTCTACTGAAGAACATCTAACCCGGGGTGTCCCAGCCTCATGCTGAGACGAGAGGTCAGGAGGTCACAGCAGACATGGACCCCTCCTCCTCCTCCTCCTCCTCTTCCTCCTCCTCCTCCTCCTCCTCCGTGTCCTCACTCTGTCCATATGCATCATTTCCTGCAGGCGTTTGGTGTTTTCTCTCTAAATAACAATAACAGTTTATTCTTCAGTCTCAGGAGCAGATTTGGGTTCCAGCACGTCATTCTGGATTAAACTGCGCTGAGTTCCAGTCTCATTTTAGCTCTGGCCCCCCCCGGGCTTGAGCGCACATCAGACAGACTACTTCCAAAACATCCATGTTGGAGGAAGAGTCCAGTTAGCAGAGACAGTCTCCGCCTGCAGGCAAACAGAATTACTGACTCCTCACAGCTCCTGTGGAATATTAAGGAAATATAAAGTGACTTCTCATTAAAAGCTGTGACCTCAAGTGGACCTATACCTGCAGTCTGATCAGCTCATCTTTGTTTCATTTAGCTAAAGAACCATTGAAAAAAAATAATTAAATATTCAATATCGGGTTTAAATTTTACTTGTTTCCACTGCAGTAACAGTAAAATGTAAAACTATTGTATTTCAAGTCAAAGCCAACCCTGCATTTGATATTTCACTTGTTTTTTGTATCATTAATGCATAATAGATGTCCTGTGTTGTGTTGTGTTGTGTTGTGTTTAGACGTATTTGTGGTTTTAAAGGAGGTATTTGTTACCTTTCCCATTTGCAACATAGATAGCGTTAGCACTATCAGTCAAAAAAAAATTTGAAGGTTAAAGAAACCCGAACTGACAGTAAAAATGAAATGTAACAGTCTGTGTAAATCTATATTTTATATACAGTATATATATCTGTCAGAAATCATGTTTTGATTGTTGTTTCTGTTATTTATTTCTTGTTTAATGTCTTGGTATATGTGTGTGTGTATGTTTACTATGTGAATATGTCTGTATGCTTGTACATTTATGATTTCTGTCTGCAGTGACAGACTGTTGATTCTCACCTGCTTTCCAAAAAAAAAAAAAAGAATGAATTAAAAAGTAATCCTGTTTTGATATGCTAGAGTAACAGCACAGCATTCAATGCTGGAAATACTCCAGCTAACTTACTCCTCCTGAGTAAGCGGGAGGGATTTCCCAGCATGCTGTAGTGATATGTTTTGGACATTAGAATGAAAAGATTGTGTTCCATGTAACCCAGCTGTGTGTGGTGTGTCTCTTCTAGAGAATTGCTTTGTGCGGTTCTGGTTGTTCAAAAGATTTACAAGGAAAAAAACTGGTTCCAACATGTAGGCTAAGTGAGTTGTTGACTTTATGACATCCACTGAAACATCCAGTTTCCCTTTCAGATTCAGAGATAGGAAGAGTCCTCCAGTGGTTGCACGGTGTAAGAGGCAAAGAGGTTTAGTTGTATCCTCCTTTGGGGAGCTGAGGAGTTACCTCTCGTCTTCAGTCTTGGCTGGCTATGTTGTAATAATTGTTATCTCTGCTCTCCCTGATGCTGGAATAAGGTCCCTCACTGCAATGCACAAGTTAATAATTTTTTTGTTTTTTTGTTTTTGTTACAGTGTGTGCAATGCTTGAGCTGGCAGCATGGCTGAGAGACTGCATTGTGACATCATAAAGTTACAGAAAGTCCTGATATCTGGTTTTAAGACTCAGTTTCTGAATTCAGGCTGTGTGGACTCTGTGGACTGAGGCTTTAATATTTTCATAACATGAATACACTGTAAAACTTTACTGTGAAATCTGAACAATATTTTTTTCTGAATTCATGTACAATGTTATACTGTAAACTGCAATGCAATCTGGGAGGAAAGGGAATGTGATTACAGCACTGTTGAAAATACAGCATATTATTTTCAATAATGGCAAACATTACAACATTACAGCTGAGCATCTTGGGAAGGAGAAACAAGGAGATCTTGGAAATTAGAAACTTATCTGAAGCCAAAAGATCATTTAGGCTTTTTTTTTGGTTGTTTGTTTGTTTGTTTGTTTGTTTGTTTGTTTGTTTGTTTTGTATTTTCAGTTTGTTTTCTATTCACTTTTTTTTCCACCATAACACAGCCTACCTTACTAGTGTGGCTTTTATCTCACAGATGTCAAAACTGATGCATGGATGAAGTGATCTTAATAAGGTATGTCATCACTTTTAATCTGCATGAACGAGTCAAAATGGTAGCAAAATTGTGACATTTATGTCTGTCAAAGAGGTAAAAAAAAGAAAAAGAAAAAAGAGAAAATGGTGCAAGGCCGTTTTTTTTTTTTTTTTTTCCATTTAGAGCAGTGCTGTTCCAAAGCAGTTTAAAAGCTTGTTTACATTAACATTAAAAAAAATGTTGTGACCTTTGCTGTAATAAATAATTTGTAAAAAAAAAGAAAAGGACCATTAAGGCAGCGCACTGCTGCCTCCAGCAAGACGTCACCTGAATTTTCTTTCTTTTCTTTTTTTTCTTTTTTCACTGAAGCTACATTGACATGTGAAGAAACAGCAGTGTCTGCTAACTCAACATGTTGGGAGTTGGGGTAAAGCTTTGCTAATGTAACACTGCTGACATGTTTCTATTTCAATAACTATTTAACATTAATAATTTCCCTCATTATTGATATTACTACTTTAAAGTATAGTAGTAACTGTTACCAGTAAAGTTACAAGAATACAGTAAAGAAATGTATTAATATTTCTTCTAGTAATACAGTGTAACTACAGTACACTCTAATTACACTACTGTATATTACTGTGTTACAAAAATATGGGACTGTAAAAATTATAGTAGTGTGTGTGTGTGCGCGCACGCGTGTGCATGTGTTCTTCACAGGAGTGTTTTGTCAATGCATTTAGACAGCTGCCGTTTCCTCATGGCTACACTGGTTGACGCCTGCAAATAAACACACACACACACTCACACACACACACCACACAGCCCACATTCACACATTTAAAACTGAACACAAACACAAACAAACAAGCACGCACATAAACACATATGGTATGTGACCTGACCTGACAGTGGGGTGCAGAACAAAAACCTTTGTGACTCTGTGACGGGACAGTTGTCTGTCTCTATGTTGGGTATACTGTCTTTATGGTGACGAAAGTGGGATAAAAGTAGGAATGTGAGTGTTTTTCCTTCAAATACCCTTTTATTTAACATAGGATTTTTAATTTTAGTTACAAAAATCTATGAAGACGCAAGCAAGTCCGGACCAAGGAAGTCAGATTAAATTTAGATTTAGAATTTAAAGCTAAACAGACAAACAGTTTCGGTTAGAGCAAAAGGACCAACATTAAATTTGTGAACTAGCCCTTAATGTCTTCTTACATTCAATAGGAAACAATGGTCCCTATAATAAGTCTATAATAAGAATGAAATGTAAAGTGTTTGTCTTTACTGGGGCCTGTGGTGTTGGTGCTGAGGGAACTGAAGGTCAGTTTAAGATTAAAAACATCAAATCCCTGTAAATGTGCGGGGCCTCTCCTGTGTGGCAGTGTGAAGTTTCTGTCTCTGTCATTAGCATTAGTGTCGGCCTCAACGCAGCACATTAGCTACAGGTTTTACTGCGCTATAATTAATCCTCTTCACACTCATCTATAATTCATGGAGGTGGGGTATTTTCTTGGATTTGGAAGAGAGAGAGAGAGAGAAGAGCTTATTTAAATGTAACAGTTAGATGAAAACAAGGTGGTGGCGGTGTGTGTGTGTGTGTGTGTGTGTATGTGTGTGTGTACTTGGGGAGGGGGGGGGTAAAACTAGTCCTCATACAGGCTATTTGAGGCAAGAAATTAAAACAACCCTTCATCACGCATCAATCTGATGAGTGTAGCATGAAGTTTTACACTTTTAGAGAATTAAAACTGTTTGATATTTAAAAAGAAAAAAAAACATTTTGAGGGAGCAGAGACCTGATTAAGACTTGTGTGCTAAAATAAGTAAAACAATGTAAATATCTATACATATATTCGGATTAAAAGAAATTAAAATAAAGTTAAAGGGATAGTTCACCCAAAATTCAAATTTCACTCATTATCTACTCACCCTCATGTCGACCAAGAGCTGTGAGAATTTTCAGAGTCCTCCATGCCTTCTCTGAGTTACAGGGGGGTCCGCGCAGCAGTATTTGTCCATATAATGGTTGTGAATGGATACCAACTTTCCTCGTCCAAAAAGACACACCAAAAAACATCCAAATACCTCCATACTGCTCGTCTGTAATGTCCCTCTTGTATTGAAGCCCCGACATGAGAAATTGTTCCGCCGGTCAGTGCAAATCACGCGAGATTTGCACAGACACAGGAAGAGCAGTGAACTGAGACACTGGGAGCTTCTGCTACAAAAAATCTTAAAATATAGACTTTTTTTCAGGACAATTTCTCATGTCGGGGCTTCAATACAAGAGGGACATTACAGAGGAGTAGCATGGAGGTATTTTGATGTTTTTTGGTGTGTTTTTTTGGACGAAGAAAATTGATATCCATTCACAACCATTATAGTCTACTTGCCAAAAATGAGTACCCGGAAATGTTGAGTACCCCAAAGTTTTATGTTAGAAATATATAGTATGGGTCCCCAGTATTCAGAAACTGCCGGATGCTAACTTATATATATTGGGCAATTAGCACAATTGACATAATTAGCATAAATTAGCATAATTTCCTATATGGGCAATATTTCAGCAAAATTTACTTGGCTGATCTGGGCAATATTGGAGTGGTTTTAGGGGTTATTGATGATGCTGAATCCATTTCTGACATTTTCAAAATTCAAAATGGCTGTCTAAACCGGAAGGGACCAGATTGAAATCCATCAAAATCGGCCCACTGGCGGTTTAAATCTGGTCACTACCGGTTTAGACAGCCATTTTGAATTTTGAAAATGTCAGAAATGGATTCAGCATCATCAATAACCCCTAAAACCACACTAATATTGCCCAGATCAGCCAAGTCAATTTTGTTGAAATATTGCCCATATAGGAAATTATGCTAATTTATGCTAATTATGTCAATTGTGCTAATTGCCCAATATATATAAGTTAGCATCCGGCAGTTTCTGAATACTGGGGACCCATACTATATATTTCTAACATAAAACGTTGGGGTACTCAACATTTCCGGGTTCACAATGGGGCCCTATGGGCTGGCAAGTAGACTATTATGGACAAATACTGCTGTGCGGACCCCCCTGTAACTCAGAGAAGGCAAAATTCTCACAGCTCTTAGTTGACATGAGGGTGAGTAGATAATGAGTGCAATTTGAATTTTGGGTGAACTATCCCTTTAAATACATTTAGATGAACATTAGAACCAGTCTGCAGTCAGGGAAAAGTGTGTTTGACACCCTGATGATGGTGGCAGACGAAACACAGTGAAATGTTGTGGTAATCCTCCATCAGAACCACCGTCAGCCTCACGGTGCTGCAGCTACTGAGACGCTCGTGTCTGGACCAGAGTGATGGACAGACTGAGTCGTGCTGTTCGTCTGGTCTTAGTCATGAGGTGCATTAATGTCTCGGTGCAGTGTAATTTCACTACCTGTCTCAGACACACACACACACACACACACACACACACACACACACACACACACACACACACACACACACACACACACACTCACTGATTTCTATTCTAATCAATCACATCTATTGGATACAGACTGAAACACTGTTTCATTTCCTTTAAGTAAACAGGCCCACTCATGTCGACAGTCATGTCTTTAAAACCTGAAGTCTCGTCTCTACATTTTCTTCTGCATTTATTCACATTGTAAAAAAAAAAATGATGACAAAGATATGGCTACATTACCTGATGTATAGAGATGGATGAAATACATACATGGAAAATAATATTTCACATACACAATATACATATCAGCCCTGTGATAGACAGGTTATGTGTCCAGGGTGTATAGATGTTACATGCAAGTAAATGAAAATATACTGCCCTAATTAATTGTGTACAGAAGATTTAGTCTGTGTGTGCAGAGGATAAGATATGATTTAAAAAAAAATCCTCTCTGTTATCTTGTAAACAGGTTTAACAACCAGAACGTGTCTTAAAATGATCGAGTGAGTGTTTGAGAGAGTAACTCACACTGAATGTCGTCAGTACACACATTAAGTTGTAAACTTGTGGTTCAGAATTGTCTTCCTCTGAATGATTGTTTTTTAAATTAAACCCCAGTGCCTTTTTTTTTCTTTTTCTTTTTTTTCCCTCAGAAGCCCCTGGGAGTAGATCAGAGTCTAATCAACATGGATGAATCACTCGGAGAAACGCTCCAACATCCTCCTGCTCGGCGTTACAGAGCCGTGAGTCACTCCACTGAAGGAACCCAGCGAGGGATGAAAGTGGTATTAGTGCTGGTTAATTCATCCTGACAGTTGGAAATGTTAAATCCTGCAGGGGGCTCAGCTTAGCATGCTCGCTCTCCTCCTAAGTAGGTTAAATACAAACCAGTGTGATCAATCTGCAGACACTAAATAAATATACGCAGCCGAACCAAACACCGGCTGGAGACCGTGGTGAAGAGAGGGGGGGGGGAGAAGGAGCAGAAGCACCGACAGTATCACAGAGGAGTCCCTGGATTAAGACTCTGAAGCACCAGCTGCCCAGAGGCAACCAGCAGACACACACACGGATTACTAACCACAACAATGGGACCAGGCCCCTGAGGAGCCTCAGACATCCAGGGGCCTTTTTTACCCAGCAGAGCCCACTGAGCAACAGGACGCTGTGACCAGTAGAACAGGAACCAGGAAGAACAGAGGAAGACATTTAGAAGGGAAAATGACTTGGAAATAGAATGGGGAAAAGAAAAATATTGATTTATTGAGCTGTTTATAGGTAGAATGTGTAGGAATTCCCCCCATTTAGCGGTGCAGTTGCATATCTGAACGTATTCTTGATGTTGCATTCACGTGAAATCGGGCAGACGTCAGACAGACAACAGACGCTGCATGTAACAGGATAAACAAGTGGTCCGCCAGCACGAGGCAAAACAATACAGGCGTGACAATATGTTGTCATGGTGATGTGGTATTGTTTACCTGACCCACGTTTTACTGTCTTTCTCTCGTCCAGTAAGATGCCATCCGGTTGGTTTGCCGACGGCCGTCTGCCTGACTGCACCTGAATGCAACACCAGAGCCTCTGTCCTTCCTCACACTACACAGTGGTGACAGTTTTAACAGGCGCTACCTGGAAAACTTTCTCCCCGAGCCGACAGCTCCGCTGAGTTTCCGTGGTTACCTGCGGTCACGCTGCCACTCAACGTAAAAAATGGTGATGCAACATGGCCGCCTCGGTTCGGGGCGTCACCCACTTATGTATTTGTAACGACTCATGTATTTGTAACTCATTCTAAGGTACGAGAAAGCTTTCATTTGTATGCGGGTGTGATTTGACTTCAATGAAATACGTATTTATGAAAGACATATTTGATTTTTGCTAATAAAAAGCCAAGTACGTTACATACTGGGGCTTTAAACTTTGCAAAACAGCACTCTCATTGATCCAAGTTCATTTTCAGTGCAACAAACACAAACACAAACACACAGCAGCATCAGAAGTACATTATGAGGTGGGCCTCATACACATCTCTCCCTGCACTACAAAACACACAAATAATAAAAGGAGTGTTGTCTTTTGAGGAAGGCCGTGGCTCCGGGTGAGAGAGTGGAAGCAGAGTTTCAATTAACAACTGGATTACAATATATCCTATTAATCTTAAAAGTCCTGTCATAAGTGATTAGTCTAATTATAACAGACAGTAAGAAAACATCAAAGTGTGATATCTGTTCATCGTAACCAGAGGCTACAGAGCGTCCAGACTGAATAAAGAGTCTTCAAATAATATTTAACTTGGTAAATGTTTTTTTTTTTTTTTGATTAATGTGAAAGTGGTGAATGCCCCCAGTCACTAGGACTGTAATACTTTTTTAAATAGAATTTATGACTTTAATTTTGCAGCCAGTTTTATGTCTAAACTCAGCTAAAGACTCACAGTAAAGATAGTTGACTTTGTTTAGTTTTCTTCATTTTGAAGTGTATAGGTTTAAAGCAGTACACACAAAGACATTAGGCCATTGTTAATGTACTATTGAGAACATGTGTTTTTTATCAACATGATAATAACATCCAGCTTTTCCCTTCTCTGGATGTGTTGGCAACACTGTTAGTCAGATAAGAGTTAGAGATCATAACCCTTTGTGTCAGTTCAGCAGAAATTGTCATTGTGACATGTACAGTATTGCATTGAACTGTTTATCTAGTCCAGACATGTTCCATTCCATGGTCCTTGTGGTCTGGACCAGCTGCTCTGGTCTGCATCGTGGTCCTGGTCTACATCCTCTATATTTTCAGAGTGTTGTGTCATTTGACTGTTTTGGTTCCCACCTGTTCAGTGTGGAGCAGACACACACACACTGAGCTCACTCACTACCTGTGGTTGTGTTATGAGGGCAGTGTTATGTTGTGTGCATAGTGTTAAAGGGATAGTTCAACATTTTGGCAAATTTGCCTATTGCCATAATCCCAAGTCATAGGCGTATGATAATATAGTGGGGCAAGCATGTAACGTTACGAGACAGAGTTGTTTTCTTTTTTTTATACAATGGAACTGTGTATTTTTTTTTTCAGGTAAAACCTCTTTTAGGCCGTGAAAATAGGCCGTTTCTTTGGGTCTGTTCACAACACTGTATGTTGTAAATCTCTGGGCAGGGCTATGGGCTGGCGTTGCTAACGGGAGGAGTGCAGAGAGTCTTCTACTACAATTAAAGTACTTAGGGGCTATTTGTAGATCATACAACCCCACTTTAAAAAAAAATGCTACTATCCCTTTAATGTTTATGGTGTAATTTATAGATATTAAAGTACTGTTTGCAATTATGGTAGTGCTGTTGGACTTTAAGAGCAACATGAATGAATGAATGAATTTTTATGGGCATATTTTGAGTTCTGGTATTGGGTGGTGCTGTTTGGCTGCTTTTGCCTCACAGACCTGGCAACCCTGACTGAAGGAGACATAGCTCATGAAGACTGAATGAATTGTGTCAAAACCAAACGAGAAGAAATCACATCATAAATATTTCCCTCTGATATTCCTGCATCCCATCTCATTTCCCCTGCCTTGTCTTCAGCAGCCCAGCTCATGCACTTCACACATGTGTAAACGGTTCCTGACACCCAGATATCTGCGTCTGCCTGCGTCGTTGGTTTGGTTCATCTGTGTGCGACCGTGACCGTGCACGAAAGCCAACTGAGCTGTGTGTTAAAGCGTTGATCCATCAGACGAGCGGGAGAGCGTGCTCCTCCTCGGCTCTCTCTCCCGCCTCCACACGACGTCAGCGAGCACTGAACTTGAAATTCCCAATGATATTGATTTGTGTTTTGATGTAACAGTGTGTTCTTCAACACGCCCGGCTCAGACGTCACACTCATCTCTGACACATGACATCACTTGATCTCAGTCATTTATTTGTAGTTCTTCAGTGATGTAAATCCAGTGTGGGGTGAAGATATTTGAAAACCACTGTTAGGGTCCAAACGACTGAAATCACTGTGATTTGATTCAACTTTATTGGTTTTACAGTGGCCACTTTATTAGGTACACCTTGCGGTTGCCTTTTAAAACTAATTTTTGATATTATTATTTAGTGGTAGACTTGCCCATGCGGGTCATGGGAATAACGCCACCGGATCGCTAGTTGGCATCATCATTCCAAAAGGTTGGAAGACGATCGGATACATAAATCCGATCGTCTTCGAACCTCCAACTTTTGTTCTTCATTGACATTCTTGGCAAATGCTTTTGCTTTCGTCCGTCTTGCGCCGGTCTAAGAATTTCACTGTGCGCGCTGAGGCTCATGGGAAATGTAGTTTGAAAACACTTCGCTTTCCGAAAGTCCTCTTAGTCTCTTTAAAGCAGATATCAGTGGAATGTTTTTGTTAATATAAGTCCTAAATAGTCCTATTTTCCGTCAGCAATCACTTACATGAAGTATTTCAGCCTAAACACGAGTCTCTCCGTCACTCTGCTCTGCTGTAACCCGAGGAGAAAATTTTCCTTGTGGGATACAAGTGTTATCCAATGAGGAGAGAGAACGGCATGAAGGGCTGTGTGTGCAGCCAAGGGATGCGCGTGAATGTGGTGACGTAGCACGAGGACCAATTGATGCCTGACAAGGGCGGGGGCTGCTAACTCATGGTGCGTTCAAAGAAACTCGTACTTTGTGTTTTTCCTTCCTGTGAAGTCATACCAGTTCGATCTGGTACGAGTTCACGGGTCGGAAGTTACGAGTGGCCGTTATAGGGAACTTTCACAGACAACAGGATGGTAAAAACACGAGCTACGGGTTACCTGGAACGCTACCAAGTCGTAGTTGTGACTTGAAGCTGTAACTTACGGTTTCAAAAGCCTGCCTTGAACGCAGCATTAGCCGAAACGGCCGTGAAGCTGATATCTGCTTTAAACAAGGTGCAGGTTTTGGTCCATTTACATTAATGCATCATGTAGTTGTCTGCTGCACATGTACATGTGTATGTGGTGGATTTACCATTCCACCACATCCAGACCATGACTGCAGGTCAACTGAGTCCAGTGAACTCATTCTCACAATCAAGAAACCAGTTTGAGCTGATTTGGAAGTAGCATCAGAAGGTGGCTACTGCAGTGTAGGCCTACTCTGGTCATAAAAGGGATGGACACGGTCAGCAACAATACTTAGGTAGGCTGTGGCTTCTAAACAATGCTCAGTTGGCAACGTTTCTTCAATTTTTAAAAAAAAATTTCTCCATTCATTTTCTGTAGGCTACCATGCAGAGAGCCTATTCTCAGCTGATTTAGGGTGAGAGGCGGAGTAGGTTGGAGTCAATTTTGATTGCAAGTCAATCACAGGACTAACACATACAGACAACCATTTACACTTCTATTCATACCTCTGACAATTCAGAGTCACCAGTTAACTTAACCTGCAGGTCTTTGGTCTGTGGGAGGAAGCTGTATAGCTACCGGCATGCATGGGGAGAACATGCTAACTTCATAGGCTACAGAAGGGCCCCAATGGGCCGCTGGGTTCAAACCCAGACCCTCTTGCCCCTTCTCCATTCTTCTGTTGTCCAATTTCGGTAAAACCTATATGTAGTTTCCTGTTCATTAGCCATATTACACTACACAGCATCGCCAAACGTCATCACTCGGAAGACTCAACGCCGTCACATAACAACCATTGAGCTATTTAACGTTCCAGTGTTCAACAGAACATCTGATATCGGCTAAAAATACAAGCTTGTTAGCATCTTCCAGGCTTGAATAACGTTAAATGTATCTCAGGTGTGTGTTGACTATCCACAGTTTTTCTGCTTTTACATTACATTAGCAAGGGTCTCGTATCATCATTCACGTTACTGTTAGCATTTTTAGCTAACACCGGCTAACATATGAAGATGCCGCGGCTAACGTAATTGTTTATACCCACCCCGAGAGGCGACGTAAGGTAAGATGGCGATGCTGTGAATATGGACAATAGCCAACAGGAGTGGAACTCAGTGTGTTCTCTGCTGCTGTAGCTCGTCTGCTTCTAAATTCTGTGTTGTGTGTGTGTTGTTCTATGTGCTGCCTTAGAAATGGCCCAGTAGATATTTGTGTTAACAAGAAGTTGTACCTACATTATGAGATGGGGGATTTGATAATTGGATTGGAAATGTATGGGGAGATTCCTCACTGTAATAGTTTACCCATGCAGGGCTACATATTTCATAAATATATATTTTTTGGAGTCCCAGGGGGTGTGTTATTTGTTCCATCTGATAGGCTATAGGCTATTCTTCTTATCTTCTTAGTCCACACACTGTGTGTTGAAGGATCAGTCTTCAACCACCTCACTGTGATGCATTTAATTGCTTTTGTTAGCAGTATTTGTTAAAGATATTTTTTGGCTCTGCCTTCAATGTTTTCAATTTAGAGCGCGTCTAAAATATGTGGCTCTGGTTGCCAATGTGTGGGCCAGCATTAAATTAAGTGTGCTGCGGCCAATTTAGCTGGAATTTCTTGTGTCCGGAAGAATTTAACAATCACCTTCCTCTGAAATTCCCTCCACAGTTGAGTTGGTAACTAAATGTGCTTCAGTGCATATTTCATCCTGCGGCGTCTTTAAGTTAATTTCAGTTATCCATTTCTCTTTTATCTGTATACTGTATTATTCTGATTTATTCACAGAAATATTTGGTAACAATAGGTTATTAATTCCTTATCTTAATTCCTTGTTAGTTCAGTTGGCGTTGGCTTTGCTCCAGTCTTTACCAGTTGCTGCCTGCATCACCTCCTTTCATCTAATACAATGAAGCAGGGGTTTCTTGGAATTTTTTCCTGAGTCAATGTGAAGGTCTAAGGGCAGAGCATGTTGTTATGATTTTGTGTAAAGCCCTTAGAGACAAACTGGTTGTAAAATGGGCTATACAAATAAACTTGCCTTAGGAAGAAATGTCTTGTAACTGTAAGTAGGCCTACCTGAAGAAATCTGTGTTTGGAAGCTTTAATTCCTCACCTTACTGTGCAAACGCAACTGTGGTATTATAATCTGCTCTGTCTGTCCACAGTCACAGTCACAGCAGCTGATTATTATAATAAGCTAAAAAGAAAACTATGTCATGTAAACTTCAGCTTGATTTACCATGAATCAAAAAATGTGTCAAACTCTTGTAAAGTGACATTTAAACGAGTGTGTGATAAAGTTATTTGGGATCATCAGCTGCAAAACCAGAATATGTCTAACTTATGTTTTTTTTTATATAGGTTTGTTTTTAGGTTTTTTATGGGGTATCGCTGTTGCCTTTTTACTTGTTCAAACTATATTCTATTGGTCTTTAAAAATCCAAAGTTGGTCAAATTCTACTTAAATATGCAGAGCTTGTTTGTAGCCTACACAAAAGTCTAAGGATTAAAAAGTTCCTCAGGTATGGTTTACTTTTTAACACCTTATCCTCAAGCTGCTAAACCCTTTCAACAGCTTATTATCTACTTTCATCAGAACAATCTAATGCAGAACAACTGTGTTATTTATCAGGGATGTCAGTGTAAGTTGGCTTGAGCTTCATTTTGGATCAAGCTCTTGATGCTCATCTTGCACCCTGCTCAGCTGGGAGTGGAGGCGTGATCAGTCAGATGGAGGGACTTTGGAGGAAAAGGCCCTACAGCTGCTCCGCTGCATAAATTTACAGAAAAGGAAAAAAAAAAAAAAAAAAAAAAACACGAGGAGGAAATTTATGCTGCTGCTGCATCTTTGTGTTCACGCTGCTGGAGAGCAAGCTGAGCGGAAACTGATCAGATCTGATCAGAGCCACATTCAGGACAAGGCCAGCGGTGCAGGGCTGACTCTGGGTGTGTGTATGTGTGTGTTTGTGTGTGTGTGTGTGTGTGTGTGGTGGTGGGGGGGCGTTGCACATTCATGGAGCCATGAACTAATTTCATCCAGAGTCGTGGTCGCAGCGCTAAAAATAATAACGCCTCACATGTTGTATCTTCAAACTGGAGGTCAGAATCAGAATCAGCAGCTTTCACTTCTTTACTGCAGCTGTCCTACATTTAGAGAGTTAAGGTTAAAAAAAAAAAAAATGTTTCTACAGGCAGATTTACATTCCATTGTGTTTTATTATTTCAGTGTACATATATATTAAAATTTTTACCTCATTTCAAACTTAATTCTATACATTTTTAATATATTTGTAACAATGTTAGGATTAATGGGTTTTACTCTGAAGGGCAAAGGTCATCACTGAGCAGTTTGAGCTGCAAGTGGTCAGTCATTGGTCAATGCTCAAATTGATATCTACAAAACATTGCATTACAAAGGTACATGAGAGAGAAAGGTGACCAGACCATTGCATTGACACAACCCCTACTCATCTGGATCACATCTGGATTTACACATACTGCAGCTTAAAGGGAAACTATGCAAGTCCAGTCTCTTTTCCTCTGTGTTGCTAACCCTCCTCTCGGCCATGTGCATTTCTTTTCATTGAAGCCGACGTGAAAGCAATCCATAGAGTGGTGGATTACGTTACAGTATGTATCATATACGTGCTACGATGTTTATATTTGTGTAGTCTTACTTGTCATAAACAGAGATGTCTCTAGTGATTCATGGATTTCCTGTTTTATTTTGACATCAATATTCCCTTTCTCTGTATTTTCATCACTTCCTGTCAAGTTCCGTCGCTCTTTGCCCATCAGTAATCACCACATCTGTTTCTTGTTAACATGTCTGTACACCTATTATTCACCAGGTTGTCATTGTTACCCCCGTGTTTTTTTTTTTCTTGTGTTGCCAAAAATGGTATGACCTGGCTTTGCTCTGCCTTCTTCTGATTAGTTTGCCTGGTATTGGCCTGCTTTCCTGACTAAAGATTTGGGGAATTTGGATCTGCACCGTGTGTGTCTTCACTCTGCTACTCAGTCTCTTCTTTGTCTCTGGACTAATCACTAATCTAAGGAAAAGGATTAGAGTCACTGTGGGAAAAAAGTGAGTTCTGACTATTTTCTCAGAATTCTGAGATTAAAGTCCGAAATCTGGGGGGGAAAAAGTCAGAATTCTGAGTTAAAAGTCAGAATTTTCTTTTTTCCACAGTGGCCCTCAACCTATTATAGGATGAAGCACCTTGAACCTTCCTGCCACCTCTGTGTTGCCCTTCACTCCTCCTGATGCTATTCATTTAGATTCTCTACTTTTTACCCTGAGTGTGAGTGAGGTCACAGTCCAGTTTTCTTTTTTCCTTCCTTTTCTGTATTGTGTATACATATGTATCTCAATTTCATACAATGGTGTGTACATAATACATTTATGTATACAAACTTTGTGCAATATTGGACACACATCTGCATGTGCAATTGTGTGCTAGGGGATAGTGCAATTTAAGTCAATCCTGCACTTTATTGGGGCATCGTGCAATTAAATTCAATTCAATTCAATCTTGCACTTATGCACTCTTCACTTTAGCAAACAGCACTTTAACTAGCACTTTATAACTTCTCAGTAATCTTTTGGTCCCCTTACCCACTCTTTTAACTGTCTATGGTCAGTTAACTGGTGGTTTATGTATGTCGTTCATATATGTTTTGTGTAAGATGTCAAGGTGTGTTGTTGTCCTAGTTCTGCCTCTTGTACTTTTTACTTTTTGTACTTTTTATCGTCATTGTTTTTTATTTATTTATTTAACCTTTATTTAACCAGGCGAGCAAATTAAGAACAAAATTATTATTTTCAAGTGCAGCCTGAAGCACTTTATGTCTAGCATCAACCTGCCAATGGAAATTTGCCATTTGGCTACAATCCCACACATTTACATGCCAATGTCCATCAATATGTACTGTTCCCATTTTTTTTTTTATAAATAAATCTGAATCAGTCCAGCAGCAACAACATTTTTTCACAATTTAATATCTTATCTTGAAAATGAATTTAAATGAAGTGTTGGAGTTGCGTTAGCAGCTCTGCTATGATAACAGCCTGTGTGAACATCTTCATGCAGGATGTTGTCTATGGGCAGACCTGTGAACGCTGCTCCTGGGGCCACGGTCAGCCACTGTTACACATACAGTCATGTGATGTGATAGATCTGAGTCAGGTAGTCTGGTTGAACCAAACAAATCAAATGAAGATGTTTTTACACACTACATGTGTTTTGTTGGAAAATAAAACAGTGGTACATCATATGAGCCCAGTATTCTAAAACATTCAGAGTGGAGGAGAGGTAGATGGGTGGAGGCTGACTGTGACACTGAGCTGAGACAGTTTCAGAGCGGCCAGGACTCTGTGTGTCTGCAGCCTCAGATTAGATTTGCGTGTGTGTGTATGTGTGTGAAGTTTGTGGAGTTTGTCTTGTAGAGGATTATGTATCCATCCATTTACTGCTACATGTTTCTGAACTAAAGCTGACAAATCCCAAACAAATGACTGACACAGGTGTGTGTGTGTGTGTGTGTGTGTGTGTGTGTGTGTGTGTGTGTGTGTGTGTGTGTGTGTGTGTGTGTGTGTGTGTGTGTGTGTGTGTGTGTGTGTGTGTGTGTGTGTGTGTGTGTGTGTGTGTGTGAGAGAGAGAGACAGAGAGACAGAGAGAGACAGAGAGAGAGAGAGAGAGACCCCTTAAGCCTTGAAAATAATAATACACTGAAAGTACAGACGGCATGACAAATTAACAACAACAACAACACACGCATAGATTCATTCTCAGATTGTTTGCTGAGGTAATTATCTCATATATAAGTAAAACATCTGAGGCATTATGGTCTGTTTATGGTCTCCTACTGTTTGCAGGAGATGCTCTCTGAAGACAAGAGCAGACAGAAGACAATGGGACGTCCTGCTCTGATAGAAGTTGGTAGCGTCATGGGACCTCTAACCCATCTGGACTGAGCCTGTGTTGTGTGATAGTGGTGACAGACCACATTCATTGGAGGGACACAGAAGGACCATAAGGCTGAATGTCTAAATTCCAGTAGGTGGGACAGGCCCTAGACGTGTCACTGGAAGCAGAATTGAGATAAAATAAAAAGATGAGAATAACTTTTTTTATCAATCCCCAAAGGGAAATTCATGTGTCTGGCATATTTGCAGAAGAATTCAAAAGCCTGATGCCATATACAAAGATCTTCTACTGTAGGCTCCTATATCTCTCTGTCCTGCAGTGAAGAGAGTGGAGTTGTCCACCACTGCTGTTTTTTTTGTCCATCAAGATGTTAGGAAGTGGAGTTGATCAGAACGGCCTATGTAATATTCAGTGTAGCCTACATCTCTCCACTACATCCCCCAGTGGATCCATCAGGGAAACATGATTGAAGTGCCTCAGGATGTTTAGTCTGTATCCTAGCAACATCTTCATGGAGAACTTCACATGGAACTTCAGCAGTGGCCATGGGTGGGATGTATTGTAGCCTAATATGTGTGATCGATGTTGTCTGGCCTGCTCTGGGTGGGTTTCAAACTCTGTTCTCCTACACCGCGGGCGACGATGCTAACCGTTTCACCAAGAGGTCATTGACCACTTGGCAAGTGGGTTAGCAGGTCTTTTATGGGTGAGTGAGTTTAACTTCAGTACCGCTAACCGCCACACGACGTCACTTCTCACTGGTACCTCGTGACTGTCAGTGGCTATACCCGCAGACCTCCGATGAATAAGTAGGCTATAGGGAGGCCCACCACAGATGTGTTGCAGCAGTGGAGGTGAGAGATAACCATGGTCTGGACCAAGACATGGATGGAGAATGTGTTAAACCGTTGAAAATTGATAATTCGCCAATCACATGCTACTCATGTCATGCCAGGGAAGGGTTTGGAGAACCTTTAGAGTCATCAAATGACTTTTGGAGTTCCATGGGGGGTCCGGCTGGCAGTAGATTTTCATATAATGACGGCGGATATAGCTCACTTTTGAATCGTCCAAAACACACACTATGAAACATCCAGATACCTCCATACTGCTCGTCTGTACTGACCCAAGTGTCCTGAAGCTGCCACATTAAAAAGTTGTTCTGAAAAAATGAATTTGACCTCTGTTTTTAGCCTTGTTGTAGTAGTAGCTCCCAGTGGCTGTGCAAGATGCGCGAGATTTGCTGCAAGATGTTCGTTCGTCATTGTAAATCATTGGACGTATGATGTAAACAACTTTCTGAACAACTTTTTCATGTGGCGGCTTCAGGACACTTGGGCCAGTACGAACGAACAGTATGGAGGTATTTAGATGTTTCATAGTGTGTGTTTTGGACGATTCAAAAGTGAGCTCTATCTGCCGCCATTATATGAAAACCCGTTGCCAGTCGGACCCCCCCCTGGAACTCCTAAAGTGTTTTGATGACTTTGAAAGTTCTCCAAACCCTTCCTTGGCATGACGGTGCCGAAAACTGGTGAATTATCGATTTTGGGTGAAGTATCCCTTTAAGATTATGGAAAATGACAATAAACAACAAAAACAATAAAATTGAGAGCGAGTTCAGTTTTTGGGATCAAAATTTACAAAATTTTACAAATCAAAATTTACAAAACTTTACTCATTTATTATCATTATCCATTATTGGAAGCTCTGTTGCTTCATTAAAGGCCTACTGTAAAATAAGTAAAGAAAAATCATTGAGTGACAGTGTTTTTTCTGTAGTTGCATTATGGGAATTACTGGATACAACATCTCCTAATCTTCAGCCCTAGGGGCTGTCAGGGACACACTACTGTAGACAATTTTCACACATGTGAAACCATTCTCATTCATATACTGTACGGAAAACCTGACTCATACATGTAAAAGGTTTGCACGCAGCTGAAACCCTCCGAAAACACACAACTGAAAACCTACACTCACATACACAATGAAAACTCCCCCTACAAACAAGTGAAACATTTTACACGCAATACTGAAACACAACCACACACACACACACACACACACACACACACACACAACTGAAATACACCCTTTATTACATAAGTGTTTTGTCTCGCTTATATCTTTTATTAGTGTTTTATTTACCTTTTCTTGCCATCCTCATTGTACTTCACAATAAAAGCACAACCTTCACAATGAAACTGAAACAGGAGCGTTTGTTTGTGACAAGAGGCCACTTCCTGTCAGCTCAGTTCAGAGTCATGGCAGCAGACTGATCGCACAACTCTGAGCAGAAAAACTACAGTGTTGTTGTTGTTATCCATGCCCATCTAATTATTTTGTTTTATATTTCTTCTCACACACACACAGCAGCTTTATAACAAAGAAGTTAATTCAAGTGTGTCACTATAAACTTCTACTGAACTAAAACAAACAAAATGAGTTACACTGAAGTTGACTTAGCTCCTACTGAGAAGCACAGAAAAGTTGTAGTGTATTTACACTGTATTTGTACACTTTGGCTTTAATGTTGTGTGTGTTTGTATGTGTGTGTATGTGTGTTCTAACTTCACATGAAGTTCGGTGTGTGTGTGTGTGTTAAAGTCGGTCTCTGATGCCTGTTTTCATACAAACTTTCTCATGACATCAGGCAGGAATTAAGCTGTCAGACATGACTCAAACCAGCTACACACACACACACACACACACACACAGAGAGAGTCTGAAACGACGTCGCTATGGTTGCCGTGTGTCATAGCGACGCCCTTTAGCCCCAGCAGAGTGATGTCACACGGTCTCCACCCAGGTGTGCGTCATGGTGACGCCAGCAGACACAAACTTCCACTAAATAACGGGTCTGTGTTAACTGAGAGGATAAATAAACACACACTGTGACATCACCACTTTCAGGTATATGCACATACATACATAAAGTAGATATACGTATGTATATAATGGAAAAATGATCCTATGGTTTGACCTTCTCAGTTGAACAGCTCGGGGAGATTCGGAGGCTCTCCACCACCGTCATCAAACACCACACGAGGGACTATCTTGTGGAATATCCCTCCGCCGGCGTCAAGCTTCTGGAAGGACACCTGACTGACTGACTGACGCGCTCTCTGTTGGTTTTTCCCCTTAATTTTTGTCGCCGTTTTGCGTCCCACTGAAACACAAACAGCAGCATGGAGTCACACTTTCATCCTCATCCTCCTCCACTCATCCCTTCACTCCTGTTCCTCTCGCAGGCAGCTTCTCCTCTCTGACTCATTTTCCCTCGCTGCCTTTCACATCCACTCAGCACAGAGCAGAACAAACTCATTCCAGAAAACAAATCAACTCATTAAGTGCGCACGATATACTGCACATATGCATGGATTAAGTAACTGAGTAAATGCTCTATTCCATATAGCATTTGATTCGGCATCGTACGAATACTCCATCATCCTCTGATGTTATTTCATTGCTCCCACTGTTTTTTAATGTTCTTTCTCTCTGTCTATATTTCTCTTTTTATATTCCTTTGTCCTTTGCCAGGGCCGGCCACTGGCATAAACACTCATGCGGTTGTTTAGGGCCACAGCCGTTAGGTGGGGGGCCACATGATCAGAAAGGTACCGGGGTTCATTCAAGTCATTTAAACATCCTGAGGTCTACACGCACGCTATGAGCTTTATATGTCAGTTGAAGTCAATATTCAGCTTCTTTTATCTCACATTTGAGACATTTGGTGAAAATAGAACGGCAGAATGACAACATTTATGCTCAAAAGCAATCTTAATAAATTTCATTTTAGACTTGTTTTCTACACTTATCTATTACTGTATTCATATCCTATTTCAAGCACCAAAACAGTTCATTCTCATGACTGAAGGAGTGTTTTCACAAGGGATTTGACATTTTTCAAAAAGCAGACCTCACATTTCCAGCATTTGGCCTAAATTATTTCTTTAGTGTTCTAGGACAAACTGGCCTCAGTGTGCTTACAGCGGAGGTTCTAATATTTAGACATAAAACACTTGAGTATTGTTACATCTGCAAGTATCTTAAAAAGATAAATTTAAGAAAATATGTAAAAGTCGAGAAAATGGCCTCAAACATCAGAGGGGATAAACATGTCTGTTTTCAGTTTTAAGCAGTGATTTGGTGTTTGCGCTTAGAGTGGGCCACAAACAAAAATCTTGTTTAGGGCCACCAAAATCCTAGGGCCGGCCCTGTCCTTTGCGCATAATTGTAAAGCACTTCGGCCAACATTTGTTGTTTTTAGATGTGCTCTAAAATAAAGCTGACTTGACTTGACTTGTAGGACACAAATAAATGGCTTCTATGGCACAAATAAGGTGCTAAAATAAATAACTGTAGCGCACAGTACTATTTCATACTGTAAATACTGTAAATTATTCAAGTTCTTGTCACTCACCAACATTTCTTTTTATTGGGGGAAATCTCTCTCAGACACATCTGCGGTGTGATGCATTCAGGAAACCCCCAAATATTCACCCACAGGATTTAGGCTCATGCAGCTTTATTCCCACAGCAGTGAACTTGTGAAGATGTGTGACAAGACATTGGCCCAATAAAAATCCCCTCAACAACAGGGACTGATTCGCTCACTTTAGTCATAAAGAAATAAATCACAGTTTATTCAGGAACTTGTTTTGAAGAGAACATCATCGTGACATCTAAAGTCTTGACTGGACACTGTGTTTAAAGGGGCTGCAAGCTCAACACCACCCACTCTGTCAGCCCCCATGTAGCCTATTGTATTCATCAATTCTTTCAGTTTAGCATCATTGTATGTGTAGTTGGTGTTTATTGTGTTGTTGGTGAGTCAGTATTTGTGAGTTTTTTTTTTCTTTTTTTATCTATTTTTAAGATTTGCTATAGCGACATTGCCGGAACAGTCTCGAAGTTGTTGTGATTAAATTGTTCTTGCATCTTTGCGTATATTTTTCGGGGAGGTATATTGTATAAGCCCGTATAAGGTTTTTAACCTCTCCCGTACTTACTGTTATTGTTTCATTTCAGTTTTTTTAATTGTCCTTGATTTTTATGATGCAAATGAATAAAATTAAAATGCAGAAACATGTGAGTTTAGAATCAAACTTCAGTCTTTTCCTCACCAACATCCGTCCCCAGAGGTGGAAACAATCCAGTTATTATAAATATTTGTGCCCATCTAATATAACAACATACAAAAGCTGTAACTGTGGGACATCAAAGTTCCTGCAAACTGAAGATTTGTAGAGTTCAAGTGAGTAATTAGTGCATCCACATTAAATCATTCAAGTGCATAAAAGTCTGGATATAGTTGGGGAGAAATTTTTAATCCAAGTGCATGAATGAAGTTGTTTTAAGTACAAATTCATAATTACAGTAGAGTTCATAAATTAACCACTACAATACAGTTAATCTGGTAATTAATGCATGATTTAGAGTAATTAGGTTTTAGAATGTGAATGCTGATTTTAATATTTTATCTTTGGATTACAATTATTAATATACATCACTAATTTGAACGTGTTTCAGTCGTATGTCACAGTTTGCCACTTGGCCCGTCCTCAGCAGCTGCTTTGCTCAGCAGCACGTTGGCAGCATCATCATTGTTTCATTCACCCGCTCCCTCTGATCATCCTCTTCTCTCTGGGATGTGAACGAGCAGAGCAGCAGGCTTCGTCCCTCCTCCCTGTTCTCCTCCCCCACTCCTCTTCCTCCCTCCAGGCGCTCCTCAGTGTTTTTTGAGGAAGCGGCAGATTATTGGCAGAGAGATCAGACAGTGTTATAGATCTGATAGATGCTGCGGGGCAGATTTCAGTCTTATGGTACTGTTTATATTTATATACTGTACACTGCCATCATTATCATCATTATGTTCATCCCGTTAACCTCCATTTACTTGAATTCATGGGCTCGGAGCTCCAGGTCGGATGCTGCTGAGTCCAGACTGAGAAGAATGAAGAGTGAAGCTGCTGTGGAGGTTCTATCTGGGTCAGAGGAGGAACATTCATCAGCAGCTCAGTCAGAAAACAAGAAAACGATCTGATAGACGGAGAAACTCTCTGTTTATACTTAACCTCTGTGATCCTGACTTCTATTTTAATGTAGCCTGAAGTGGCATTAAGTACATGTCAGGAACATACATGATGACATGGAATGATGAAGTATATATACATATACTACACATACAAACATGTTATCAATTGTGTGTTTTCATCACCTTTTAAAATATCTTATTTCATTAACAATTTATCCTTCCTCTTGTGTACGGGTCAGCAGCGACCCGTTCTCAGGTTTTCAATGCATAAAAGTATCACATGTGTTTATTGCATCAAGGCTTATTTAATCAAAATAAAACTTTTTTTCACTAAATTCTAAAATGCTCTGGTTAAAATTATGACATTTGTGTTGTTAGGGTCGTTATAACGATAAGAACGGTTAAAACTGAAATCATATGTGCAAAATCAACCTTTTCATGGATAAGGATTAAGGAAACCTAACAATGTAACCAAGAGATGAGAAACAAATGGGATGATCAATAATTGTTTTAGTTTGTTTTACAGCTGATTTAAGACTTGAGTCAAAACCGACCCTAACACAAGAGATGTAAGCAGAAAGCTGACAAGAGGAAGGTTCAATTGAAGTCAAGGGGTATTACTGACAAAAAAGGCCCAGGGGCCCACACCAAAAATATTAAAACCAATATTTTCATGGATAAGGAAGCCTAACAATGTAACCAAGAGAAGAAAAACAAATTGGATGAAAACATTTTTGTGTGTGTGTGTGTATTTTACAGCTGATTTAAAACATGGGTCAAAACTGACCCTAACACCATAAATGGTAGCAGAAAGCTAACACAAGATGAAAGTTAAAATGTATTTTTGGGGGAATATTATTTATATATTAATAATTTCAATTATTTCAGTGCCAAAGTTTTAACTTCCATGTAATATTAACATTTTTTTTTCATCAGTGTAAAAGGTCCAGTTCAGTCTCTGTTATAGATGACCTGTGTGCAAAATTGAGCAATTAATGAAATTAACTGTAATCTAATGTTCTGTCTGTTTAATTAAAAAAGTATTCTTTATTTAAAAAACAAAAACAATGTTATCTTTGTAGCTGCTGGTGGCAGCAGCAGCAGCAGCGGAGCATGCCATGCCATGCAGGCAGCAGGAGGTGATCCAGGTGTTGTTTAATCAGAGCGGTCAGATGGGAGCCCGAGGAGTGCTACAGTTCAGACAGGACGACCTTGATGCTGCGCTGGGGGGCGGAACCTCATACCAAACACGTCAACCTGGATCAGATTTAGACCCAAAGAGATCTGTTCACCTGAGGACAGTGGGGTGAGGTCTGTGTCCAAACATCACAGACTCAAGTCCTGCTAGTGTCCCCTACAGGCTGCAGTGTTCATTACAGACACACCAACACCAGACTGTTGGACATAACCAACACGCTGATGATTGACTGATGATTTAACTACACACGCTCCCTCTGCAGACACCGGTGGAACAACATGGTGTGAAGTTTGCTGGAGGAAAGGTCATGGGGTCCTTTAATTTTGCAGAGTTCATGTGGAATGTGATTAGGAAATGTTTGTTTATTTGTATCCCCATTGTCCCAGGTTTCATATAAAATGACGTCATATTTAATGAATGTTATTAGTTCCTGGGAAGCTGAGACACCTCAGAGAGAAATGCCCCTGCCTGAGTCACAAGTTAATCAAATATAAAAAATATAGGCTAATTACATATACGTATTTACACACTTTAAAATGTAATTGTTGCTTTTTCTAAAATCACAGATTTAACTTAAAAATCTGCAGGGATCTAAAGCAAAGTTGTTGAGGATCACTGTAAAGTGATGGAATTAGACTAAATGTAAACACACAGTGCAACACATTTGATGCAAGTCAATGCATCTTGTAGCAAAACTCACAAAAACACAACAAAAAAGATTGATAATGTTGAATGTAGAGTGTTGTTAATGTAGGTTTGAGTCTATTAGTACTGTCTGTTAGCCTGCAGTGTAGTCAGTGATCACAGAGCACTGGGACAAGTCTACTGTTGTCTGACACACAACTCTGTAGCACCACCTGCTGGTCACAGGCATCACTGCTGCACAGCTCCAAATTAAAACCATGACACATGAACTGTCTGAGCTGAATCATACTGGCATAAATAATATATTTGATAATGATAACATAAGAAAATTATATGTTGACCCCTTCAGATGGTAGAAAAAGAATATTAACTATGGTCTATTGAATGTGTGTTTAAAATAGCATCAGTCCTTATATGACGAAGATGGAATTAAGAGGTGATACTGATATGAATAAGTTGTAGTGTTGTTGACTAGTCATGTAATTTCTCACCCTTCATTTCTTCACCACCTGATTTTCTCCTTCTTTTTGTCACTGGATCACACTCAGTGGTCACACAATCATATGTGAGCCAGAAACACACAATTCTTAGAAAACGCACCAAACATGAAAACTGCTCAGCTTATCTGATCAATGACTTGTAATATTTTTTCCAACTTTTTCTTTCCTCTTGAATCATTTTTCACAGCCTGTTAATCTAATTGCAATCTGACATTTTCACATTCATTTTTTGTGGTAGAAGGTGCAATATGAGCCTGTGTGTATTGAAGGCTGGGAGCATGCTGTTTTGCTGCTATTACTGTAATTGGAAATGTCGACTTGTGTGTTCAAGTAATTTCAGAGAACGCAGGTCATGTGCTTGTTTCTGTGCAAATAGAAAAGTATGTTACAAGCTCTTATGTAATGTTCTTCAGTGTCTCAGACCTGAATATTTGGACATATTTGAGGACCAGGTTTGAATAATTTCAGAGAGTAATTTGGAGCCGGTTATTTGGAAATCACTATTGATCTTGTCTTATTGCTGTGTGGACTGTTGAAGTTTTACCATCACTTTGTAAGCTGCCTGTTATGTTGCTGCCTAATTGATGTTACTGTAATGTTGCGTCTTAACTTTGCTGTTGAGTGTTGTGTTTAAATTGTGTTCTCCGACCTCGTCACCTCACTCTCACCTTGTTACTTTTGACAGTGAGGCAGACTCAGTGTGAGATGCCAGGCAGGTGTCACCTGCTCCTACTATATGACACACACAAATGTTAAAGATAGATAGAGATAGATAGATAGATAGATAGATAGATAGATAGATAGATAGATAGATAGATAGATAGATAGATAGATAGATAGATAGATAGATAGATAGATAGATAGATAGATAGATAGATAGATAGATAGATAGATGCAAGAATCAACAGATAAATATAAAGTAGCAATAGAAAAATACTTAAAATATAAATATAAAAGGATCCATAGAAAAGTGTGTTGCAGGGTGGACTGACAGAGCTTGCTGCACCTTTCCACCACAAGAGGGAAGTAAAGCTTGTCCACTCCGCTATACGTAGAACTTTATTATCATTGCTTGGAAGCAGTGAAACACAGTGTAGCAACTCTCAGTATTTCTGGTCTTCTCTTGAACTGGTTCATTTTTATAAACTCAGAAAAGACACTGACAGTGTTGGTTCATGGGTTCATTAGTAACTTACAGCAGCAACCTTCAGCAACCTACATATTTTGTGCTATTTCAACAATTCATACATCAAATTGTGCAGCTTCTTTGGGACATTATGGCTATTACTTTTCTCTTTCATACTTTTTGAAATATTAAACTTTTTTAATTTTTTTGTCCCATGGGAAATACATTGAAACAGGCTTCAAATTCTGTTCTACTCATTTGCTTCCACATACTTTCACCTACAGACTTCATTCAAATTCTGATCTGTAGACAAACTTCAAATGTATTCACCCTGTGTATAACTTTTTCATATCTTCTACCGTTATTGAGATAAATCCTTTCCAAGCACATGCACATTTCTAACCAATTTCACACATACTACACTGAGTGTGTATGGCGTCGCTCAGAGTGGTGACATCATCGTTAGAGTGCAGGAGAGCCAAAAAAGCGACTGGAACTTTTCTTCTTAAACTGCAACCAAAGATGACACTGTACACTCATGATTTTGGCCAAAGTTGGTAGCCATACTTGTTCTCTGTCTCTGAGACTTAGAGAATAGTTTTAAATATGTTTAAATGCAGTCAGGGAGCTCTCTGCTCTCATTTACCCTAGTTCATTTTTTTTTTCAGAGCCAAGTAGATGGAGCTCCAGTTTGTAACTCACTGTAAATGGCATTATACTTTGTTTAAATTCACTCAGAATAGTCACACCTCACACAGAAGTCCTCTACTTCTACTTCTGGCTCATTTTTTTAAAAACTATTTTGCCAAACTTTCAGCTATCATTGAATAATCTCAGATTCATAATGGTGTAGAAGAATGATCTGATTGAGTATTGCTAAGGCCTAATAGCATGTCTGTCAGACTGTAGCAGCTGAAAATGTCCTGGCAAAGTCCTGGAAATAATTAAAGAGTGGGAACCCTGACTACATGTTTACCAGATCTGCTGCAAAGTTAGTTTGCTGATGTCGGTTTGACCACTGAGAACACATGAATCAAAATTTTATTCCTGTTGTTTTCTGCTCTGACACACTGAAGGAGATAATAGCAATAAAAGGATGAATAGCAGAGGGACATGAATGCAGATGGGTCACAACTTACATTTCAAAAATAAATTTCAGCCTTAATGTTGTGTTCAGACAGCTCAGTGACACCCTCTGGCTCTGAATACTGACTAGAATAATCACTGTCAGACATAAACTGTCCAAAAGTAACTGCCTATAATAACAGCAGGAAATGAGGCAGGCCAATGTAACTCATGTGAACAGCAAAATGAAAATGAAAATGAAAAAGTAACTGAAGTCGTCCAGTAGGCCTTTTTCACAGTAGGCATCCTGCCTGGTGGGTATAATCCAATAAAAACAGTTTCACATTTTATGGGAAATATAATTTTATATTCAATGAAATAGTACTGTAGTGTATTTCCCTGTTTGAATTTACTTGGTTGATTAATGTGTATATTGAGTTTATTCACATGTATTGCTCATAGATGTTTTTATTGAGAAATCTGCACTAGAATGTGACTGTGTACTACTAATAGTAACTAATGCAGTTATATTTTTCTTTGTAAAACAGATGTATGGTCAATATTTATTCTTGTGATGTTATAGTTTGTTTAACAAATGAGGAGATTATTATTTATTGTTCTTGTCACATCCAATTTAAATAAAATGAAATAATGGATACAAAAAATATCATAAATGAATGCTAGAATAAAACTGAGCTTTAGACTTCTACAATTGAGAGTATATTGTATTGATCAGAAATTCCGTATTTTTCTATGGAACCTCACTTAATTTTCAATTTTGTTTTTTTTGTGTGCAAATGTTTAGTACAATAAAAAGGAACAACCCATCTCACAGCAGCTTTATATAATGTACACTTTATGAAAAAAGGAGAGAGTCATTGACATGATTTCTGCAGTAACAACTTTATTTGCAACTGATGCGGAAGAAGAAAAATCTGCATTATAGCTGCCCTTCACCACTGTGTAAAAATGCGAATTTACAAACAGAAAAAGCCACAGAACAAATGAAAAAAATGAAAAGGCCACTGCTGATCTGCCTGGTCCTTTGCATTGGGTGACATGTTCTCATCCACATCATCTCTTCTTCATTGTCCTGGTACCAGTTTTCCTCTCCATCATTTTTGCATTTCCTAGTTGAGAATCAGCTGTGATTGATCTATTTGCATAACTTCAATCAGATGTTTTTCAATGGCAATGAAAAGACAAATATAGGACATACATTTATTTTCCCTGTCTACAATGTGAACTGCTGTTCACTTCAACTTTAGCCTCCAGGTGAGGTTTAGAATAAAAGGTATCTATTTAAAAAAAAACTGTGTCCAACAAGTCCATTGTTTTGATCTTGGTTGAGCTTGTAAAAACAAGTGAGTTAATTAATTATATAGCCCATAATGATGTGCTTACTGTGTGAGTTTTGGAAATGCGACAAAAGAACTGAAAATTCCAAAAAAAAATTAAGAAAAGAAAAAAAGAAAGAAGAGCTGTTCTGTATCAGACTTTGCTATTGTTCACTGATTTATCACAGGTCCAGAGTTCAAGTAAACATACTCATTGTGCAACAAAAAAATCAAATTACCTTTATTTTCAATTATTTTTTTTATTTTTTATTTTTTTTGTTCAGTTGTCTTTGCAAAGTTTTTATTTGTTATGTCTGTCCATTTCTGTATTATGTTTTATTTCTTTTAAAGCAGAAGTAAGCGATATATTTGTGTTAATATAAGTCTTAAATAGTTATATCTTCCGACAGCAATCACTTACATAGAGTGTTTGGACCGAAACACGGGTCTCTCAGTCCCTCTGCTCTGCTCTGAGCCGAGGAGAAAACTTTTCTCGTATCCTACAGTTTTTATCCAATGAGGAGAGAGAACGGCATGAAGGGCTGTGTGTGCAGCCAAGGGATGCGCCTGAATGTGGTGATGTAGGGACGAGGACTGTTATGGTGCGTTCAAGGCAGCCCGTAACTTGTGTTTTTCCGACCTGTGAAGTCATACCAGTTCGATCTGGTACGAGTTCACAGGTCTGAAGTTACGAGTGGCCGTTATAGTGACTTTCACAGGTAAAACAGGTCGGAAAAACACGAGTGGGTTGCCTGGAACGCTACAAAATCGTAAGTTGTGACATGAAGCTGTAATTTACGGTTTCAAAAGCCTGCCTGGAATGCAACATTAGCCAAAACGACCGGATAGCTTACTTCTGCTTTATCATGTCCGAAATAAACTTAAACTAAACTAAACTAAACAATCAAAACCTTCAGTGAGGCCAAGTGCTACACCAGCTGCACCGAGAACATATGAGGAGAAAAGAGCTCCTCCGCCTGTAAGACCCAGGGCAACCAAACCAACCATTTTACACCTACTAGTCCTTTCTGCCTTTTTCCTGATCCATTCCTTTCTTCTTCTCTTCTCGTCCTCCTGCCTCCTTCTCCTCTCCTCTTCCTGTTTCCTCTGTGCTTCCTGGTATCTCATCCACATCTCATTAGTGTAGTGACTTCCTCCATTGAATTCAACCATTTTTTCTATCTTACCTATGAGTTCTCTGACCTGCGATTTGTCTGCTCTCTGGTCATTGATCAGTGAATGGTATCTTCCTCCACACTTATTTATCAGTTGTTGGAGATCTGTACTCTCTGCTATGTACTCTTGCACAGATTTACTCTTCAACAAGTCAGCATGTGTAAACAGGACCATTATATATTTGTCTGCATCTGAGCCGAAATGATCCTGGATCGACTCCACAGCTGCCCTCTCCTCCCCTGTGAATCTTGCCTTCAGACTGACCACTAAAAGAAAAGCATGGGGTCCAGGAACTGACTGATTAACACATGCCTCAAGATCTGCCTTCACTGCTGCTGGTTTTTTCTTCGTGTCAAACAGCCCTGGGGAGTCGATGACAACAATGGTTCCATCACCATCTTCGACCTCCTCTCTCTGACAGCCTTGAGTCACAGACTCAGGTGACATTTCTTCTTTAAAGGCGCTGCGCCCCAGGATAGTGTTTCCAGAAGAACTCTTTCCTGATCCAGTTTTTCCAACCAGGACGATCCTCAGCTCTTCCAGATGTTTGGAACCTATGAAAATAAATGAAACACAGGTGTCAAAATGTACAAAAGTCCATTTCAAGAAGTGTGTTTGTGTTGTTAATGAAAAGATTACACATGATTACTTCGATTTGAAAAATACTGGATGTGTGGATGGAGGCAAAATGTAACTCTGTATTCTCATTCACTGGTTGGCACATTTTACTTAGATCTAGCTACTCACACTACAAATTCACCACAGTGAGAGAATTTGAATAGGCTTTATGCACAGCTCCACTACTTCCTGAACTTAAAGCAGAAGTAAGTGATATATTTGTGTTAAAGCAGAAGTGAGTGATCCGGTCGTTTTCGCTAATGCTGCGTTCCAGGCAGGCTTTTGAAATCATAAATTACAGCTTCAAGTCACAACTTACGACTTTGTAGCGTTCCAGGCAACCCACTCGTGTTTTTCCGACCTGTTTTACCGGTGAAAGTCACTATAACGGCCACTCGTAACTTCCGACCCGTGAAATCGTACCAGTACGTCTTTTTGTACAGTCTATGTACCAGATCGAACTGGTACGACGTCACAGGTCGGAAAAAAACAAGTTTCCTTGAACGCACCATAACAGTCCTCGTCCCTACGTCGCCACATTCACGGCGTTCCTTGGCTGCACACACAGCCCTGCATGCCGTTCTCTCTCCTCATTGGATAAAAACTGTAGGATACGATAAATGTTTTCTCCTCGACTCAGAGCAGAGCAGAGTGACTGACAGACCCGTGTTTCAGACCAAACACTCTATGTAAGTGATTGCTGTCGGAAGATATAACTATTTAAGACTTATATTAACACAAATATATCACTCACTTCTGCTTTAATATAAATCTTAAATAGTTATATCTTCCGACAGCAATCACTTACATAGAGTGTTTGGACCGAAACACGGGTCTGTCAGTCACTCTGCTCTGCTCTGAGCCGAGGAGAAAACATTTATCGTATCCTACAGTTTTTATCCAATGAGGAGAGAGAACGGCATGAAGGGCTGTGTGTGCAGCCAAGGGATGCGCGTGAATGTGGTGACGTAGGGACAAGGACTGTTATGGTGCGTTCAAGGCAGCCCGTAACTCGTGTTTTTCCGACCTGTGAAGTCATACCAGTTCGATCTGGTACGAGTTTACAGGTTGGAAGTTACGAGTGGCCGTTACAGTGACTTTCACCAGTAAAACAGGTCGGAAAAACACGAGTGGGTTGCCTGGAACGCTACAAAATCGTAAGTTGTGACTTGAAGCTGTAATTTACGGTTTCAAAAGCCTGCCTGGAACGCAGCATTAGCCAAAACGACCGGATCGCTTACTTCTGCTTTAAACAAGCTCCTTTACTTCCTTTATTTAGTTTACACTATTGGACAAACTGGTTAATCCAGGTGTGTCTGACTTGTTTAAGTTCAGGAAGTAGTGGAACTGTGCATAAAGCCTATTAGACTTGGCAAAGCTAACATGAAGGAAAAGGTCTTTAATTTGTGCCATGATCCAATAAAGTTATTCTAATTGTGGTCTTTGATAAAGACAGACCACGCACTAGAAAATAAAGGTAATTATGAAGCCCACCCTCACCCTGTGTCAGCTGGGACTGGCCCTACCCCATACATAAAACTGCATAGGTACAGTAAGTGGTATGGCTAATGTATAGGGTTGGATAGACAACTGTGTTTTTTTTTTACATTTAAGATAACCTCTCACTATGTATTGTCAGATAAAAGCTCATAGATTCTTCCCTAATTGATCTTGTTTCCTTTATTCTATCACATACCTTTGTGGCAGTCAGCTGTGAACAGCACAACCAGGATGCAAACCAGGATCTTGCTTCCACTCATCTCTTTTACTGGGACATCACAAAAACAAGCAAGAATTTAAATAGAAAATCTAGCAAAGCAGACAGCAAACATATTGGAAAACATTCAGCATGAGGAAATGAGAAATAATGGTGGTTAAAGTGCAGGCAAAGTCTTTTTCACGTTTTTCGTACATCAAACTAAAACTGTATGATAAATCAGTGACGTTCTTTTATAGCACATAAAAACAACTCAGCTCAGTCAACTTCCATTTTCTGCAAAACTTAAACCAATCACATGACAATAATGGCAAGCAGGCTGGTTCAGAAAGAGCTTTTGCACACCTCGCACGCATAGCTACATTGTCTATTTATTCATTTTTATACATATTCATTTTAATTTACTTTAGAAAATGAAAAAGAAAATCACTGAATGCAAACACGGAGGTGTAAGAGGAAGTCATATAAACTGGTAATAAAAGCATAGCCAAAATCTACTTCCCATTTTGATAACATAATATGTTGACCTACCTGTGTGTGTCTTCAGCTGTGTGATATGCCAGCAGGTGCACAGGTTCTTCTTTTATAGCACAGCAAACAGTAGCTGCAGACCCATGTGTCAGCTCTGTTAACTTTCATTTCTCAGGAAGACAAAACTGAAACTGTGGTTTTCCCCTGGAGCCTGGAGCCGCCCTCTGGTGGCAGCTTGAATTTCAGGTTGTGTGTGTAATGTGTATGCTGTAACAACAAAACAACACAACCACTGAAAAAACAAAAACTCAAAGATGTACTGAAGCAATTGCAGGCCTTTGTTACTGGTCACACACCTCAATGATTTGTGAAATTGGTTTTGAGGCATTTGACCTAAAAAAAAATAATAATAATAAGAAGAAGAATAAATATTGTCAGCATGTTCAGCTGAGCAGATTTTTTCCACCATGAACAACACCAGATGTCACTAAAGTTCCATATCTTACAAAATAGCAGCATTACTACCAGGGTTCCCATGCGCCCTGGAAAACCTGGAAAACCTGGAAAATAGTGACCAATTACCCAGTCATGGAAAACACATGGAAATTGAGAAAAAGGGTCAAATGTCCTGGAAAATTATTTATCACATGGTGACATCAGCTACCAGAGCTCTATTTGACTTCTTCAGACCCCACTAAGGATTTCTTTTATCCAAAGATGTGCCCAGCGAGAAAAGAGAGTGTTTTAGGTGTGGTTTAAAAACAAAAACGACATGTACTTGCGTTGTTCTATGATAAATTTGTCTTTCTGAGCACGTAAGATACTATTTCAGAGATAAGTTAGAGCCATAGGTTGCACATATTTAAATCAAACTTCTGGGGGTGCGAGAAATGAAATAAATATAGAAACAAACTGGTTGAATGTTCAAAAGAAAGTACAACTGTCGAACTACAACTTCTCCAAAGCATGAATGGGACGGGGCAATCATCCAGTGGTAAGGATATTGCTGGGCAACCCCAAGGTCACTGTTTCGAATCTTGATAGGGCATCTTTCTTACAATCTCTCTCTTTCTCGGTTTAGTACTATTCAACTTGAAAGTTTTCACAACACTTTCGACTATTCAGCTATCATTGGCCAGTGTTTGATTTATAAAACTCAATACAGCTTACTTGTGGTTGAGAGGTTGGCTTGCTGGGTTCCCAATTATGAAGTCTAGGGTTCAATTCCTGCCTTAGCTGCATGTGTTGTATGTGTCAGTTTCTACTGATAATTTAGCATGGCTTTCAGCATTCACACACATTTTCCTTATGGAAATGCTCTTTCTAGTGTAAATAAATATTTTTAATGTGACTGTTTAAAGTGTAACTACAGTAGATAAATGAATTCCCCCTGTCAGGCGGACCTCAACCTTTGCTCCCTGTTCACAATAAAGATAATAAAATCACAGACACAATAAAATCACAGACACACCTAGCTGCAGTGTCCAGAAGTGACGGTAAAGTGTGAGAGGAGGACGACTGACCTGCAGCAGAGACGAGACAGAAAGTCAAAGTGAGTCCATCAGGAGTTTGTCAGCAACACAGCAGCGTCTCTACCAGACACTGGTGAGTACAGCTCATCATATTCACTGTGTGAGCAGCAGCTTTGATTCTGAGCTTAATCTCTACTCACTCTCTTCATGTCACACTAGCTGCGTTTACATGCAGTGTTTTCCTCAATCTGATTGAAAACAATCTGATAAAAATTAATCTTATTCGATCTGTATACATGCACGCTAAATAAAGCGATCCACATTTAATCCGTGTATGGCCCCAGCTGAAGCCGATTATATAGCCTACTGCTTTGGAGTCTCCAAACCAAAAACTTCTTTAACAACACAGGGAAAAGCCGTTAGATTGTCGCTAGTCGCTTTTGACAAAAAGAAAAAGTCACCAGATTTTGCGAGAAAGTCGCCATTTTGGCAACACTGCTTTGACTTTCCTATTTCCTGTTTCCTATTTCCCGCAAATGTCAATATGTGACTCCTACGCACTAGGGTGTGCATCCGCAGAATGAATAATCCACTCTATCATCCGAATACACTCTATTCAGCCATTTACAAGCCGCATGAAGCTGATTATCAATCGGCGTAGACTACAGTACCTCTTTCAATCCGATCCAGAATTTAATCAGATCCGGGTGAATCGGATCTGGTAAGGTGTTTACATGAGACATTTTGAATCTGATTGACCTCTTAATCTGATTGTAAAGGATGTAAATGCAGCTACTGAGTCTTGTGAACTGGCACACAGACCTGAGGTTGTTTGTCCACAGATACACTATAGTCCACTTTAAACTGTCTCTGTGTCTCTGCTCAGGACTTTTATAACTCCTCACTCAGTCTCTGAGATTCACTCTCTACTTCACCTCATTTCCTGCTTTCATGCTGTCAAGTTATCACTTCCTACGGCTGCCTTACTTCACACTTCCTGCAGCTCTTTCACAATAAAAGACACACACTTTTATTGTGAAGCAGCCAGAGGAAACACCTCTTTAAACCTTTATTTTACAGTAACTCGCTGGTCACTGAGGTTTCCCTCATTTACAGGGAAAACAAGTTTACAAACAGCAACAACAGCCCATAAGCTGCCTGTTATGTTGCTGCCTAATTGATGTTACTGTAATGTTGCGTCTTAACTTTGCTGTTGAGTGTTGTGTTTAAATTGTGTTCTCTGACCTCATCACCTCACTCTCACCTCGTAACTTTTGACAGTGAGGCAGACTCAGTGTGAGATGCCAGGCAGGTGTCACCTGCTCCTACTATATGACACACACAAATGTTAAAGATGGATAGATAGATAGATAGATAGATAGATAGATAGATAGATAGATAGATAGATAGATAGATAGATAGATAGATAGATAGATAGATAGATAGATAGATAGATAGATAGATAGATAGATAGATAGATAGATAGATAGATGCAAGAATCAACAGATAAATATAAAGTAGCAATAGAAAAATACTTCAAATATAAATCTAAAAGGATCCATAGAAAAGTGTGTTGCAGGGTGGACTGACAGAGCTCGTTACTTTTGACAGTGAGGCAGGCATCTCATAAAATACAGTTACATTAAAAAACAATTGCAGGGCAATTTACAAAAGTCAGACACTATACATTTAAAATCAGCAGGGGAGGGGATATTCTCCAGCCCCAAAGCTTGTTGGAGAATATTCGAAGAGTTTGGAGCATCAAAAGAATTTACTGAGCTCAGAATGTATAAGAGGGACGTTAAGACATGAAGCCACTGAATCGAGTTGAATAAGATCCAGAGCACCGTTCTAATAGGGAGGAAACGTATGGGGGCTAAAAACTTTCAGCACTTACTCACTAAGATGACCAGGATGACTGAGAACCTTCATGGACATTTTAAATGAATGTGTTTGTTTTCTCTCCCTCGGTGTGTAGACATGTCTGCTGCCAGAAACCTGAGGTCTGAAGATCAGTTCCTGTGCTCCATCTGTCTGGATGTCTTCACTGATCCAGTCAGTACACCATGTGGACACAACTACTGCCAGAGCTGCATCACTCAGCACTGGGACATTAATGTACCATATAAGTGTCCAATGTGTAAAGAGGTTTTCTACACGAGACCTCAGTTGAAGATCAATACGTTCATCTCTGAGGTTGTTGCTCAGTTCAGACGTGAAGCTCAACAGGAAACCAGAAGCAGCAGCAGCTCAGAGCAACACGTTTCCAAACCAGGAGAAGTTTCTTGTGACGTCTGCACTGGAACCAGACTGAAGGCCCTGAAGTCCTGTCTGGAGTGTCTGACCTCCTACTGTGAGACTCACCTGGAGCCTCATCTGACGGTGTCACGTCTCAGGAGACATCAGCTGATGGAGCCAGTGGAGAACCTGGAGGACAGGATGTGTAGGAAGCACGAAAAACCTCTGGAGCTGTTCTGTCAGACCGACCAGACATGTGTCTGCATGCTCTGCTCTGTTTTAGACCACAAGACTCATGAGTTTGTTCCTCTGAGAGAAGAATATGAAGGAAAGAAGGCAGAGCTGCAGAAGAGAGAGGCTGAAAGTCAGCAGACGATCCAGAAGAGACGACTGAAGATTGAGGAGATGAAACAGTCGGTGAAGAGGAGTAAAGCTGCTGCAGACAGAGAGAAAGCAGAAGGTGTTGAGGTCTTCACTGCTCTGAAGGAGTCTGTTGACAGAGGCCTGAAGCAGCTCATCAAGGAGATCGAAGAGAAACAGAAAAGCTCAGAGAAACAGGCGGAAGACTTCATCACAGAGCTGGAACAGGAAATCTCTGAGCTGGAGAAGAGAAGCACTGAGGTGGAGCAGCTCTCACGCTCTGAAGACCACCTCCACCTCCTCCAAAGCTTCCCATCCCTGAAAGCTGCTCCACCCACCAAGGACTGGACACAGGTCAGAGTCCGTCCACCATCATATGCGGGGACTGTGGTGAGAGCTGTGTCTCAGCTGGAGGAGACGCTCCGTGGACAGATGGAGGAGGCGAAGAAGATCAAGATGAAGAGGGTCCAGCAATTTGCAGTGGATGTGACTCTGGATCCTGATACAGCACATCCCTGGCTCATCCTGTCTGATGATGGAAGACGAGTTCGTCATGGTGATGTGATGAAGAAACTCCCCGACAACCCAGAGAGATTTGATAAATGTCCCTGTGTCTTAGGAAGACAGAGTTTCTCTTCAGGCAGATTTTACTTTGAGGTTCAGGTTAAAGGGAAAACTAAGTGGGATGTGGGAGTGGCCAGAGAGTCGATCGACAGGAAGGGAATCATCCCACTGAGACCTCAGAAAGGTTACTGGACGATATGGTTGAGAAATGGAAATGAGTACAAAGCTAACGCTGGCCCCTCAGTCCCTCTCAATCTGAGGTCTGGTCCTGAGAAGGTGGGGGTGTTTGTGGATTATGAGGAGGGTCTGGTCTCCTTTTATGACGTAGATGCTGCAGCTCTCATCTACTCTTTCACTGGCTGCTGCTTCACTGACAAACTACACCCATACTTCAGTCCCTGTGATAATGATGGAGGTAGAAACTCTGTCCCTCTGATCATCTGTCCTGTCTATCAAACTGCTCAGATCAAAACATCTCGTTCTTTGCAGGAATTGATTGATTCTGAATTAAGGTACCAAAAGAAATTATAGCTGCAATGGTCGGGGCCGGGCAAAAAATTTTTAAAGACAAAATTAGGCAATTTTAAAGTGAAAGTTGCAAAGCCGTATGGTTGATATGTTGTGAATTTATTTTCAAAGTTTTTAAATTTAGATACATACAGTAACACCACAATCAGGACTATTGTCTTGTGTTACTAGTTGACAACATCGGGCATTCTGAAATATCATCATCACCCTCGCTGGGGCTTGAACCCACATCCTCTGGCACCAATACCCAGCTCCTAATTCACTGAGCTAATTGCCTGGAAGTGAGCCATGGTGTGTTGCTTCTCAAATAGACTCAGGGAGTCACCGACCGGGCAGCATTTGTCGTAGCTGTCATAGCAGATGTCAAAATGTCACAAATTGTATAATAATTTATGTAAATCTGATAATACATAAATTGCATCTTGACAGCACGGAAATGTTGGTGATGTGTTTTTAATGATAAGTGTTTTGCTTCTCAAGAGAAAATCTGATGTTTAAAAATGCCACTCTTACATTGACTCCAGTTGTTCCCATGAGAGCAGAATTCAAAATGTTCTCAAAAATTCAGTTTTTTAGATAAAATTCTGATATTTGCCAAACTTCATCAACCACGACTCTAAAATATTGTCAATTTTTTTCAGGAAGATTGAAAATGTATTTAGCAAGAATTGGATGATATGTGTTAACAGTACTGTTTACAGTCAAACGTTTTCATGCACTGTAGGCTCAATTTTCGATAAATCAAAAAATCTGTGTGGATCGTTTGTGGAGGACAGTCTGGAGACGCTCTCTAGCAAGTTTGGTGTGGGAGGAGATAGATTTGATAAGTTTTACAGATTTTGAAAATAACAGAGTGATGGACTCCATAATTTGTAATGAGTTTAAGTGGACAAAATTTTCAGCAGTATTGGGGCTACAGTTTGGTGAAGTTTCAAAACTGTAGAGTTGAGTAAATCTGGCATGAGGTCGAACATTTCTGTGAAGTTTTTTTTACTGATTATGCATGGGAAGTAGGACTGTTTTCTACTGAGTTAACCTTCATCAGATCATCATCACACAGGGAAGTTAACTGTGTGATAACTGCTGTTTAATCACTTGTTACTTTAGTTGATTTGATTAGATCAGTGGAAACAGGTAAAGTGGTTTACCACTGAAATGAATCTGTAAATTAACTGAGTCTGGTTTGGGGAGTTAGAAGCAGATGCAGGTGTGTATTAATAACTGGTGATCACTATGAATATGAACACATCTTTATCAGAGACGCACTGAGGTTGTTGTGTGTGTTTACTATTTGCTAAATCCTATTTCTCTATATAATCATTAATTGCTTAATATGATTACACAGAACACAGACTTCACAATATTGAACATGATATTGTTCCAGACAACCATTTTTATCTCAACATTACTCGGCAGTAGCCTACAAATACTTGACAGAGGAACTGTTTAAAGATAATGATGCCACCAACAGGTTATTATCAGATATTCAGTTTAACAGCAGGAGCCTCTGTAAAAACATCTCAAATATCCAGGACTGAAAAAAAACAACAAGAAGTCCTCATTTATTGCAGTCCCTTTGGTTAAATGTTGAACAAACTGGCACGGTCCAGATGAATCACAACTGCTGCACCAACAACTGGGTGGATATGAACATATACGTATCTTTCTTAAAGCCCCTGTACAGATTTTTCATTTAGTGTTGATTTTGGCGGCCCCTGTGGACAAAAGCGGCGGAATGAAGACTGCATTTCCCACTGTCATGAAGACGTTTGTCTGGTCGGCGCGTGTAGATTTATTTTGGAAACGTCGGAAAGAAGACGGGACTTGCTTCTTCTCCTTTTTTTTTTTGCAGCGTAATGTATCTATTGGTGTTTTGTCAGTGGTCCGACCTGACCATGCCTTCCAGAGGTATAGAATTAGACTACTTAGAAATAGCGTATCTTCACACTGATGGGCTCTTTTGCTGTTGTAGCAGAAACCAGAGACTTTGCATATCCAGTTAAAAGCTCCGTACAGGGGCTTTAAATTTTAACAAGTAATATTTGTCAGGGTAATATCTATGTTTTGTAATCAAGTAGCCTATCTGTATTGGAGGTTCCATACATGGATCCGGTTCAAACCATTAACCACAGTGGTGGTATCCGTTTGAAACAATGACCTGATGCTGAGATTATTAGAATAGTGTGAATGCTGTTGTTCCGTTTCTCTTTATACTATTTTATTAGTGTAAATGCTGAAAGCATTCACACTATTGTTCTTCTGTTTGGTCATTTTTAGTGTGAATGCTGAATTCTCAGCATTCACAATATTGTTGTTTTGTTTCTCTATATACTATTTTATTAGTGTGAATGCTGAAAAAAAATGTTTCATCAATATCACAATGATTTTTTTCTAAAAAAGAAATCAAAAAGATCTGTATCTAAGCAGCAAGATCTCCACAACATCATCTTCCTTAGAAATAAAAGCACAAGAGTTCCTTTTTTGAAATAGCAATGCTTTATTCAGGATATTGTCAGCTTTTATTCTGAAACATTCTGAAAGGTCTAAAGCTTCAACGTCTTGCTCTATCAACCCTCTCACAAAGTAACAACAGGTGTAATGAGGGAACGTAACAGCACCTATGAGACTGAGGGTGGATGAACTTATTTTGACATGATGGTCTACTTCTTCAAATTACCAGATGGAGTTGATAAAAAGTCAATATATTTAGATATTTAAAAGTTCAGTCTCTGTAAACCAGATCATGATAGCTGCTCAACAGCTGGAGACATCCATCCTAGGCAGTTCCACATGAACCACCATCACCAGTCAGCCTCAGGGACTACACTACAAAAACTCAAAATCTTTCCAAGAATATTTGCCTTATTTCTTGTCAAAATGTCTCATTTCTAGTCAAAACTAATCTCTTTCCACTTTAAATAATACTCACCACCTAAAAATTAACTTGTTTTTAGTTCATTTTCACTTGTTTCAAACAGATTTTCACTTGAAATAAGTAGAAAAATCTGCCAGTGAAAGCCAGTTTTTTGTGCTTGCAATAAGAAAGAAAAACTTGCTCCACTGTCAGATTTTTCTACTTATTTCAAGTGAAAATCTGCTTGGAAGAAGTAAAAAGTGTCTAAAAACAAGCTACTTTTAATGTGATGAGTCTTATTTTAAGTAGAATGAGATTGTTTTGACTAGAAATAAGACAAATATTCTTGGTAAGATGTTGAGTTTTTTTAGTGTAGAGCAGGAAGTCAGTGGCTATTGAACTGAACTTTCAAATGAAAACATTTACCTAGTAGCCAGTATAAAGAAACACCTGGCCAAACATGAACTGAGCACAAAGTGAGAGCGGCTGTGACACAGAGTGTAAACAGAGGACAGCACCGCAGGAGGAGAAGAAAATCCCAAAGTAGTACCCAAGCAGCTGAATGAGGAGTCACAACACCTGGTCTGGATTTTCAAAATAAAACAGAATCATAAACATATAATAACGCTGGATGATGATGATGATGAACATCGTTGATTACCAACACATTGCTAATTCCAGTTATCCATTAGCCTTTGATTAAGTTCTGTCTGCCATCTGATGGATTAGAAAAAAGGCACAAACTTAGTTGCCTTACCCGTCGACCGAAGGTGTCCACAGTCAGCCCACTGTTAAAGGGAGAGTTCAAGATTTTGGCAAATTCGCCTATTGCCATAATCCCAATAGTCATAGCAGTAGATTCATTACCCTCAATTATCGGAGCATGTTGTTTTGAGATCAGCGGGGCAGAGACGTGAGCTGCTCAGCAATGGAGGTGAATGGTACAGGTCTCCTGTCCCTCATCAAACTCATCAAATACACAATCCAACAACTCCAAAACGCTCTGGTGGACAAGTTGTGACCTGCACATTCACCATAATGTAACATTACGACACATGAAGCAAATACTCTGAACTGCTTGTGCTTGTGAAATCACTCCGCCAAGCTGCCGTGTCTGGGATGTAGTTCCGGCTAGAACAACTCCCGTCTCATAATGTTACATGACTATTTCATAGCGTGGTGAATGTGCAGGTCACAGATTGATAATATTCATTTTGTCTTCTCGTATATTAGTTATTTTTTTCTTGTGTTCAGACAATGAAATCAAGAATGATGTTCGAACCGGCCAGCTGATACTGTAAATGACACGTCAGCAGCGCGTCGGATGGCACTTTTGAGGAAGACTGGAGTCACGGTCGAAACTGTCGTGCAGGTCACAACTTGTCCACAAGAGTGTTTTGGAGTTAGATTGTATATTTGATAAGGGACAGAGGACTACTGTTTCTACTGCTACCTGAGCAGCTCACGTCTCTGCCCCGCTGATCTAAAAACAGCTTGCACCGACAATTAAAGGTACTTAACCTACCCCTATGACTATTAGTGATTACAGCAATAAGCAAATTTGCCAATATGTTGAAATATCCCTATAAAGCTTACCAGTTCATGTATGTGTGTTATGTGGGTTTAAAAACACCATAAACCATAAACCATACCAACAACCAGTCAAAAGTGGTTTCAGTTTGCTGCTCTCACTAAAGATAAACCCAAAACCTTTCTGATCCTAATCAGAAACACCAAGAATGAAAAAAAAGAGAAGCTGGATATGTAGTGGTAGAGTCTGTTGTATTCCACAGCCTGAAGAGTGAGTCCTGCTTGGCTCAGCAGCAACAGTCAGCCCATCCTATCTGAGATGGAACCTGCAGTAGAATCTAATCTGCCGGTCAATGTGACCACAGCAATGTTCTTCCTCCTCCTCCTTCTCCTCCTCCTCATCATCCCTCAATCCCTTTCAGTGTGTGATAGATCTGTTTGGGTAAAATCACGTATCCCTCGCCGAACGCAGCCGGCGCCTCGCAGCCGGTCCTGGGCGCGGCGTCGCAGGCGGTCTTCAGCCTCTTCAGCTGCCTCTCCTGCCGCCGACACTTCTGCTGCGTGGTCTTCAGCTTCTTCCTCAGGCGCTCCAGCTGCTCCTCCAGCTGCTCGATGCGCCTCTTCTGCCGCGCAGAGTCCTCCGCCGTGTAGTTGTGGTCGCAGGAGACCGACGCTGTGTCGCAGTGGGTGTCGGGGGGGCTCCTCGCCGGCTCGGGCTCCTCCGCCTCCTCCGCCGCCGCTGCAACCGCCACCGCCACCGCCACCTCCTCCACCACCACCACCGGGTCAGAGGTCAGGGGCAGGGGCAGGGGGAAGTGGATGTCCGAGGGGAAGGGATGCTCCAGGGACTCCGCCTGTCAGAGAAATCATCGTGTTAGTCACAGGAATATTCTATGTATTTCATATAATAAGGGAGATTATTTATGCTGTTTATGCTGGAGCAAACAGGGGTGATAACGAGCACTTATGACTTTGAGTGATTTAAAGGGATAGTTCACCCAAAATTGAAATTTCACTCATTATCTACTCACCCTCATGTGGACTAAGGGCTGGGAGAAGTTTCAGAGTCCTCCGTGGCTTCTCTGAGTTACAGGGGGTCTCGGCATAGCAGTGCATGTCCATATAACGGTTGCAAATGGATACCAACTGTCTTCGTATTGAAGCCCCGAAATGCGAAATTGTCCCGAAAAAAATTAAATAAGTCTGTATTTTAAGCTTGTTTTGTAGCAGAAGCTTCTCGAAGCTCCTCTTCCCGGTTCGTCAAAGAGGAGCTTCGAGAAGCTTCCGCTACAAAACAAGCTTAAAATATAGACTTATTTAATTTTTTTCGGGACAATTTCACATTTCGGGCTTCAATACAAGACAGACTTTACATACGAGCAGCATGGAGGTATGCACGATCTGATATCAAGTAAACAACAGCCCAGGACTAACTCTAATCCTAAACCTAACCGGTTGGTTATAACAGCGGTCCTGGGCTGTTAATTACTTGGTGATATCAGATCATGCATGGAGGTATTTGGATGTTTTTTGGTGTGTCTTTTTGTTACGAAGACAGTTGGTATCCATTTGCAACCGTTATATGGACATGCACTGCTACGCCGAGACCCCCTGTAACTCAGAGAAGCCACGGAGGACTCTGAAACTTCTCCCAGCCCTTAGTCCACATGAGGGTGAGTAGATAATGAGTGAAATTTCAATTTTGAGTGAACTATCCCTTTAAAGCAGAAGTAAGCCATCCGGTCGTTTTGGCTAATGCTGCATTCCAGGCAGGCTTTTGAAACCGTAAATTACAGCTTCAAGTCACAACTTACGACTTTGTAGCGTTCCAGGCAACCCACTCGTGTTTTTCCGACCTGTTTTACCGGTGAAAGTCACTATAACGGCCACTCGTAACTTCCGACCCGTGAACTCGTACCAGATCGAACTGGTACGACTTCACAGGTCGGAAAAACACGAGTTACGAGTTTCCTTGAACGCACCATAACAGTCCTCGTCCCTACGTCACCACATCCACGGCGTTCCTTGGCTGCACACACAGCCCTGCATGCCGTTCTCTCTCCTCATTGGATAAAAACTGTAGGATACAATAAATGTTTTCTCCTCGGCTCAGAGCAGAGCAGAGTGACAGACAGACCCGTGTTTCGGTCCAAACACTCTATGTAAGTGATTGTTGTCGGAAGATATAACTATTTAAGACTTATATTAACACAAAAATATCGCTTACTTCTGCTTTAACTGCAAAAAATTATCAGACATGTATGTCTGTTTGAGACATCAGTGCAACCAGGTTTTAGAGGGACATATAGTTGAGTGTCATCCACATAACAAATGAAAGTTGACGTTGTAGTTCTGGATGATTTTCTCAAGAGGTAGTATATAGATTGTGAACAGTGAACAGGAGGAGTCATCAGTCCTTACAGAAGAGGACCTATTACACAGGTATGACACAAGCCAATCGAGAGCCATATCACTGATACCAAGAAAGTAATTTTTCAGGAATTTGAAACTAATGTGCATAAATATCCCCTGTCTTGGGTCAGGATGTGAGCATGTGGGCCTCACCTTGATGCTGAGGCTGAAGGTGAAGAGCGACGGCACGGCGTTCTCCTTCAGCACCCGGTTGTTGCACTCCCTTTTGAAACAGTCTTTGGTGAAGTGCTGCGAGCAGATGTTGCTGTACTTTGTCGGCTTGAAGTTGTTCCTCCTCATGGCTGCCACCCACTTACAGCAAACATCTGGACGCGCTAGAGGAAACCTGAGAGCAGCGAACATGATCAGACAGAAATATTATTCAATATCAAGATTATGTAAGGGATAGAGTGAGTAGTAGAGCTGGGACGATATGCCTTTCTCCTAATTCGATTATTTTACAAATTTTTTGGGTGTCGACTCGGAGTAAAGTTAAATTGTGATTCTTTGATATTGCCTGCATTTTTAGTTTGCTTTTTTAACGCCAGACCATGTGAAAAAGTTGAATGATGATGCTGATGTCTATATGATGACTATATTAGGAGCCATATGTGAGTCAGTTTATAAGATTTATTCAGCAGCAATATATTTGAACCATTTTAAAGTAAACTGCTACATTTAGCTCAACGTATACTCTCTTTTCAAAAGCCTGGACTGTAGGGATGTGAATCTTTGGGTGTCTCTATTCGATTCAAAATCAATTCTCATATGCACATAGATGTGCATCACCTGTAACAACGGCGCAGCTAAAAATAAATAAATAAATAAAAAGACGGCACTTTGCTCTCCAGCCGATTCACCTGCAGCTCCACAGACGAGCTGTCAGAGTTCCTCTCTTCGGTCAGTAGGGACCCGAGGTGTACTATAAATTCTATACAATAAATTCTGGGATCCCCCTCCTCATCCATCCACTCTCCATACTGTTCTGATCCCGTTGCATTTTTGTTTTTTCCTGTTTCTCTCCCCATTTATTTATTTATTTGTTATTGTTATTTGTATTTATTTGTTTATTTTTCTACCTACCAACCTTTTCATCTCTGTCTCTTCTCATAATAGTGTTTTTGGCATATTTCGCAATTTTGTCTACTCATTTCTATGTTTATTTATTCATTTATTTTCTGTCTTTATTCAAGGCCACTAGTCATACCCCCCCCCCCCCCACACACACACACACACACACACACACACACACACAAACACAAAACCACAAACTGTAGTTGTTGTTATTTGCTGTTGTTTACACCTTGTTTTGTTTGTTGTCTGTCCTGTATTGTCCTGTATTGTAAAAAAAAAAAAAAAAAAAAGAGTTCCTCTCTTCAGCCTGCTGTTTGGCTGCACTTTGTATAAAAAGAGTATAAAATGTGAAGATCTAACCTCCATCTGAGGCTGGTCAGCTGATCCAGAGCTCAATGGAAGTGGCTGCACAGCTGTAGCAGCGTGTGTGTTTTATAACGGCGAGGAAAAAAACAGAGATCGTCCTCTCAATCGACGATAGAGGGTCGGGTTGCTGATCAGCACAAGCCTAGTCACAGACATTCAATGGACTATTTTAATCTGATCAGTTTATGGTTATTATTCGGTTAATGAGCGTCCGTTATCTTAGCTAAATTGCGGAAGAGCTGTGTACGGAAAGCAAATATATCGTCCTGCTTATAGTATCACAATATATCACAATATATCGTATTGTTGCTCCTGTATCGTGATACGTATCACCAGATTCCCTAGGAGCGTGTATTGGCAAGAATCTGGTGATATAAATATCAAATAGTATCACCATAATATCATCATTCTTCTAAATAGTGTGTATTCTGTGTCTCTTTATGTAAGTGGATTCATGTTAAACTGGATTGATGTTGATGTAATATATTCTTCATTATCCTGTATTATGGGGAAATGATCTGAATAGAGGCTGTGACGTTCATTTAATTCTTCCTGTTTTGTATGGTTAGTTTGACATTCATACAAATAAATAATAAAACAACATTCACCCATTCAAGCATGAAATTAAACTTTTCTCAGCATCACTAGGGGAACACAAGGGGGACTGATCAGGATTATCATCTACAAAGCCGTAAAAAGCCTGTACGCTTCATTTCCTCTTATTTTCTCATTTCTTGTTTCATTCATATTGTTTTAGTTTGATTTTATTTTTCAAATCATTGAAATGAAGGATTTAAAAGGTCTTCCCACGTGTTTCCCTTGCCGACTGCATCACCTCCTGTCCTCTGCTAAACCACCTGCCCACCAGTGCTCCCATTAAGCTGGCCTGCTCTCCCTGTATGTGACCCAGCCTGCCCATCAGAAGCTGAGAATGAATGAAGAATTTATTCCATATTCCATTTTGCAAACTGTTCCCTTGTCTGTACAACATCTATGTCGCATCTGCCCATCCTGGGTGAGTGATCTCTCCTCTGTTGCCCACACTGAGGTTTCTCCTGCTTTTTCTTGGGAGTTTTTCCTCAGTGGATGTGAGGGTCTAAGGACAGAGGATGTTGTTATGATGCTGTGTAAAGCCCTTTAAGACAAAAAAAAAGAGCTAAATAAAACTTGCCTTGTTGCAACAAGAACTCACTATGATGCAGAAATATGAGGAGACAATGACTTGACAATGAAATTATTTTTTGTCCGTGCATTTTACTTGACAAGAAATCTCAAAATAAATTGTTTTGGTCTGGAAATAAGTTTGCTCTTATAAGCTCTTAGAAGTGTTGACAGCTCTGATGTCAGATTTCAAAATAGGCAATAGGCAAATTCGCCTATTGCCAAAATTCCTATAGTCTTAGGGTTAGGTTCGTTACCTTTAATTGTCGGTGCAAGCTGTTTTTCGATCGGTGGGGCAGAGACGTGAGCTCTGCATGGTGTTTCCGGGCTTTCCCTCATCAAATAAACAATCCAACAACTCCAAAACGCTCTGGTGGACAAGTTGGGACCTGCACATTCACCACGCTATGAAACAACAATGGAACGTAACGAGACAGAGTTGTTTTTGAGGCAAATGCGTAACCGGAACTACATTCCCAAGTAGTTCTGAGTATTTGCTTGTGTGTTTGGAAGGAAATGTAGAAATACCATTAGCCTCTGTTGCGTTAGCTGAGCAGCTCAAAATAGTTTGCACAGACAATTAAAAGGTAATGAACCTACTCCTAAAACTATAGGGATTATGATGATAGGCAAATTTGCCAAACTGTTGAAATATCCCTTTCTATATAATGATGTTGTTATTTTAAACCAGATGGCTCATCTTGAAATACACAGGCTCAAACCAACAACTAGTCCTGATATTAGCCTATAATTTATATTATAATAACATCTCATATTAACAGTACACTGCACATTTATGGACAAACTATAAGAGAGTAAGCAGAGATTGCAGGTAGCCTATAATGATGCTTTGAGAATATTACTGAGGAGACAACAGGCTCAGTGGAATATTTGTCAACTTGCCAGTCACTGTGCAGAAGACATGGTGTAGAGATGCTTCTTTTTTTTTTTTTTTTTTTAGAACCGTCTACTTTATGTTGGCCATTAATTATGAACTTCTAGCATTGGTATCATCTACTATTATGTGTAGCTGTGGTGTTCAATGTATTTTTCTGTGTTGTGTGTCTTGTATATGGACCTGAGTCTGTACATAACATAACATAACATAACATAACATAACATAACATAACATAACATAACGTCAGATGTGAACTCTTAGAAAGCACAGGGTGATGTGCAGTGTGGAGAAGTTGTCATAGAGTTGACATGTGAACATTTAGACCTGTGTGACCTATACAATCTATACCGGTCAGGAGCCATGTCTCGCGTGAATTCCGTGACCCGTGCAGCTGCAGGTGCAGGACAAGGCTGGTGAAGTGTGCAGGTCCCGGGCTCATGTCTTCTGTCCTGTCCCTGCTGATGCTCTAACTCTCTGTCTGTCTCTGTCTCTCTCACCGTGTCAGGAGGAACTGTAACTTACTTATGGAAGGAGATGTCTTTGTCTTTGTGGTAGCGGTTCTTACATCCGTAGGCTGAGCACGTCTGCACCATGGCTTCAGTCCGAGCAGCGCTCACACACGCACACACACATACGAACACTCCGTGTCTCTAATCCGTCCGGGCTCGTGGTCCAGCTGGAGCCAGCTGACGGACTCCACGGTTCCGGGTTCTGCTTTCTTCTTCGTCTGTTTCCTAAATTCTTTCTGCTGCTGCTGCTTCTTCTTCTCCAGGGTTTTAAAGTAGCCTGCACCACTGCCATCTGCTGGAGGTGAGCAGCACGTGATTAAAGGGATAGTTCAACATTTTTAGCAAATTCGCCATTGGGGTAGGCTCGTTACCTTTAATTATCGGTGCATGTTGTTTTTAGATCGGCGGGGCAGAGACGACAGCTGCTCAGTGAACACCATGGAGGTGAATGGTACAGGTCCCCTGTCCCTCATCAAACTCATCAAATACACAATCCAAAACACTCTGGTGGATAGGGATGGGTACCTTTCACATTTAAATCGATACCTTACCGATACTCGGTACCTGGGAACCGTTACTGGTATACAACGGTACCTGTTTTCGGTACTTTTTTTGGAGAGTGGTAATTAAAGTTATTTTGTTAAAAAAAAAAAAAGTCAAAATTCTGAATTTTTAATGTCTATTTCTCAACAGTGTCAAAATTCCTCAGGCTTTAAGAGTATTTTATGTTTTAGGGATGGGAAATGATTTTCGAATAATGAATAGTCATTGAATGAAAAAAGAAAAAGAATAGTTTATGAGACTATCCACTGTCTCATCAGACAGACCCTCCCATAGACTGTATCCACTCTCGCTGACGCACGCAACGCAAATGTGCGTTCAGGTACCAAAATGTGGTACCGTTTGACTTCTCATGAATCGATGCTCGGTACTTTTATGGGAATTCGGTCGGTACCAATAAAAGAACCGAGTTCGGTACCCATCCCTACTGGTGGACAAGTTGTGACCTGCACATTCACCGCGCTATAAAATTATTATTGTTTTTCTATGTTTCTATTTTTCTATGTGTAAAGCACTTTGTGTTGCATGTCCATGCATGAAAAGTGCTCTATAAATAATGTTTTGATTGATTGATTGATATCAACTCTAAAATTACAATGCTGATATTTCTGTGACTGACATTAAATTCCCATGCGCTCTGTCAATGCATCATGGGAGCTGTAGTTAGTGAACAGAGCCCTCAGTTACCGGGCTCCTTTACTGTGGAACCAGCTCTCTCCATGGGTCAGAGAGGCAGACACTCTATCAAAATTTAAGTCTAGACTTAAAGGGACAATGAGGAGTTTTGGAAAAGCGAAGTGTTTTCACACTACATTTATGAGCCTCCGCGCACCGTGAAATTCTTTGACCAGCGCAAGACAGACTCATGTTTTCATTCATCAAGAATTAAAGTCAGAGGTTCGAAGACGATCAGATACCGTCGTAGTTCCGACCATAAACGGCGATTCGGCGGCGTTATTCTCATGACTCGCCACGAAACCGAAAGTAAAGAAACGCTGGTCGGCTCGCCCAGCATTTCCACCACCACTAATAATAACAAAATAACGATAGAGACAAAACGATATATTTATCGAAAATGGGCCCATTAACAAGTGGTAACGTAGATTCATCCACATTAATATGAGACTTTTTTATTGTCGCAGAATTTTTCGTTCTGCCGCTGGAGAAACTCCTCGTTGTCCCTTTAAGACCTCCTTTATGACAGAGCTTTTAGTTAGGGCTGGTTCAGGTAGCTCTGAACCATTTTATAGGTACGCTGCTGCTATAGGCTTAGACTGCTGGGGGGCACATCTGGTTACATGGAGCCCTCTTCTGTCCTCTCGCACATTTTGAACTGTCATTATCATTATCTGTTGCACCTTGTTGTTTGTGTGTAGTTTGTCTCTGTGTTTCCACAGATTCTCCAGAGCTCCATTCCTGTGCACAAACTGCCGCATCCCCCTGCCTGCATCCTCTAAGCAGGTCAGAGGAGGTTGTTATGATGCCATGTGAAGCCCTCTGAGACAAACTGATTGTAAAAATGTGCTATACAAATAAAATTGCCTTGCCAAATATATTGCCAGATAAATGGATACATTTCACTGTACTGAGGCTTCAGAGCTCTGTATCATATTAAAAATAAAAACAGCTCGGCACAGGCTGGTTCATGGGGTCATGTCATGTATGTATAATATGTTAACAGAAATAAAATCTGACAATTTCCAACAAATAATTTGCCAAAAGAAGAAACTTTATTTATAAAACAGGTGTTTTCAACAGGGCAGGTCGGTCTGAGGAGCCTTATACAGCAACAAGAGACCAGAAATACACTGGAAAACAAGTACATACACAGCACTGATATGTAACTAAGATGTATGTGTTCGTATGTATCATCATGATACTGTACCGAGTCCAGTGGTTGAGAAAAGCAGAAAAGGCCACGGGGCTCTTTAACACAGGGTTCAGCTGCATCAGCTGCTCTGGCAGCTCCATTGTAGTGTTTTGTAGCGGTCTTTTTATCCATTTGGTATGAGTGTCCTTAAACGCACCATCACAAAGAGAGAGGAACTACAAGAATATGAAAAAAGAGCAAACATTTCATTGGGAACATTATTAGTCTGAATTCTACATAAGCACATGAATGTATCACTGTGTCAGAGTTCAGAAAAGGAGGAAATAAATAGAACAAGTACAAAAAAAACTTTTTGCATGAGCCCCCCCCTCCCCGAATCATTCTATAAAACACAAACACTGCGTCTTCTCCTGTCACATTTATACTAAAAATGTCTAAATGAAAGATTTTAAAAAACAACCTTTGAGCTCAAAATGTACACTACAATGACTCTGCTGCCTTTTAGAAGAAATATCCAGAATCTGACATGAAGGTGACAGCAAAATTAATGTTGCTTCTTCTTTTCTTTTCTTTTTTTCTTGCTTATTTTGAAAGTTGTGTGCATCTTTCCTGTCAGCTGTGCTAACATAACACTGGGGAATAGTCCATCAGCAACTGGGCCTTGAAATCCTGTCCAGTACCTTCAAGCTTTAAACCAAACCATACAATTATTTACTTTATATATTATACAATGTTCATTCATTTTGCAGAGAAATTCCACGGTGAACTAACAATGGCAGGTTTTCAACCAACTATTCTAATGATGAGCTACTTTTTGGTTCATTGTTTGATGCTATGAGACGTGACCTGTTGTCTAGTTTCATCCAGATGCTCAGCGTGGCTCCTCCACGGCTCATCAACATCCCATTACATCTCCACGACGAGCCACTCGTTTTAACATCTGTGCCGGTGAATATGCCAAGGATGTGGCAGCTTTTTGGTTTCTTTAATTCTAATCAATATTAGAACAATGTGGGGACACAACTAACTCATACCTAGCATGCAGCAGTGTCCCACTATTCACCTGGTCTTTGAACGCATCATTCAAAATTCATATTGTATCGATGTTGAGTTTTGAGCCATATCCTGCAGCTTTCCTTTTTTAACTGACAGCAGAGAAGGGCAAAACTATCAAATGACAGACACTTCTGTAAAAACTGCCTTTTAACTGTTGACCAATAAAAAGCTACTATACAAGAAACTGTACATGGTTTCAGGCTTCATTCCGTCTGAATCATCTGCAGACGTCACAGAGGAGCCTGAGGAAACAAACTAATACATCTGCTTTGCAGGAACCGGCTCCGGTTTAATCTCTTGTTCAAACAAAACAAAACAAAACAAAAAAAAGAGACGGATAGAGAAGGAAAGTGCAACACAGAAATTCTCAATGCTATCGGTTGGGTTTGTTGAATGTCTCTTGATGGGATAGTTCACCCAAAATTCAAATTTTACTTCATCTACTCACCCTCATGTCGACTAAGAGCTGTGAGAATTTTCAGAGTCCTCCGTTCCTTCTCTGAGTTACGGGGGGGTCCGCGCAGCAGTATTTGTCCATATAATGGTTTTGAATGGATACCACTTTTCTTCGTAACAAAAAGACACACCAAAAAACATCCAAATACCTCCATACTGCTCCTATGTAATGTCCCTCTGGTATTGAAGCTCCGACATGAGAAATTGTTCCTAAAAAAATTAAACAAGTCTATATTTTAAGCTTGTTTGTAGCGGAAGCTCCCAGTTTCTCGGTTCACTGCTCTTCCTGTGTCAGTGCAAATCTTGTGTGATTTGCACTGACCGGCGGAACAGTTTCTCATGTCGGGGCTTCAATACAAGAGGGACATTACACACGAGCAGTATGGAGGTATTTGGATGTTTTTTGGTGTGTCTTTTTGGACGAAGAAAAGTGGTATCCATTCACAACCATTATATGGACAAATGCTGCTGCACGTACCCGTCCACCCCCCGTAACTCAGAGAAGGCACGGAGGACTCTGAAAATTCTCACAGCTCTTAGTCGACATGAGGGTGAGTAGATAATGAGTGAAATTTGAATTTTGGGTAAACTATCCCTTTAAGTACTACAGTTCCCACAAGCCTTAGTTCCCCAATGTCCATCCAAAACTGTGAAAAGTGGTTTATCATCATCAGGATGCTTCGCCGCTGCAGCCAGGAACAGAGCAGAGGAGTGTGAAGCTGTCTGGGACTAATAACCGGCATCATCCTCATTAACTGCTGGGATGGCTCTGGTGACTCACGGCCGTGATAATGGATATAGTGTTATTGTCAGTGCATAGAATTTTAACCCTCGCTTGACCAACACTGTAATCACGCAACCATCGAGCGTCCCATCTCTACCATGATGTGTGTGTTCGCCTCCATCTGACGTTACACAGAGCAGGTGCCAGTTGTCAACGGAACACCAGACATGACGTGGATTTGGAATCAACACCTTTGGATCTGGTGACTGTGAGATACATGATGAACACCGTCTGGAGACAGGATGGGTGACCACTGACCAATCAGGACCGAGGTGGTCCACGTCGGTCTCACTGCTCTGTGCTGTGCTGCTGTGCCATCCCAGGCTCCGCTTCCTTCACAAGAGAGCCAAGCATCGCTCCAAATCCACCGGACATGCTTTTAGTTGCGTGTCAGCAACATCTGTTGCTATGGGAACAAGATATGACCGTGAAATCCTCGTAATGGCAGTTCTAGGTATTTTTGCTCTCCACTTTTGAGTTCTGAGGGAAAAAAATAAATGTACAATACTGAGTCAGAGTTCTTAGTTCTTCGCCGCCCCTCTGCTCTCCATCACTTCTCCCCCTGCTCCTGCTCCTCTTTGTCCTTCTCCTCCTCCTCCTCCTCCTCTTTCTCCTCCTCCTCCTCCTCCTCCTCCTCCTTCTCCTCCTCCTCCTTTCCTCCATCATCTCCTACTGACGACTTCTTCTTGCTTTTTTCTCCTGCATCTCCATCTTCATCACCGCTGGCCTCACCCTCACCTTCTTTAGCTTCATCCTCACCATCTTTTGACTCCTCCTCGTCACTCTTGTGGGGACCCTGGGAACACAAAAACACTTTTAAAGGGATAGTTCAACATTTTAGCAAATTTGCCTATTGCTATAATCCCTATAGTCATAGCAGTAGGTTCATTACCTTTAATTTAACAAGGGGTAGACAATATAAGTTCACTTCTTTCTACCCCCTTTCATTCAAGAGTTACAGTATTGTCACTGTTTATTTTATTTTTTGTTTTTATGTTTGACAAATGAATGAAATAAATAAATAAACTAAACTAAACTAATTATCGGTGCATGTTGTTTTGAGATCAGCGGGGCAGCGACGTGAGCTGCTCAGTGAACACAATGGAGGTGAATGGTACAAGTCCCCTGTTCCTCATCAAACTCATCAAATACACAATCCAACAACTCCAAAACACTCTTGTGGAGAAGTTGTGACCTGCACATTTGCCAGACTCTGAAATATAATTATGTAACATTACGACACATGAAGCAAATACTCTGAAATACTCCACCCAGCAGCCGTGTCTGGAATGTAGTTCCAGCTATTACATTATTATTTCATAGGGTGGTGAATGTACAGGTCACAACTTCTCTTCTAACAGCTCCCTGGGTGCATTGACAGAGCCTATGGGAATTTAAAAGTCACAGAAATATCAGCACTTGTCATTTTAGAGTTGATCATTTTATAGTGTGGTGAATGTGCAGGTAACAACTTGTCCACGACAGTGTTTTGGAGTTGTTGGATTGTGTATTTGATGAGTTTGATGAGGGACAGTGGACCTGTACCATTCACCTCCATGGTGTTCACTGAGCAGCTGGCGTCTCTGCCTCGCGGATCTCAAAACAACATGCACCGATAATTAAAGGGATAGTTCACCCAAAATTGAAATTTCACTCATTATCTACTCTTTGGACGAACCGGGAAGAGGAGCTTCGAGGAGCTTCCGCTACAAAACAAGCTTGAAATATAGACTTATTTAGGCAAATTTTTTTCAGGACAATTTCGCAATTCAGGGCTTCAATACAAGACGGACATTACATACGAGCAGCATGGAGGTATTTGGATGTTTTTTGGTGTGTCTTTTTGTTACGAAGACAGTTGGTATCCATTTGCAACCGCCGAGACCCCCTGTAACTCAGAGAAGCCACGGAGGACTCTGAAACTTCTCCCAGCCCTTAGTCCACATGAGGGGGAGTAAATGAGTGAAATTTCAATTTTGGGTGAACTATCCCTTTAAGGGTTTGGAATATGGTACGTGTCTCTGAAAACTGTCACTTTGTTGTGATGTTTCCACACAAATAAACCCTGATCACTATTCAACTTTTGAAGTGTCAGCTAACTCTGTGGTCTAAGCTAAGGTGAAAGTCAAGGGGGGAGGGGTCCTGGTCCAGACCACTACCTGCTTTAAGCGGCTCCTCCTCCGGCTGGGGACCCGGGCCTTCATCCTCTGGGACAACGCCAGCAGTTTGTTGTGTCTCTGCCTCCTCTTCGCTTTCTCGGCCTCCTCTTTCCTCTTCTCCTCCGCATGGTCCGAGTCCGACTCGTCCTGCCGCTGCAGCCTGCTCCGCTTCTTGGGCACCACCATCCTCTTGGGCTGGCTCCTGTCCTCCTCCTCCTCGCTGTTACTGTCCTCCTCATCATCGTCGTCATCGTCCTCCTCGCTGGAGGAGGACGAGGAGCTGTTGTTCTTGTCGCGTCCCAGGAACGAGCGCTTCCTGCGGGTGACGGAGCGGCTGTCGTCGCTGGACGTCTCCCCGGACTCGCTCCGGCCGCGGCGCCGGCCCCGGCGCTCCTGCTGCTGCTCGCTGTCGGAGCTCTGGTAGTCGGACTCGGACTGGGACCCGGAGGAGGAGGACGAGGAGAAGGAGCCCTCGTCACTGTCGTCCAGTATGGAGGCGGGCAGGCCGATTTGCCGCTTCTTCGACGCGTCCACCTTGGTTTTCCGCATCGAGGCGAACATCTTCCGCTTGTACAAACTCTCCATGTCTGCACGCGGGGCCGGACACCAGTGACATGAAACACAAACCGAGACCCGGACCGAGAGTAAACAAGCTAACGCTGCTAACGCTGCTAACGTTAGCCGCTCCGCGTCACAACGACGACGACAAGCAGCAACAGCAGCGGCTCGTGTCTGCGTCAGACCCGCAGCAGCTGGACAGTCTCTGTCAGCGGAGAGACCGGAGCCTCGGTGCAGGAAACCTCTGTCCGTCTGTGTTACAGCGACCTGACGACGTCAGACCAGGACGTGTCGGAGCTTCTCGTCGCTGCGCTGAGAGGAGAGTTGTGTTTTTTATTATGGCTCTTCTTGCTTCGTCTTCTTCTCCTGCCCCCTTCTTCTTCTTCTTCTTCGGCTGGTTGTATCTGCGCTGCATTACTGCCACCCACAGTCCTACATCCCTCCTTCATCTGGAGGCACATGACATCAACATGGTGGAGTATCCAGCCTTTTTTTTTTTTTTTTTTTTTTACATTAAAATACGCGTAATAACAAGTTGTTATAACAAGCTTAAATGAAGAGGTTTCAGTCATATATTTAGTTTGTTCCAGGGGCGTGTCCAGACATGTTTGATAAGGGTGGCCCAAGTGGGGCACTGACTTATGGTGGGGTGGCATGAAGCCTGAGCATGAGTGCCTGTGCACCGTTAAAGCAGAAGTAAGCGATATATTTGTGTTAATATAAGTCTTAAATAGTTATATCTTCCGACAGCAATCACTTACATAGAGTGTTTGGACCGAGACACGGGTCTCTCAGTCCCTCTGCTCTGCTCTGAGCCGAGGAGAAAACTTTTCTGTATCCTACAGTTTTTATCCAATGAGGAGAGAGAACGGCATGCAGGGCTGTGTGTGCAGCCAAGGGATGCGCGTGAATGTGGTGACGTAGGGACGAGGACTGTTATGGTGCGTTCAAGGCTCGTGTTTTTCCGACCTGTGAAGTCATATCAGTTCGATCTGGTACGAGTTCACGGGTCGGAAGTTACGAGTGGCCGTTATAGTGACTTTCACAGGTAAAACAGGTCGGAAAAACACGAGTGGGTTGCCTGGAACGCTACAAAATCGTAAGTTGTGCCATGAAGCTGTAATTTACGGTTTCAAAAGCCTGCCTGGAACGCAGCATTAGCCAAAACGACCGGATCGCTTACTTCTGCTTCAAGTAAAAATAAGAGTAGGCTAAGTAGTAAGAGTACATTTCTTATTTTTCACATCAATTAATTACTATAATTTAAGGACCTTTTAACTCTTGTTTCTGAGAATTAACTCTTTGAAACCACCTGCACTGATGTGCTTGCTATTAGGGGTTAGGATTAGGGTTTCCTTCTTTGACAAACATAGCTTGTGAGTACTTTTCAGCCTTCCTAGAAATTAACTCGAGTAAAAGTAAAAATATTTGTCTTGGAAATGTATTCAAGTAAGAGTAATAAGTACCAAAGAAATCTAATACTCAAGTAAAGTACAAATCCTCTGGATATGTGCTTAAGTACAGTACTCAAGTAAATTTACTCCGTTACTGTCCACCACTGACCTGCACAATGGCAAACACACACCTACACAAAACCCATATCTACTGTACTTCAATTACTAACACTGCAAGAAAAACTAGACCTATGAGTCATAATACAGGAGTGGCAATATACAATTTTGATAGAAAACCTCAATATTTTATTCTTGAAAAAAAAAAAAAAAAACTTGTCAAAAGCCAGTATAAAACAATGTATAAAATGCCTCTGACTGGGCATATAGTCAATCAGATTTTAGGGGTGGCCTGTGCCACCCAAGGCCAGTCCTTGAACAAGGCACTGGTTCCAGGTGTCTTCACATATCAATTCCTGACGCCTGATGGAGAAAGTCATTCATTTTGTTACCAATATTTCATAATTGGTAGGCTATCCTACCAGAGGCCTGTACGACAAAATAGAAGTTAAGGTTATCAAGGTAACCAGGTTTAACTAGTTTTCAGTCCAACGCTTTACAGTCTATGGCATGGGTCGTTTTTCAGGTCGACTATTGTATGAAATTGTCTTTCATATTAAACTGTACACCTGTTTGTGCATTGGATACTAAGCCATTCACATAATACACAGGTTCATATATTCATGTTTTTATGTTAAACGTGTACAGGTAGGAATACAGTGGTTGCCCCTATACCATTTATAAAGGGTTTCCATGGAGTTTTTCCTCAGTCGATGTGAGGGTCTAAGGACAGAGGATGTTGTTACGATGCCATGTAAAGCCCTTTGAGACAAACTGTTTGTAAAAACGGGCTATACAAATAAAATTGCCTTGCCTTGCCTTGCCTTATAAACAGACCTTGTTAACTGATACCAATGCCAATAATCATGCAGACAAGCTACTCAAATTAACGTTTTTTATTTGAAATAAAAAACGTTCAATCATGCCTATGGGCAACTTAAGAGTCACTAATAAACCCAATGCACATGACTCTGGACTGTGTGAGGAAGATGGAGAACCTGAAGAGAACCCATAGGCACAGGGAGAATATGTAAACTGGAAACAGAAGAAAACAAGCACACAGAAAAGCCCCAGGTCCTGGAATTTAACCCAGAACCTAAATTTCATTTTAGGCATTTCAGTTGAAAGGCTCTGACACAGCCTCTACAGCAGTAAACAGCAGCAGACCAACCCAAATACAGGCTGGTGAACACAGTAGCAGCTGGAGAAGCTAATATTTTACCGAGGGGGTGGTGGAGACCCAACACAGAGCTAAAAAGAGGAAAGACTGAATTAGATTCCTCTGCTGCAACACGACTCCAGTGGGATAACGCCACTGCTCTGTAAGCAGCTACTTGGTAACATGATCACAACCACTTCACTGGGAGGAATTATGTTTAGGCTGTGAATCTGTCAGACTGTTGTGGAGCTCTTCTTCTGCTTAGAGGTTCTGAATGCAGCTTAAAGGGATATTTTAATATTTTAGCAAATTATCCCATTGCCATAATCCCTATAGTTTTATAATAACCGAACGTTACGAGACTGAGTTTTCGAGGAAAATGCGTAACTAGAACCACATCACAGACACGGCTGCTGGGCAGAGTGACTTCAAAAGTGCAAGTAGCTCTGAGTATTTGCTTCATATGTCGTAATGTTACATAATTATACATTATCATTTCATGTTTCATGAGTTTGATGGGGAAAGACGGAAATACCTTATGCCTCCGTAGCGTTAGCTGAGCAGCTTGTACTGTATCTCTGCCCTGCCGATCGAAAAAAAGCTTGCAACGACAATTAAAGGTAACAAACCTAAGACTATAGGGATTATGGCAATGAGCAAATTTGCCAAAATGTTGAAATATCACTCAAAAGAAAGAAAACCGACTCTAAGATCAAACTTTTACTGGAATTTTAATGTGCATATGAATTTATAACAGGTTTCTGAGTTTTCACTGTTTGTATCACATTATGAAAATGTTGATATATAAGATTCAGGAATAGTCTTCTTCAGTTCGTGGCACAAGTGAATGCCTGATAACCTCTGACCGCTCGTGCTTCCTCCATCAGGTCCTCAGGACTTCTGTGCCAGCAGTGTGCTCAGTTTGATCTTCCCGTCCATAGAGGCTGTCAGGCAGGTGCCACAGTCCACTGCAGAGCACCAGTCAGCTGTCACTACAGGAGCTTTGTGGCCACCCAGCGACAGCACACTCTCCAGGGCTGGTTCCCCATTGGTCAACTGGAAGAGGGAGAGGACAGGGGTTAGCAAATAAATCAATCAAAATAATCTATTAAAATATTAATTTAATTCATATAGAAAACATACACACTGTTGAGTAAAACAAATATAATTAAAAAAAAACTAAACACAACAACTTAAGAAACAATTTTCTATAAATAAAAAGAGTAAAATAGATAAATAAATAAATAAATGACACTAAAAAGACACTACATATAAAGCTAGTTACTACTGTTATAATAATGTTTATAAGAGTTGAATTGACAGCAACTAGACTTGTGACTTGTAAGAGGTTTAAGAAATCACGTGAGATTTGCACTGACACAGGAAGAGCAGTGAACTGAGACACTGGGAGCTTCCGCTACAAACAAGCTTAAAATATAGACTTATTTCATTTTTTTCAGAACTATTTCTCATGTTGCGGCTTCAATACAAGAGGGACATTACAGACGAGCAGTATGGAGGTATTTGGATGTTTTTTGGTGTGTCTTTTGGACGAAGAAAGTTGGTATCCATTCACAACCATTATATGGACAAATACTGCTGCACGGCCCCCCCATAACTCAGAGAAGGCACGGAGGACTCTGAAAATTCTCACAGCTCTTAGTCGACATGAGGGTGAGTAGATAATGAGTGAAATTTGAATTTTGGGTGAACTATCCCTTTAAATAACTATGAAGTAAATGACTAAGAAACATCACAGACATTGATATGATTTTAATAGTAATGATAAATTAAAATATTCAGATAAGAGTTTCCACGTGTAAATATAAATAAAAGCTATACATAAATAATAATTGAAAAAGCTTTGATAATAACTGTCATGACTGTATGAGAGGTGGACTGATGATGAGGGTGAAGATGAAGGGTACTTACTCTGTATATGAGGCCTCCTGAGCTGGAACAGGTGAGGACATGTTGTCCTTCAGAGTCGAAGGCAAAGAGTCGACCCCGAGGAACTTGAACCTGAACAGAAGTCGATGCGTCATTCCATTTATTCATACTCTCACCTCATTTTCTACTACAGGATTTATTTCTTGTTACCACATTACATAGTACTATACAGATAAAGATGCTGACTAATCACTGTTTTTATTTCTTCAATATTTTCTACATGATTCCAAACCAAGTCAAAATTTATCTTGGTCAGAAGAAGTAAATAAGACATGAGCTGTGAAGCTGTCTGTGAGGTAGAGCACCTATTTCCATAACACTACTTACCTGTTTGTATCCACTGTAACCTGACAGTACGAAGGGCCCGGTGGCGTCCTGAGGTAAAACCTGCTCTGACTGCTTCACCCCACATCGATGGATGTTCCACTGGATGAACTGAACACACACACACACACACACACACACACACACACACACACACACACACACACACACACACACACACACACACATTGAGTATATGGCAGATACAGAGTTCCCACTGTGAGTCAAAGTGTCATTTCTGTCCCCCTCACTCTCTGAGGCAACACCAATGCTTTTGGTGCCATTATTCACTCACATTGTGGTTTTCTCACCACAGCTACAATGCAGATACGCAGCCATTACATGATCCAGCTGTTGTGAGTATTTACTGCAAATGTGCTGCCAATTTGATGCAGATGTTTTGAATTTGCAGTGTGTTTGAGTATTTCCATGTTTTTTTCTTAAAGGGATATTTCAACATTTTGGCAAATTCGCCTACTGCCATAATCCTTATAGTCTTAGGAGTAGGTTTGTTACCTTTAATTGTCGGTGCAAGCTGTTATCTAGATCAGCGGGGCAGAGACGTGAGCTGCTCAGATAATGCAACGGAGGCGCACTACGTTTCCCTCATCAAACTAAATACACAATCCAACAACTCCAAAATGCTCTTGTGGACAAGTTGTGACCTGCACATTCACCACGCTATGAAATAAAAATGTATAATTATGTAACATTACGACACATGAAGCTAACACTTGGAATTGACCCTTCGCGTAAGCCCCGCCCCCTTGGTTACTGTTGCTACGGCGGGCAAGCTTTCACTCCCAGCCATGCTCCTGGCAGTATTTGGTATCGATTTCAAAGGAAATATCAGCAAATTTCTGGATAAACTGTTCTGAGATAATAGAGAGAGGAAGTCACAAAGATCATTTAGAGTTTTCAGTGACGTGACTCGCGCAGGAGGATAAAACATCTGTTCAACGACACGACTGGACAATGTACAGAGCAGCAGTAAGAGCCGGTAATTTTACCGTCTATCAACCCACGAAGACTTAGGTCATCTCACTGGTCATGAAACGTTGTCAAACTGCAAGTTTTTGGGCGATTGTGAACCACATACAGCTTTCGCTGCTGTTTTTTTTCTCCGCTGTATCAGTCAGTGAAAGCAGTCCCTGCCTGGAGGATCCCTCGCCTGAAAGCCCAGGTAAAAGCCCTAAAAGTACAGCTGTCATTTCGGAGGTGAACATATGGTTATCCCCATATTTACACTTGCTCAAGTCGAAAAAAAAAGTTGGCTCGTATCTGAACATCTCTATATTGCTGCTGCTGCTGCCGCCGCCGCCGTAGTAGCAGCAGCAGCAACAACATCCTTCTCTACAAACAAATGTTTTTCGTCCTAGTCTCAAAATGTGTCCACAAAAGCAAACGTAATGACTCACTGCGGAAAGCTTGCCAGGCCTATAGTTACGGTTGCTAACATAGGATTGGACAATAGCCGTTTGTGGGAGGAGTTGGCGAAGGGTCAATTACTTGCCCTTTTGAAGTCACTCTGCCAAGCAGTCGTATCTGGAATGTAGTTCTAGTTACGCATTTGCCTCAAAAACAGCTCTGTCTGGTAACGTGTTATTATTTCATAGCGTGGTGAATGTGCAGGTCATAACTTGTCCACCAGAGCGTTTTGGAGTTGTTGGATTGTGTATTTGATGAGTTAAATGAGGGAAAGACGGAAATACTGCGGGCCATGCAGAGCTAACATCTCTGCCCCGCCGATCTAAAAACAGCTTGCACCGACAATTAAAGGTAACAAACCTACTCCTAAAACTATAGGGATTATGACAATGGGCCAATTTGCCAAGATGTTGAAATATCCCTTTAAGTTGCTGTGTTGAACTCTCCTGGCCACCATGATGTCCCTGTAAAATAACAGTGAAGTACTGCTCCACTGACTTCAGAGCAGGTTTTGCTGCAAGATAGCAAGGCATTGACAATGCACCTGACCACACCTCATTTGAAGGACTGCCCCCACCCAGCCTCTCTGCCTCCTTCTCTTCGTTTAAAGGGATAGTTCACCCAAAATTTAAATTTCCGTCTTGTATTGAAGCCCCGAAATGCGAAATTGTCCTGAAAAAAATTAAATATGTCTATATTTCAAGCTTGTTTGTAGCGGAAGCTCCTCGAAGCTCCTCTTCCCGGTTCGTCAAATTTGGACAAACCAGGGTCTGTCCTCTTCCTAGCTCGTCCAAATTTGACGAACCGGGAAGAGGAGCTTTGAGAAGCTTCTGCTACAAAACAAGCTTGAAATATAGACTTATTTAATTTTTTTCGGGACAATTTCGCATTTCGGGGCTTCAATACAAGACGGACATTACATACGAGCAGCATGGAGGTATTTGGATGTTTTTTGGTGTGTCTTTTTGTTACGAAGACAGTTGGTATCCATTTGCAACCGTCATATGGACATGCACTGCTACGCCGAGACCCCCTGTAACTCAGAGAAGACACGGAGGACTCTGAAACTTCTCCCAGCCCTTAGTCTACATGAGGGTGATTAGATAATGAGTGAAATTTCACTTTTGGGTGAACTATCCCTTTAATATGAACTCTCTTTCCTCAGGATCCCCTGGTACAGCCTTCTCTTCCAACACCCAGCCCCCTCTTTATCCTTCTCTTCCCCTTATACCCCCACCGGACTGTAGGGCATAACTCCTCCACAGGGCTCTGGATGTTTATTCATTTATTTATTTTCTCTCTCTCATGTTGTCCCTTCTTCTTTGTGTATATGTATCTTGTTTGCTGCCTTCTTGGCCAGGCCTTGCTTGGAAAAGAGATTTTCTTTTTTTTTATCTCAAGCAACCTGCCTGGTAAAATAAAGGTAAAAGAAAAAAAGAGCAACACATCCACAGATCACAAAAATCACTTATTCACCAATGCCCCCACCCACTTTCTCTCTCTGTCCTACTCCAACTCTCACTCTCTGAAAAACATGGCTTCCTCACAGATCACAGTGCTAACCACTGAGGAACTTCTCTTTAGCTGCTAAATATAGAAATGTAAATGTAACACACACCCACACACACAGGTTCACTCATTCCAGTCCAAGTTTTAAAACATATTTTTCATTTCATTTCATTCTGTTTATAATGTATTTTAAATACACACACACCTTCCCATCCTCTCCGATGCTGAAGACGGTGTTTTCGTCGTAGCTGAACTCCACGCTGTAGACTTCTCCGTCGTGAGCTCTCCAGCTCATAGCGCTCTCATAGCGCTGCATATCTACACCAGAGACAGACGGAGGATTCAGTGCTGAACAGTTCATGTGGAAATGCTACAGAAAGACATGTACACAACTCCACATCACTCTACAACTCTGAACTGATTCAAATACTCAGTCCTGATTCCACTCTGCTGTGCAGAATGAAACTCTGTGGGAAGTTAGTTCATCACAAATCTAAGTGTTGTCACGTTGTTACTTTGAGCTCTGGTATCAGACCATCTGTTGTCACAATGTATTAGTGATTAATCTGATATAGTAAACAGATGTGGACTCGGCCGTGTCCCTGATGAAGATTAAACAAACTGACCAAACAGTCTGATGACTCCGTCAGCAGCTCCGGTCACCAGCAGGTTCCCGTTGTGGTTGAAGGCCGTGCAATTAATGGCTACTGGTTCAGGTTCTAAAGAGAACTGAAGCTGAGAGACAGAGAACAGCGATTACAATACAGACATAGGAAATACAGTCTTTGATCACATTAAAAATCGCTAAAACTTTCAAATAAACTAAGAAACAATCATAAAGATTGAGGATAAGGAAACATTTAAAAGCACAAGAAGAGGAAAAGTCTGAAATTCTATTTCTAGGTCAGTAATTAAATTGACCGACTGAAGTTCTGTGTACCTATAGTGAGGTGTTTCCTCAGGTCAGATCCTGAAACATGCACATGACACTCAGGTGGACTGTTCCTCAGGTTTCTGGCAGATCATCGCTTAAAGGGATAGTTCAACATTTTGGAAAATTGGCCCATTTCCATAATCTCTATAGTCATAGCAGTAGGTTCGTTACCTTTAATTGTCGGTGCAAGCTGTTTTTAGAATGGCGGAGCAGAGCCGTGAGCTGCTCAGAGCTACACTACGGAGGCTCATGGGATTTCTTGGTTTCCCTCATCAAACTCATCAAATACACAATCCAACAACTCCAAAACGCTCTGGTGGACAAGTTGTGACCTGCACATTCACCACGCTATGAGATAATAACAGAACGTTACCAGACAGAGTTGTTTTAGAGGCAAATGCAGAGACTGTTTGCTGAAAAACTGTCCCTGAAGGCAACGCGCATCAGCTGTTTTGCATGAATTTACCTCTAAAACAACTCTGTCACATTTTGGAGTTGTTGGATTGTGTATTTGATGAGTTTGATGAGGGAAACCAAGAAATCCCATTAACCTCCATAGTGTAGCTCTGAGCAGCTCACGGCTCTGCTTCACCGTTCTGAAAATAACTTGCACCGACAATTAAAGGTTATGAACCTACTGCTATGACTATAGAGAATATGGCAATGAGCCAATTTGCCAAAATGTTGAACTATCCCTTTAAGTACAACCATGACAGTGGAAAAAGGGCTTCAAACTAAATGATAGTTTGGAGTCTCAGCATCAAACCATGATGAGACTTTAAAGGTTTCTTAAGGACAGCGCATGGACTCACACTTCATTAGAAATTCAATACATCAGGCTTAGATCCCAGAGAGACCGCAAAACAGCCTCATTGCTGATACACAAATTGCAAAATAAACAACACAAGACTACAATCAGCAGATGTCTGGTCAGGGAAGGCACTGCTGTGGTGTCATCAGAGGACGAGCGGAGTTCCTAAACCACTTACCAAGAAGCAAAACGAGGACAAACATATGGTAACTGAGAAACACCAGTGTTTGCCATCTCTGTCCTGTATACAGCAAGAGCAGCATGATAGATCTCCATACCGGTGTGGAGAGGGACTCATTTACACCACAACTCTTTGCAAAGTACCTGCTTTGCTAAATAAGAATGACTGAACCAGCTGCTTAACTACCTGCTGTTTGACAGTCTTGGTGTCCCAGAGCAGCAACTGTCCAGACACAGGTATAGGAAGTCGAGGGCCAGACTCCGCACTTCCAGATCGACCAAGAGCCGCCGCCGAACACACAAAGGATGAGCCGCTGGGACTGCAGGCTAGAGATAAGATACTGAGAGACAGAGAAAACACACATTATTATCTGACTGTGGAGTTCAACAAACAATATAATTCGATTGGTTAGTGAAATGTATTGCCTGCCATATTCCCTGCTGATGAATTGCATTAACTCTAGTGATGCTCTAACTTTTTATCTAGTGCCATCAGACAGCACCAAAATCCAAAATGTCACAATTGATTGTCACTGCAACATTTGGTGAAAACTGTTAGCAGGATGACTGCAAATGTCCAAAATAACCACTGCTACAATCCACTTAAAGGAGACATATTCTGCCCCTTTCCCACAAATTAAAATAGTTCCCAGGTGTCTTAAAGACATGTCTGTGACATGCTTTGGTCAAAATCCCCCAAGGATCAAACATCACAGCTCTTTTCATCCTCTCTAAACAGCCCTGTTCACAACGGCTGGTTTCAGTACCTGTCCCTTTAAATGCAAATGAACCACTGCTTGCCCCGCCCCTTCTACTGGTACCAGGTAGGGGTGGGGTTATGCAAATTCAAAAACTAGTTACATGACTGGAAGACAACTGAGGGAACAGCTCGTAAAACCACATGGATTTCAAGTAGGGAGCCTGAAATTACAGATTGTTTGTCAGTTCTCACATTTTGGGGGCCAGAAGACAAGGCAAACACACAAATATATGTTAAAGAGCCTTCAAAAAGTAATATTTCCATAATATGTCCCCTTTAAATGATTTTATAAAGCAATATTAGCTGTGTGTGCTAACATAACCCCCTTGGAATAAAGCACAAACAGAATAAGGGCCTGTGTGTTTTCCATCATCAGCTCCACTGGACCGTTCTACATCCAGTGCAGTCACTTTGTACAGTACCGTGGGTGAGTTTCATCAATGTTCATCTCATAAAGATTCTTCTTGGCATCGGTATCATACAGCCGCACTGTGCCAACGCCACTGCCTAGCAACAACTAACACACACACACACACACACACACACACACACACACACACACACACACACACACACACACACACACACACACACACACACACACACACACACACACACACACACACACACACACACACACACACACACACACACACAGGGAGAGAGAAAGAAAAAGAGTGGAATTTAATTTGATTTTTTTTTTTTTTCATTAGCCTAACTGGAGATTTATACTGGCCCTCACTATGACCTACTACCCAAGTCTCCACTCTGAATAGATGTGGTCATGCAGGGTCTTGATGATGGAAGCTAATTCCACACAATGTGACTGTGGGACACGTCACAGAAACTTTCAGGTGTCTGTGACAGGGTAGTTCAGAATATTTCCTGTCTCTCTTTGAACTATCTTGTCCATTAAAGGCAAAAAGCCCCTAAAAAATATATATGAAAAAAAAAGAATATTTCAAATTTGCCAACTGAGACTGGACCAATATTTTTACCCTGTGATTTACTTTGTGTTTACACATCCAGTTCTACATTGTATTGCATATGTTTTTTTGTCTTGGATTTTTATGTTTATACTAAGGTACAAGATTTGCTCAAGCATGCTACTGAAATCATGCTTGATAACACAACAGAAGAATCACTCACTTTACTAATCAGGTTATTCTCTAAGATAAGAATTTCATCAATGACTAAAAGTGATCATGTAAATGCAGCAATAGATAAAAGAGGATGTGCATGCACTATTCTACCCCTTATATATAAATAGAAACATGACTGATACTGACAAACCATGGTGTGTAACTTCTGCTGCAAATCGAAAACTATATGAGATACATCCAGTGGTTTGTCCACATGTTCTACCTTTACTGTCTCTATATACTGACTTCATGTTCTTACCAGTCTGTCAGGTTTGGTGGCCCACTCCAGAGACAGCAGAGGAGACTTGGACATGATGGTGGCTTTAGTCTGTATGATGGGGTTGAATGACCACACCTGATGAAGATAAAGGAGGAGGAAGACTTTAACGTATGTTTAAGTTAGTTGAACATGCATTTGTTGTATTTTTTTTTTCCTATGTCCATGTAACCTGATCAGAAAATGATAAGAGATTCACCTTTACAACTCCATCTACATCCAAACTGGCAACCCGGCGACCAGAACAGTCAACCCTGAAAGAGAAGAAGATCAGTTTTTGTTTTGCTACCACAGGTTCACTCAGGTCCAGCTGTACTTAAAGGACAATTCCAAGCGAATTCAACTCGGGGGTGTATTTTCCTATCATTTTAGGTCTAAAAGAATGAATCTGAAGATTTTCTGTTTAATTGCTCCTGTTTTACGGTAGTTGTGTCTGTCCCCGCATCGCCACGGCAGCAATGAATGGGAGTGGATGTAAGTTCCGCTGCTTAGGCTGTTTACATCCCTCAAAGCCGCAATTTTTTTTCCACAGACAGCGTCAGATGGCGACTCAAACATGCACCCAGAATTTTATTTACTTCAAGCAAGCTGACATGTTTGTAAAACTAGATCTAATTCAAAGTCTGGCGGAGTCTCCCGGAGACCCAAGTTGCCATGCTCGGTGTGTTCAGGTGCAGTGGGAAAGCTCCCGTTTGTGTCATAAACACAGGAATATCAACTCTTGACTTGCTTCAAGTAAAAAAAAACTTCTCGGCGCATGTTTGAGTAACTACCTGACGCTGTCTGTGGAAAAACATTGCGGCTTTGAGGGATGTAAACAGCCTAAGCAGCGGAACTTGCATCTGCTCCCATTCATTGCTGCCGTGGTGATGCGGGGACAGACACAACTACCGCAAAACAGGAGACATTAAACTGAAAATCTTCAGATTCCTTCTTTTAGACCTATAATGTTAAGAAAATACATCCCGAGTTGAATTTGCCCGGAATTGTCCTTCAACATCTGGATTCTCTCAGATAAATAAGTGAGGTCGGTCAGTGGGAGTGCTGCTGACAGACCTGCAGTGCATGATGGAGGAGTGGTGCTCTCCGTATTCCTCCTGGCTGAGTTTGATGAAGGGCTGTTCTGCAGACAGACCTCCCCCCTCTGCTCCTCCTCCACAGCTCCTGCTGCTGCTGGAGGAGGCAGATTCAGGAGGTTCACTGTAGCACTCTGCAGGAGGCTCCCCCTCTCCAGGCTCGCCCTTCTTCTCTGGTGTCTGAGGGCAACACATGGAAGCATACAGTTAGGCCACACATACGCATAACTGGGTATTTGAGCCACAAAACTAAATTTCCCCCTCTGTGATTTCAAAAATAACATTGTTCACACCAGATTGTTTAAAAAAAAAAAACCTCTTCATTTGCACAAACCTGATTCATGAATATGCCATTAAGAGCGACTATGAGCATGTCAACCCTATAGGTAGCAGTGTAACGAGAAGCCATGCTAGCCAATAAGAATACTAGAAAAAACACAACAACAACAGTGAATGACACGAGTTACTTCCTGTTTCTTCCAAGATGTCAGCAAAGATCTATTAATGCTGCAAGTCGGAACTCGGATCTCTCCGATCTCCGACTTGAAGAAGTGCAATCGAACGCCACCTCAAGACTTGGCGAAGTCGCAGAAAAAATCTACCCCGACTTCGCCCAGAATCAGTTGTCTGACGTCACACAACAATCTGCCTCTGTGCAGAGGCACACCGTCAACGTCATCATCATCAATTAAAATGCATTAAAATGCCAAAAAGTATTACAACGTTATTTTTAAGATAGTTATTCTGTTGAGTTTTAAACTGGGAAAGATCAGTGTTTCGACTTGTCTCGAACGCAGCATAAGTCCCCATAAGGCCTTCAAAGTTATTGGGCTGCATGGCGTCTGTCTGACTTCCCATTTCTCCGACCATACATTTCTATATTTTTCCATCCATTAGTCCAACCTCCCATTTCTCCGACTTAAAGGACAATTCCAGGCGAATTCAACTCGGGGGTGTATTTTCCTATCATTTTAGGTCTAAAAGAAGGAATCTGAAGATTTTCAGTTTAATTGCTCCTGTTTTGCAGTAGTTGTGTCTGTCCCCGCATCGCCACGGCAGCAATGAATGGGAGCGGATGCAAGTTCCGCTGCTTAGGCTGTTTACATCCCTCAAAGCCGCAATTTTTCCCACATTTTTCAAACATGCACCGAGATGTTTATTTACTTCAAGCAAGCCGACATGTTTGTAAAACTAGATCTAATTCAAAGTCTCCCAGAGTCTCGCGCGAGACCCAAGTTGCCGTGCTCGGTGTGTTCAGGTGCAGTGGGAGCTACCGTTTGTGTCATAAACACAGGAATATCAACTCTTTACTTGCTTCAAGTAAAAAAAACTTCTGGGTGCATGTTTGAGTGGCCATCTGACGCTGTCTGTGGAAAAACATTGCGGCTTTGAGGGATGTAAACAGCCTAAGCAGCGGAACTTGCATCCGCTCCCATTGATTGCTGCCGTGGCGATGCGGGGACAGACACAACTACCGCAAAACAGGAGACATTAAAGTGAAAATCTTCAGATTCCTTCTTTTAGACCTAAAATGATAGGAACATACACCCCCGAGTTGAATTTGCCTGGAATTGTCCTTTAAGTAACCATAACCCTAGAATAAGTCCCATTAATGGTTAGTCAGAGAAATGGGCAGTCGGACTTTTGGGCGGTCGGACTGACGTATTCTCCCCAAGTTATTGTCGCTACACACATTCGCTATAGTGTAACCTACAGTGTAGCCTCAGACACAAAGCCTTTAGCATTAGCATTCTTTTCTAAGAGTGGCATTTTATCTTCTTGTCCAGCTCTTGGCAAGAAAATGGATTCTTTTGCAAAATGTCAAACGATCATTTTAATTAAACAAAACAGGGATAAGACTGAGTCACCAAACAGGTCTGATGGCTGAATGTCAACAGAATCCCTCTTCAGGTACCTGCTGTGGTGGTTTAGAGAAAAGCTCCTTCCTCTCTTTCTCATGGTCCTGGATTCTCTTGTGTCTGGGATGTGACACCTGATTCGTTGACTGGTTTGTCGACTGCTGGGACTGAGAGATGGAAGATTCACTGCTTGGTGCCTGGCTGGCAACAAGCTTCGCCTCCTTAGGTTGGACCGTGTCTTTTGACTTTGCAGGCTGGGGAAGACAAATTACTTTTAAATACAGAAGATCTGAGTGAAGAGACCATCAAAAAAAGGGTTTCCATGGAGTTTTTCCTCAGTCGATGTGAGGGTCTAAGGACAGAGGATGTTGTTACGATGCCATGTAAAGCCCTTTGAAACAAACTGTTTGTAAAAACGGGCTATACAAATAAAATTGCCTTGCCTTGCCTTGCCAATGTAGAAACACAACAGAAAAATCTGAATTGTCCTTTACCAGTATATAGAAACACCAATGACTGATGAACATGATAGCCTCCTAAACATTAAAGGGATAGTAGCATTTTTTTTAAAAGTGGGGTTGTATGATCTACAAATAGCCCCTAAGTACTTTAATTGCAGTAGAAGACTCTCTACACTCCTCCCGTTAGCAACGCCAGCCCATAGCCCTGCCCAGAGATTTACAACATACAGTGTTGTGAACAGACCCAAAGAAACGGCCTATTTTCGCAGCCTAAAAGAGGTTTTACCTGAAAAAAAAACACAGTTCCATTGTTTGCTATAATATAATTTTTTCCAGCCCCTCAAAGTGCAGGAAAAATGCAGTTTTTATTTGGACCTAACCAACTGCTGAACGGCGGGCACTAACCCTGGGCGGAGGGATACGTGAGTTGGTTAGCTCCAAATAAAAACTGCGTTTTTGCTGGAAAAAATTATATTATAGCGAACAATGGAACTGTGTATTTTTTTCAGGTAAAACCTCTTTTAGGCCGCAAAAATAGGCCGTTTCTTTGGGTCTGTTCACAACAATGTATGTTGTAAATCTCTGGGCAGGGCTATGGGCTGGCGTTGCTAACGGGAGGAGTGCAGAGAGTCTTCTACTGCAATTAAAGTACTTAGGGGCTATTTGTAGATCATACAACCCCACTTTAAAAAAATGCTACTATCCCTTTAAGTCAAAAGATCTTGATCGCCCCCTGGTGGCTGGCTGCTGCACGGGTCATTAGCCCCGCCCCCTTTATGCTAGCAGATAGAATATAAGCCTAAGTAGCAAAAGAACATATCAAAAGTATTTTCCAAGAGTTAAGATTGTTTTCAATGACCAACAGCTATGATTGGCTAACAACTGAGTGAAGAAGCCATATAGGCGGGACCTCGACAGCATGGCTCCACCCCTGATCATTACTGTACAGACTCTGGCTCCAAATACCTTGGAGTGCAACATGGTGCCATCTGTTTCCAGATTATTTTTGGTTTATTTTTGTGAAGGGAAGTGGAGACGGATCATCCATCTTTACATGGAGTCATTCAAATAAATGCTATAAAGCCACAACGTCTGGAGGCAAAATGTTGTGTTGTTGGTGATAATGTGACACATACAGAAATAGCTCAATCAGACCAGCCAATGAATAGGGTACATCGGTTCTCACGGATTTAGAATTTCTCGTTCATTTTCTCTTCCTGATGTCATTGATCAATGGTAACGTAACGTTCTAAATCCTCTTTCACATCAGACTAGTAAATGATCCGTAGCGCTGAACTTTTCCTGACTTTGTATTTGTACAGAGAAGTTGGGGATTTTCCCATTAACTTCAACACAACACACTCCAGAACACTGACCGCTGATCTGACAACTGTTTTTTCCAACTGTCCAATCAACTTCCAGGGAAGTTCAGTTGACTCTTTTCACCTGAGTAGTTGGCGGGTCCTTCCGGCTCACCACCCCTTGGTTTGGTGAAGACCCTGCAGCAGGATGAGGTGGTTTCCCTGGTGTGCGTCGGCCCTGTGGTAGGAATGTGGAGAAGAAGTTTCTGGAAGGAGTGGTGGTGGTGCTGACTGTTCGCTGGCTTGACACCAAGTCCCTAAAAGGGGGGGAAGCAAGAACCAAGGGTGAACACGTTTTACCACAAAACTACTAAATGAGACCAAAACAAATCCAAGCTGTAATGAAGACAAGATCCTACCCACAAACCCACAAGGCAAAGATATGGAGTGTTACCTTTTGCAATGCAATGCTTACTGTATGTGAATGTCCTACACTTGAATGTCATAATATCAAGTATAAAAACCTAATTCGTCTGTATTTTGCAACTAATCTTTAGGCTTCAGACCTGCTCTTGTCCATTCGCCTCGTCATTAGCCAGCTTTCCATCAGAATGTGGCACTAATACAGTTTTCTGAACATTAGTTGTTTCGTCACAATGAACAACCAGCAGAAGAGAGAGCACAGCCAGACAAATACAGACCGTCCAGTATTTTACGGTCTAAAAAAAATGGGCAGATTGAAAAAAAAATCTGATGTTCCCCTTTTCTTCTTCAGTAGTACAGGTGTTTCAGTGGATGTTTAACTTGTATGTTTCAGTTTGAAGTTTTCCTGGCGAGGCCACCCTGGTGTTTTACACACAGTAAAATGAAAATGAAGATAAAATGTAGACGGAAGCACAACCACCGATTCTACTGACACAACTACTGGTACTCAGAAGTGAAAGTGTCAAGTACAAAGCATGTCCTTTGCTGCAAGTTGATCCACATCTCTACTTCCCCTCCACAGATACTCTGGTGGTCTTGGTTTTTGGCATCCCTGAGTGCTGAGACAGCAAAAGCTTTAATAACTTACAGGTATGATGTCACTTAGCCTTAAACAATCCTTCATTTCGTTCAGCTTGATGGATCAGGGTTCCTACAGCTTAAGCCAAGTTAAATTTAAGACTTTTTAAGACTTTTTTAAAGCCACTTGAAATTAAATTTAAGACCGACTTCATGATAAACACAAATGCAGAAAAAAGAAAAAAAAACACCACATCAATTACATAGGGTTAGGGACAATTTTACCCACTTCCAAGGTAAAGTGGCTGCTACATGAACATTGGATTGTGTCTCTTTCCAGCTGTCCTTTCAAAATAAATGCATAAAAAGTCCGGAAATAAAAAAAAAACACTGACTCGGGAGCTGGTGGCGGTGAGAGATTTAGCGTTGACGGCCGCCACTAACTTCTCTATGTCGGAATGTTACCAATTATTTTCAGATTTGAGACTAATTACAACCATAAAATCCCACTTATCATGTGTTAAAATTTTTAAGACTTTTGAAAAATTGATTTAAGATATTTTAATGCCAATTAAGGCCTTGTTTTTAGATTAATTATAATAATGCCTTTTAAGACTTTTTAAGGATCCGTAAGAACCCTGTGGATTATGGCCTTTGTAGCACAACATTTCTATTGGTCCAACAATATGATTTATTTGTTCTTTTTTTTTCAGGTATCGGTTTTCACTTCTTCTTGTCTTAACAATATTTCCTATTGTGCCAGTCCTGTGAAGTAAAACCTGCATGTTTTATGCTGCTGCTTTGGAAGCTGCCAGATGATTTTATTTCATTTCAAATATGTATGATGTATATTTTCTGGTTATGTTGCTTCTTCACAAGGAAATAATTGTGTTTCCAATATTTCCTATAGGAAACATACAATATAAGGCCAGGATACTTTGAAGCCTCTTTAAACAGAATCTTCGAAGAACAATCTGCCCATGTTACAACTTGGGGTCATTATTTAAAAGCACAAACAGTACTAATTAAACTGCTATGCTGATGATATTAAATTCTATATGGTAAGTTGATACTGATAGAAAGGATATACAATATAAATGTGTTTCTTTAATGCCGTATCTTTGTCCTCCTGTGCTTTAGAATTTCTACTCAACTATCATGATGAAAGTGTAACAGGCTTTCAACAGAGCTTCAAAGATTATTAGATTAAATTAACCCCCAGGTCTTTTCTGCCCAGAGTACAATTATAATCACCACAGCTCACACTGCTGCCCAGACAGTTCTCTCTGGATAGAAATAATTGCCCTACACTGAACATTACAGCAGGCTGACACACTGCTGTAGTAGTGTGTGGATAGTAGATGACGTTAGCAAGCTCATCCAGTCCTGTTTTTACCATCTAAGAAACAGCTCCATTAACTGGACCACTTTAGACCTCCAGAGATGCCAAAATGACTGTAGATAACCTTGTATCCTGCAGACTACACTACTGTATTGTTCCTCTGACTGACAATGTAGAAGGTTTAAAACGCCTCAGCCGGAACAAAGGAACACAATGTGCAATGGATTTTTTCTTTATTTCCATTTGTTTTGGCTCTAACTGGGAATGATTAGATGAAAACTAACTCTTATATAATATAACTCATTGTATTTAAGTGTGTCATGAGTTTTCCGTGCACATAAAAATCAAAGGTTTCCACTGCAAACACATTGATTCAGTTGTTAAAAAGAAAGATGTTTTCACACCTTAAAGTCTGAACCAAGGTTGGTGTTTTTCCTACATTGTCTACATTTGATCCAGTTGGTTCTGGTTACACTCTGCTTTAATGCGAGCGCACAAAAGAACTTGTTATGACATTCTGACATCCTGTCCACTTGGCATTGCTTTAGTTTGATCCGGACTAAGACCACATCTTTTGGTCGGGCCACATTTCAGGGCTTTGGTCTGGACTAAAGACCTGGAGGAGCTTTCACGCCCGTAAATTTAGCTCGGATCAAACCAAACAAGGTCGGTGTGAAAGCCCCTTCAAACAAATGAAGGTGGATTTAAGGACAATAAGCTAAATAACTGATTATAACACAATAAGGGTACCAAATGAGGATACATAGTCAAAATTATTGTAATTTTTTATCCTTGTTTGTTTTGCATGTTCAACATTTTGGCAAATTGGCCCATTGCCATAATCACTATAGTTTTAGCAGTAGGTTTGTTACCTTTAATTGTCGGTGCAAGCTGTTTTTAGAACGGCGGAGCAGAGCGGCGAGCTGCTTAGAGCTACGCTACGGAGGTTAATGGGATTTCTTGGTTTCCCTCATCAAACTCATCAAATACACAATCCAACAACTCCAAAACACTCTGGTGGACAAGTTGTGACCTGCACATTCACCACGCTATGAGATAATAACAGAACGTTACCAGACAGAGTTGTTTTCGAGGCAAATGCAGAGACTGCTTGTCGAAAAACTGCCCCCGACAGGAACATGCATCAGCGGTTTTGCATGAATTTACCTCTAAAACAACTCTGTCTGGTAACGTTCCATTATTATTTCATTGCGTGGTGAATGTGCAGGTCACAACTTGTCCACCAGAGCGTTGTGGAGTTGTTGGATTGTGTATTTGATGAGTTTGATGAGAGAAACCAAGAAATTCCATTAGCCTCCGTAGAGTAGCTCTGAGCAGCTCACAGCTCTGCTCCGCCGTTCTAAAAACAGCTTGCACCAACAACTAAATGTAATGAACCTACTGCTAAGACTACAAGGATTATGACAATGGGCCAATTTGCCAAAATGTTGAACTATCCCTTTAAGAAAGCACTGAAAAGTAAGTAAAATTGCTGCACTTTAAACTAAAACCACTTTTAGCATTACTACACTGGTATTTACTGGAATCTAGATTTCAGACAACCCAGTTTACAGTGGTATTTTTTTTTTTTAAATGGATCGAACTGACAAGAAACAACAATTCATCAGGTGAATTGTTTATTTGGCAACATCAACTGCATCACAGCACACAGTACGTAACAGCATAAATATAATACCATTAACAATAAGTTAGTTAAAAGCCTTTTAAATATATATTTTATACGAATGAACACATAATAAATCTACAGTTTTATCTGCTTCAAAGTGCCTGATTCATTCTTCCAAAAGTGACTGTGGGATAAAGATACGAGGTTTCTCAACAACAACCTGTTAAAATCTAAAAAAAAAAAAAAAAACCTCACATTTGTCCCGTCCCTCATCATCAAAATCTAACTCTCTATTCTTCTTACTATGTTCTACAGAACAGCATGGATCTTCATTTAACAATGAATTCTTATTGCACGGTTACCTTGTTCTGAAAATTCAGACATACAACTCTGAACTCAAATGATCACTGTAACATTACCAACCATCGTTCAGCAGGTGGTTGTCCCCCGCTCTAAAATCAGCTAAGAAAAAGGTTTGATTCCAAACCACAATTGACGTTTCAAATAAAATACCAGGAAAACAAATGCAGTCAGTCAAGGCAGTGAGGTCAAATTGAAAAAAGAGGCGAGCACACTGAAACACTTACATCAGAAATGTGCGGGTTCTTTGATTGGTGGTAAAAAACAAACAACAAAAACCTACTTTACCTTTAACTAACTACCAGGAAGGAAAGCAATAAACTGCAAGGCAGACAGAAATGTTAAAAGAAAGTTAAAAGACTACTTTGATAGAGGATGGAAGATAGCTGCCATCTGTAATGGCCAACACAACAAAGTCTGTGATGTAAGTGCTTTAACTCGGAAAACAGAAATCACATACCTGACGATCATTGTGACACACTACTTGTTTTCAAAGTATAAGGTAAATAACATTTCCATGTGGGGTGCACAGAGGGAGTCCGTTGTGAACTTTCAGTCCAATAAATAACTTTGGTTAAAAGCAGATGTTGTTGGCTGTCTTGTAAAGACTCGACACAACAAACATGTAAATAAAAAAAAAAATGAACAGAATGGCAGCCATCTTTGTTGTAGTCAGTCATAAGTAAAGACAATGATGTTAGTGTCTCACAGCTCAGTGTCTCCCAGTCGGTCCATGTTCTGAACATAGGCAGGCAGTTTGTGGTGGACCATTTCATCTGTGTCTCTCTGGTCCCGACTCTCGGTCTGCAGGGCAAACAGCTGGACGGGAGGGGACAAGACAGAGGGGTCAATATCATCCGTCCATCCACTAAAGCACATGTGTCAAACTCAAGGCCTGCGGGCCAGATCATTTTATGTGGCCCGTGAGTGCTTAATTATGTCCAATTATCTTCGGCCCGCATAATAATATCTAATTATGGCCCGCCGGTATGTTGCAAGTACCACTAAAACTACAAATCCCACAATGCACTGTTAGTGCACGTCTATCAGGGGGCCGCGAGCGCAAGTCCTTGTCCCACTTGTTAATAAGCACCAGCAAACTGATCCTCTGTTGTCAATTGAGAGGGTGATCGACAATGTGCTTTTTTTTTCTTGCCGTTATGAAACACACAGCACACAGCAGAGTTCCTCTGACAGCTCCTCTGTGGAGCTGCAGGTGAACACTGGGGAACGCTGGAGAACACAGTACCGTACTTTTTTTCTTTTCTTTTTTTCTAGCAGTGCCGTTGTTAGAGGTGATGCACACGCAGACGTCCCTTTACGTTTGTCGTCTGACCGTCTGACACTGGACTGCGCTGCATAACTGTCACATACGTCTAACTTCCTGCTGAGAAACGAATGACTGATATGACTGAAGGCACGAGTGTTGTCTGCACGTGTCGTCAAGCCCCCATAAGTTGACACATAGAAGTTAAAAAAATCGATATTAATTAGTCAAAGTTCTTGATAGTAGTTAATGGTTAATCATGTGCATCCCTAATTAGAAATGACTATGGAAAGCTGCAGATAGAGCCATTAGAAATGAATGCAACTGATTTTTTATTTATTTATATCTAATGATTATTGTTGTTTTCTATGCAATAACTTACAAGCTCTATTAGTTTTAGGCACTAAAGGTTTGACTTTTTACAAATATCATGCAACTTCTTAAATAGTTTTTTTAGCTTAACAGCTAACAGAGTGAGTGAGTGAGTGAGTGAGTGAGTGAGTGAGTGAGTGAGTGAGTGAGTGAGTGAGTGAGTGAGTGAGTGAGTGAGTGAGTGAGTGGTAAGGTTTCACCATGATTGGTTGGCCTGTCAGGTGTTGCCTCTTTTGGTGGCACTTTTCAGAGCTTTTAATAAAAACACAGGAACAAAACCACTGCAACATTTTTTTTCTTCTCACCAGCTGTCGGAGTTGTTCATTCTCCTCCGTCAGACTCGTCGTCTTCTGGACTTCTGCATCGAAACTCAACAGGACAGGCTGAGGTGGAAAACAGTTAAAGACTGGAAACCAGCAGAGGCAGGGTTGAAATGAAACAACACACACAGTGGACCAGCATCATATTCTCTAGAGTTCCAGACATGCATTACAGCACCTTCACTGTGACATTCAGCTGTGTTCTTGTACGTAAACTCCACAAGTGAAGGATATGCATACACTGGAAGAGCACTGACAGGAAGTTGTGGAGAGAAACCAGGAAGGTGTCGGCCCACTGGCGGGAGAAGTACGGAGAGAAGGCGGGGTTCTGCTCGGGGGTGGGGATGAACGGCAGGATAAACCAATCGCGCCATTCGGCCTGACCCTGCAGCTCCATCGCCTGCCTCTGGAAGAACTCCTGAGTCTTCTCCAGGTTTCCTTTCTGGAGAGAGGGGAGGATGGAGGAAAGGTTTTACCACAGCTGTTCTAACTAGGGATGGGCATTTCGAATAATTTTCTAACCGAGTATCCTAACCTTGTCGTAACCGGGTAACCGAATACTGTAATAAAAAACACATTTATGCCGCGGCTGCCTCGGAGGAGAAAACTTTTTTTTATATCATTAGCGGTGCTTATTCTTAAAGTACCTTTATTCATTAGTCCACACTACATTTTAGTGCCTACGCTCCTCTCTGCCTCGCATCGTTTCAGGAAATAACTGGGAAGGTTTCAGAATGTTTGTAAACTGAAAGCATATTTTCTAACAGACTTGATGACACCTGTCGTCTCCCTCCCGACGGCGTACACCGAGGGAACCACCACAGATTATTGTAAAAGGTTTGAAAGTCTGAGGCTCGATCCCAAAACGCTTTTACACAGCAGAAAATCACGTTGCTTGATCCGAACATAGACTGTAAAAAGAATGGACGTAGCGTCCGTGACGTCACCCATTGGTTTGGAGGAGTCTGTTTTGTGCCGCTACTACGGGGGTTTGAGCCGCGCCATGTTGGATTCTACTTGCCATATTTGGAGCGGTGCGGCGGTTGGCCGGCCGAGAGCCCGCCCACTGGCCTCGTAGCAGCGGTCGCCGGACCTGTCACTCAACGGTTCTGCTCCCTAATTGGCCAGAACTTTAAACCTAATAACAGTAAAACGGTAGAGTTTAAAAAAAATTCACCCCCCTCAGAGTGTGTGCGGGGGTAGAAACTATCGGTTGAGACCAAAAAAATGAAATGTACCAGGCTGTAAATATGTTTTTTTAAGCTGTAAAATCGGCTATTTTAACATGGGGCTCGATTGGAGTTGCTCCCTTCTGGAGCCAGCCCCCAGCGACAGCCGGGGGGATTGCAGCTTTTTGAACGCGGAAGTGAGCTTCACTTCTCAGACCGACAACTGCCCCCTTGGATCCGAAACTGTTTAACACTACAAAAAGCCGAACCATGGCATGATAATGAAGTTTGATCCGACACTAGACTGCGCTCTAACGTGCCGTTTTTTAAAACCTAGGTTAAAGGGACAACGAGGAGTTTCTATTTGGTTATAAAAAAGTCTCACATTAATGTGGATGAATCTACGTTACCCACACTTGTTAATGGGCCCTTTTTCGATAAATATATCGTTTTGTCTCTATCATTATTTTGTTATTATTAGTGGTGGTGGAAATGCTGGGCGAGCCGACCAGCGTTTCTTTACTTTCGGTTTCATGGCGAGTCATGAGAATAACGTCGCCGAATCGCTCTTTATGGTCGGAACTACGAAAGTATGTGATCGTCTTCCAACCTCTGACTTTAATTCTTAATGAATGAAAACATGAGTCTGTCTTGCACCGGTCAAAGAATTTCACGGTGCGCGGAGGCTCATAAATGTAGTGTGAAAACACTTTGCTTTTCCAAAACTCCTCGTTGTCCCTTTAACCGGATAATAAATTCATAACCGGATAGCAGATTGCCTACTCGGGTACCCGGGTACTCGGGTAACCGTGCACATCCTTAGTTCTAACAGCAGTACCATCTGTTTCAGTCCTCCACTGGATGGTACCTGAATGGTGTTGATGACGTAGTATCTGTACAGGCTGGTCCTCAGCTTGTTGACGGTGGATCTGTAGATGTCCTCCAGTCTGCAGAACAGACGTCTGTCCAGGTAGAGCCAGTACTCCTTCAGACCGTACAGGTCGAAGTTCTGGATGAAGTGCTGCAGCTGGTCGATGATCTTATCCACCTGCAGAGAGAGGAACGTTTGAAAAGAACCTGCCTCTAAAACATGCTGGTCTTTGATTAGAGAGAACAACCATGGAGACCATGTTGTCCTCTGTGGTCGTCAGTACCCTGAAGCCTTTCTCCTTGTCCACTTTGATCTCGCTGTCCAAGTGTTTCAGCGTGCTGGTAAAGCCTCGGTAGACCAGATACTCCCTCACGTGTTCGTCTGTCCTCTCCACAGCTGACCCCATGGTGACCTCTGACCCTGCAAGGCACAATATAGAAACAGATGATATAGTTTTTCAACCAATCAGTTCTCAGATTATCTACTAGTGTTCAGAACCTTTGCTCCAGAATCTGCTCTGGTGAATCTATTTACTTTGATTTTCTTTGATAGGTGTGTGGATCTTGACTGAAGTCCACCTGTGGCAAACTGCCCTGATCACATCAAGGCCTTTTCACACCGGGGACGTGGGAAATAAACGACACGATGCAAAATATTCGGCGGTGAATATTTTGCAATAAAACCATTCACACCGGCGGCGATTATGCGAATGTGCGACGATTATAAACCAAAGTTTTGCTTTGCGCCGTCGGGTGGTTCTTCACCTCCATGACAGGTCTTAAATCCGTTCAACACAGCTACTTGTTAATTATCCCGCACATACAACACCCACTGTGCCACTGTGGTCTTGTTACCAACTTCACTTTATCCAACACAGCAGCTCACTGTCTGCTCAATATCTGATCCATATCTGCAGGGCCGTTGCTAGGAATTCTGGGCCCCCTTAAAGAATACTAAAGTGGGCCCCTGACTTTTCCACTTTTTTTCTTAGACTACGTATGTACTATCATTTTTTTATTTAGTCTACTTTGTTTTGATGCTAATGCAGCATTACTATGAGTATTAGTCAGGGTCTTATGCAGAATAATTCAGTCATACAAAGATTAGACTCTTTGTAAAGTTTGTGTCCCTTGTTAAACAAGACCAGGTAGACTGTATATAAAAAGAGATAGTGAGAAGGTGGTCAGAGCAAAGACACTATTGCTTAAAGAGACACAGGTTGTTTACATTGTTGTGATGGTGTTGTGACGTGGGGATTGTGACGTACCTCCTTTTCACGCTACATGATTGGCTGATGCGTTTATTCGCCCGGCGAAAGCTCAGAAAAATCAGCCTCGCTGCAGAAAAAAATTACCTCACATTTTCGCGACATAACTAAGGCTGACCCAAAAAATTCGAAGCTTCGTTCGTTGCCATGGTAATCGATCATGAAAGTCCGTGATCGATTATTTTTTTTCCCTTTTTGACACCGGTTCTACATTAAAATGAGGAGGCTACTTGGCATCCTGGAAACCTGCCTGATTTTGGAGATATGCAGTGTTTGTTTGCCATTACTTACATTATTTCCGCTCGCCCCCCGTCAGACGTTACAATCGCGCACCCCAGCTTCGATTAAAATCGATTTTATGTCCGCGAAGCTTCGATTATCAAAATATGATAATCGGGTCAGCCGTAGACATAACATTTGCGGTTGGTGTGAAAGGACTCAGTCACAACTTAATCCCTGCCAGAGGGGTTTGTACTGAATTAAAGATCCAAACCATGTTGATTGAGTTTTCCACACTACTCTAGTCAAGACTCACATCAAGGAAAGTCAAAGCAAACAGATAAATCAGATCAAAGTCTGGAGTCACATCAAAGCATGAAGTAAATGAGAGAACCCAGCTGTTGATTTTTAGTAAATTGACAATATTTCTATAAAACCTTGTTTTAAGTGTAGACTGATGGTGAATTAATCCCTTTACAGCTAAATCTATACAAAACTGAATGCATCTAAGGATTTTCTGAAGCCCTGCATGTCCAGAGATCCATGAGGACAGTAATAGATTTCATCCCTCATTGACAACAGTGTACTACTGTGTCTCGGTGCAGCGTGATGCATCTTCCTACTGCATCTAGTAGTGTCCTTTAATGGGCATTTGTAGCTCATACAACCCTACTTCAAAAAAGCTGAACTATCCCTTTAAGAATATGGCTGGTGACTGGTTTGTCGGCCTCACACCAAACAACTTCAAGTAATTTCACTGTGACAGATACATTTCCAGTGTTGGAATAAAAATCTGAAGTTTTGCTAGAGTTGCAGGTTCACCTCACTGTCTGACTGCTTTTCTTCAAACATGTTAAATATTATCCTAACTTTATGGTTTTGGCAATTGCAGATGTACCATTTGATGGCACTTGCTCCTGCAGCAAAATGATAGTGAGTATGGCGGAAACTGTGAATCATTTGATGTGAGGCAGACAGAATTGCAGAATGGACAGAATGGAATTGGACACAAGGAAGATCATTTCAAAATAAAACAGGAAATCATAGTCTAAAAGGTCATTTGTGGGGCAGAACATGACAATCTCAGTAACTCAAGTAGCCTATATAAAATAATGAAAATAAGTAAAATTTGAGGCACCATGGGAAATGATGGGAATAATCTCAAATGGATCTGGTCTTGTCAACATTGACCCTCAAGACTAAACTCTTTTTTTTCCCCTCAAGACTAAACACTGTGATGCCAGCAGTCACAGTGGGTGACGTCATCCACAAGTAGAACATTCAAAGTTCTGACACTGAATCTGTTGCAGCTGCACTACAACTATGTAGGCTATCTATAGCTAATAGGTCCTATACCCCAATGCACCTACCGTACTGCAGGCCCATAGCACGTTTTTTGCGGAACTTATATCAGTTACATAACAATATGCACCTTTAATTTTGTGCACAGTAATGCAATTTTAAATGTAATATTGTGCTTGCACTGATGTTACAGTTGTTCTTGCACAGGTTGTGTTTCTGCTGTTTTAGTGTCGACAACACGGTTTTAGCAGAGGTGTTTGAACGTTTCATGTGGCATTTAATGACTTACTGAATTTTGTTGTGAGGGTTACTTAGCTGAAGCTTTCTACTAAACCTACTGCACGGAGTTGACGGTGACACCTCAGTTAACACCAAACATTCGTGTCGTCGTCGTCAGTGAGTTCGCATTTCCGCTACTTGTGTTAAATATGACGTGACACAAACCGCCGGTTGCTCGTTATTTCCCGCCGTGGTGTTTTTGTCACAGTCTGTACCGACCTGTCTCTGTCTCCCGTGTTGTAATAACGGACGTGAATCACATTCGGTGGTGAATACGCGGCTCACCGTGCTCCTCCATCGCGGCTCTCACCGTACCTAGGCTACTACCTACCTCTGTGGACGGCCAGTCCCCGGTTCAGGTGGCTCGGTGCCGCAGGGACGGTCAGCTTCTAACCGGCGGAGACACGGTGGAGGTTGTAGAGAGCCGGGGAGAGCTGCAGCTGCTCGCTCACCGTCTGAATCAAGTCCAATGTAAAGTATGTACAACAACAACAAAGAGCGGTCTCTCTTCCTGTTGTGTTTTCCTCATGACAGTCATGTGACGAGCTCATGTCATGTGACGTAGCAGCGTCGCAGCGACCACACAGCGCCCCGTCTGTTTTCACCATAGACTGTAAAAACATCCAGTCAGTGCCAATCATAGACTGTAAAAAGAAGGTGCCAATGTTAGGCTACTAAGTAAAAAAAAAAAGAAAAGTTCTACAGGAGGGTGAGACTGTTACTGTAAACAAATAGGCCTACACCAAATGATGTCATTGATACAAATAGATTCAGAAACAGAGCAATAACCAAACTTAAAGGTGTACAGAAAAGAAAATTGAATTTGAGCCCACTCTGGACAAAATTAATGTAATAACTTAAATCATATAGCCTACCTATATAAAAATAATCACAATAAATAAATCATGAATCTGAATCTAAAGCCAAAATGTAGCCTGCTGTTGGGTTTTTGTTAGTTTGTTTTTTATTTTAACACTAGCCTACGCTATTTTTTTTTCGTTCTTCCAGAATCTGACTTCATTTACAGGCTAATTTACCAGCCTGCAACCAAAAATGTGTAGATTTTTTATTTTTTATTTTATATATATATTTTTTTAGATAATTAAAAACTCGACTAATATTCTACATGACAGTAATAATTCATCAAACACACTCAAATCAATGTAAAATTGTAGGACACACAAAAAAAAGACCCAGCAAAACAAAATGGGTTGCTATGGCTCAGAGGGAAAGAGCTGAACTGCTGTGTGTAGTTACCATAGCAACCAGTAAACAAGAAGCTCAGAGGCAGGGAGACATGTTGGCTCAGAGGAGAAACGCAGCAGCAGAGGAGGAGAACAAGGAGATTGTGTCAGAGGAGGAGAGGAGCGTGGAGGACGAGGACCTGGAGGAGGTCCTGAGGGAGGCCGCCTCCGCCGCCGCTTCTCTCAGGACCAGGTCTCAACTGCCCAAACAGCAGATCATCCCCCCCAACATCCCAGAGGTGGTGGATGACTTCCTGAGGAACTTCCTCCGAAGATCTGGCCTGAGCCGGACCCTGAACAGCTTCCAGTCCGAGTGGTACGGCTCGGCACAGGAGCTCCTGGCGGAAACCCTGAGGCCGGAGACAGGCGTCCTCTTCATCCCCGACGCCCTGACGCACAGGCAGCTGGTCTGCAGCGAGCTGGAGAGGGTCAGCAGCGAGACGCACCTGCTCAGACAGAAGGTTCTGGAAGTGGGGCAGAGTCTGGTGAGGATGCAGAGGGAGAGGGATTTCCACCGGCTGCAGCACCGGCAGGTCGCCGAGGACAAGAACAGGCTGATCCAGGACTTCAAACAGCTGAGGAAGCACTTGGAGTCCTACGAGCCGGCGCTGAGACAGATGGATGACAAATATCAAGCAGCTCTGAGGCAGAAGATGCTCATCACTTTAGAAAAAGACCGGTTTCAAAAAGCCTCAGGGTCCGGTTTGAACCAGGACAAACCCAAAGAGAGATCATGTATCAGGAGGAGCGACAGCACCGGTACTACAGCAAAAAGCCCCAAATCTGGACGTCGTCCACAGGATTCACCGTTCCTCAGCCTCAACACGGCTCAGGGTCAGGGTCAGGATCAGGATCAGGATCAGGCTCCAACATGGAGAGACCCCAGCTCCTTCAGCCTGTCCTGCTCCATCAGGGCCCACAGGCTCCCCATCAGCTGCATCAGTCTACATCCACGAAAACTGATGGTGGCCTCGGCCAGCGACGACCGCTGCTGGAGGCTGTGGCAGCTGTTCCCTGGAGAGAAGGTGGGTCAAGAGAGAGGAGGATGAAACAAGGTGAAACACAGATGAAGACATGTAAGTTAGGTATGTAGGGTAGTGTGTAGGCCAGGGGTCATTTGTCTAAGAAAGGCTCAACAAACAGAGAACAGGGAGTCGGACATTGTCTCACATTTTGTTCTGAATGATTTAGTTTTTGATATTTAAATGTTCTTACAAAACTGAGGACATTTGTCCATCAGGCTCTCATCACCTATTCCAGTGGTCCCCAACCTTTTCCAACTGGGCCCCACTAGGAAATCTCAAAAATGTTTGCGGTCCACCTCCAACCCCATCCTGAACTTACATCTAGCTATTTCTGATATATATTCTTATTCATAGCCTTTTTCTATTTTAGTATTTTAGTATGTTAGCTATTATTTTATTACTATAGGCTACTGAGACCTAGTAGCCTATAGAGTACTGCATCTCATTCCTTAATGTTTCATGGTATGAATGACAATTAAAAATCTATACAGAGGTCTAAAAATGTGTTGTCCTAGCACTTTTATATTTTAATGATAAAGATGGAACATTCAGGACTGAACTGAAAGCAGGGGAACATGTAGGACGTATAGACAAATGAGGGGGAGAGCCGGACCATGAACGCTCTGCAAGTTAAAGGAGCTGAGACTATTTTCTAAATTTTAATCATTTTTCACAAAATCATACTATTTAGATTGTTTTTATTTGACAGCCCATGGGCTGGGGCCATGGATGTATTATATTAACGGCTGGGGCCCACAGGATCTCCTTCTTTTCTGGAGGAGGGTCTGGCAGGCGAGACTAGGGAATCACTGACCTGTATTACAATCAGCCACCAGGAGAGATACAGATGTTTTGACTGGATTTCTGGGAGTGTCCTGCCCATCACTGGATTCAAAACAATGAAAATAATCAACTTCATCAGAGAAATTCAAGTTCACTCACAGCAGCACCGTTTCATGGATTTGTTGTGGAATCTTATGATTATAGTTTCTGATAAAGTTATTTCAATTCCTCTTGTTTTGTTTTGTTTTCGGTTGCTTCAATATGATCTGACCGTATGATTTTTTCATTTTGATGCTCACAATTTTGAAATTCATTCATGGGCTGGACTGGAAGGTTCTGTGGGCTGGATTCAAAATGAAATGTCAAAATAACAGGACAGTGTTAAGTTACATAACGTGGCTGAAAATGAGATAAATCAACATATCGTGTTTTAATGACAATCAAGGTCCAATGATCTGTTAATGTGATGTGATGTGTGTTGTCAGGTCGGTCAGATGCTGCTCACAGGTGAGGGTCACTCTGATTGGTTGTCCGGCTGCAGCTTTCACCCTGATGGATCAAAACTGGCAACAACCAGTGGAGACGCAACGGTGAGTTCATCCTCATTATGACATCACAGCTGCCTGACACCATGAAAACCAAGATGAGGTGTCAAAGGTAATCTGATCGGATTTTGCATAATGGATTGGATCAAATCTTTGAAATGGATTGTTCAACTAAAAATGGATTCTGAGATCAATTAGATCACATAATCCAATCATGGTTTTTAATCTGTATCAAATCAGTTTGTGTTGTTCAAAACTTTTAACTGTGATCCAAAAATCTGTATTATTCTGATCCCAGCCATTTGGTAGATTCAGGGTGGATTTCAGGAACAAAATGTGATCTAAATTAAATTCAAACTGGTCAAATAAACATTTAAAATGTAGTATATTTTGCCCTTGATTTTAGTCTAAATGAAATCTGAATTTAGAATTGTGAAATTTGATTTAGTTTGCATTTGAAACACATGGAAAAATGTTCACCATGTATTTGTCAAATGTACTGTAGGCTAGCCTATTTGCTTTTTTATTTAAAGGAGCATTATCGCAAATACAGCAGTAATAGCATAAAACAAACTGAAATATGCAAAAGATGGGTCGGGGGGAGCCATAACTAAATTTACAAAAAGAATCGCCAACAGTATAGTGTCCGTGGGGCAAATGCAGCATTTGTCTTTGTTATGATCCAAGCTGGCCCGGCGCTTGCTGCGTTCAATTGCACTCGGAACTCGCAAATCCGACCTCCGAACCGGAAAAATGCAACAGTAAATTGTATTGTAGCAGTGTTAGGCTGCTTACAGTCACTGAATCGTCCCACTGCGGTCTGCACGTCACACCAACGATCATACATTTGTAGGAGGAAGTTGCAGTTGCTGTTGTTGCCGTTGTTGTGGTTGTGCGCGAGTAGAGCTGCCGCTTCCACTAGCGAGTTTTCTTTTTCCTTTCCCGCGATTGCACGTTCATTCAGCCTGGTGAGGGAGGAGGAGGGAGGAGGGGGGAGGGGGGAGGAGGGGGAGAAGGGGAGGACTAAACGAGGCTCCTCTCTCTCTCTGACAGCTGCCCGCTTGTTTATATCTGATATGCTCCGCCTGTCTCCATCTAGTGGCCGAATTAAGAATTTGGATTTGCGATAACGCTCCTTTAACCAGACAAGATCAGATCCGTCTGTTTAAAAGACATGTTTTTTATAGTCCTTGTATCCTTCAATGATATGCAGTCCCATAAAGCACTCATTATCCAGATTTGGTAATCTTGAAAAGTTTGCATCTGGATCAGACTGATCTAATCCAACTTTGAACAATGGGATAAAAGTAAGACGGATACGTGATCCTGGATGGCAAAACAATCGATTTCAAATTGCACCTTTTTTTTGACCAATGGGCAGGGCCGTTGCTAGGAACTCTGGGCCCCCTTAAAGAATACTAAAGTGGGCCCCTACCCCCTGACTTTTTTTTTTTTTTTTTTTTCTTAGACTACGTATGTATTATTTTTTATTTAGCCTACTTTGTTTTGATGCCAATTCAGCATTACTATATGTATTAGTCAGGGTCTTATGCAGAATAAATCAGTACAAAAATTAGACTGCTGGGGTTTTTTGTGGGCCCCATAGGCGCTGGGGCCCTAGAATTATCATCACTTTTCTCCCCTGCCAATAAGCCCTGCTGACTGTGTGCGGTTCCTCCTCTTGCAGGTGCGGGTCTGGGACTTCTCCCGGGGCAGCTGCGTGTCGACCCTGTCCGGTCACAGTCAGCCCACCTGGGGCTGCTCCTTCCACTCCTGCGGCCACTTCCTGGCGTCCTGCTCCGCCGACACCACCGCCAAGCTGTGGGACCTGAACGCTGAGAGCTGCTGCGTCACGCTGCGCCGCCACACCGCCTCCGTCAACAGCATCTGCTTCCTGCCCCGGTCCAACCTCCTCCTCTCCTGCTCGGCCGACACCACGCTGGCCCTGTGGGACGCCAGGCTGGGGGTCTGCACCGCGGCTCTCCACGGACACCTGCACCCCTGTACCCACGCTGCCTTCGGCCCGGCCGGTGACCTCGTGGCCTCCTGTGACTCCCGTGGTGTCGTCAACCTGTGGGACATCAGGAAGCCCGTGGCGCCGCTGGCCAGTGTGGATGCCGCCGCCGGGCCCCTGGGAGCCAATCAGGTGGCGTTCAGTCCGTCGGGGAAGAGAGTGGCGGTGGCCGGCGGCGACGGGCTGGTCAGGCTGGTGGAGGTGGACTCCTGTGCGGTCAGCAGCCTGCACGGTGATGCTGATGGTGGTGGTGATGCTGTGCAGAGCGTCGCCTTCGACCACAGCGGTGAGACTGTGATGTCAGCGGGGAACGACGGGCTGATCAGAGTGTGGTCAGCACGGGACGAGAAGTAGCTGCTTCCTGTTACTGGACTCTGTGCAGTGCAACCTGAGAAAACACCTGTTTTCTGGGCCTTAAAAAAATCCATCAATGTAATTTTGTTTAGGACTAAAAATTACAAACTGAAAAAAAATAGAAAAGAAATCTGATAAATTTTCTTCATTTAATGTTTTCAAGTCTCCCTCCTTTATGAAAACACTTTTCTGGATACACAAGTCCTTCAAAACACTTTAAAGGAATAGTTCACCCAAAATTGAAATTTCACTCATTACTCACCCTCATGTCGACTAAGGGCTGGGAGAAGTTTCAGAGTTATCCGTGGCTTCTCTGAGTTACAGGGGGTCTCGGCGTAGCAGTGCATGTCCATATAACGGTTGCAAATGGATACCAACTGTCTTCGTAACAAAAAGACACACCAAAAAACATCCAAATACCTCCATGCTGCTCGTATGTAATGTCCGTCTTGTATTGAAGCCCCGAAAAAAAGATTTAATAAGTCTATATTTCAAGCTTGTTTGTAGCGGAAGCTCCGTTTTTCCTCTTCCCGGTTCGTCCAAATTTGACGAACCAGGAAGAGGAGCTTCGAGAAGCTTCCGCTACAAAACAAGCTTGAAATATAGACTTATTAAATTTTTTTTCGGGACATTTTCGCATTTCAGGGCTTCAATACAAGACGGACATTACATACGAGCAGCATGGAGGTATTTGGATGTTTTTGGTGTGTCTTTTTGTTACCAAGACAGTTGGTATCCATTTGCAACCGTTATATGGACATGCACTGCTACGCCGAGACCCCCTGTAACTCAGAGAAGCCACGGAGGACTCTGAAACTTCTCCCAGCCCTTAGACGACATGAGGGTGAGTAGATAATGAGTGAAATTTCAATTTTGGGTAAACTATCCCTTTAAAATTACAATTACCAGTAAAATCCAACATCATCAATAAAATAACTATCAGCTGACAATATGAAGGCACAAAGCAGCAGATTTTAATGTGAGCTGTAACATGGGAATAAAAACACTGATAAACACTGAAATGAGTGTGTTAGAAAATAAAGTATTTCATGCTGTGTGACACTGTATGAGAAAACACTGACAGTCTGTAATTGTCACTTCAGAAAGTGAATAAAACTACTTGAGTCAATCTGGTTTGCTGTTTCTTATCCAAATAATACATTTGATATTTCATTGACATCATTACTGACGGATGGCACAATACAATATGCATTACATTAGATTTGCTGGCACTGTATCATGTACTATGGCTAATATTAGACTTTTGGCACATTCACAAATGAGTTGGACGGTGTCACGGCCGCTCAGCAGGTGCTAGTGTGTGTTTGAATGTGATTGTCCTTCATGTGCTTCATTCTCACCTTTCACACAGTCAGAGGAGATAGATATACCGGTAACGTCTTTCTCTGGATCCAGTGCAGAGACAAGGGAGTGATGTGTTGTGTTTAGCTTAGCTTAGCTTAGCTTAGCACAACCTAGCCCAGCTCCATCAACAGTGCAAAACATTCCACCTTCAAATAACTTGTTGCATCTGTTGTATTTAACAGATGTAGATAAATGTTTGTGACTTAGTTCTGGAGTCACTGAATCCATCTTCACATATGACTCCGTCTTAACAATTAAATAAGAGTTTCTTTGATGGACAACACTGGTACGTTTTTGACTGCTTCCTTCACTCCAACACTGCCCGGTATCTTTTCATCAGAAACACAGATCCAGAGAAAACTTCTTCCAGATTCATTGGCAACTTCTTGGAGGAAACAGGTGGCGCACGGTGAGAACATCTGCCGTTTTGTTTTGTCCTGAGAAAGCTTCAGGAGGGCTTCTGCTGAGTGCAGATGAGCCTGTCGGCAGATGAGGAGTATCCTTCATCTTTCCCCTCCTCTCTGTGTTTCTCTGTGGGCTCTTCCACCAGGAGCTTCAGTCGGCTCACGTGTTCCAGCGCTCTAAAGACGGAAACAATCATCAGAGAAGTAATAATCAATTCAAAAACATGACTTTATCTAAGGATGTTAAAGTTAAAAATTGAATTATTATCATTATCTACTCACCCTCATGTGGACTAAGGGCTGCGAGAAGTTTCAGAGTCCTCCGTGCCTTCTCTGAGTTACAGGGGGTCTCGGCGTAGCAGTGCATGTCCATATAACGGTTACAAATGGATACCAACTGTCTTCGTAACAAAAAGACACACCAAAAAACATCCAAATACCTCCATGCTGCTCGTATGTAATGTCTCACGCGAGCGGAGCCGCGAACTGGGTGTCAATACAAATCGCGCGAGATTTGGACAGACCAGGAAGAGGAGCTTCTTCTGCAAACAAGCTTGAAATATAGACTTATTTAATTTTTTTCAAAACAATTTCTCATGTTGGGGCTTCAATACAAGACGGACATTACATACGAGCAGCATGGAGGTATTTGGATGTTTTTTGGTGTGTCTTTTTGGACGAAGAAAGGTGGTATCCATTTGCAACCGTTATGACATGCACTGCTACGCCGAGACCCCCTGTAACTCAGAGAAGCCACGGAGGACTCTGAAACTTCTCCCAGCCCTTAGTCGACATGAGGGTGAGTAGATAATGAGTGAAATTTCAATTTTGTATCATTCGTTTTGATGTGAGACACCACAGTCAGTTACCTTTGCAGTGAGAGTCCACCAGAAAAACTCTCCAGCTCTGCTTCGCCCTCAGTCCTCTGCAACACAAATGCAACACATAACCTGAGTGAGGTTTGTTCCCCACAGCTCAGCGGTGGCAGCAGAGTCCTGACGTGTATTCAACTACCTGTTTTACTGGAATCTTCTCTGTGTGCAGCCGGTTGGGAAGTGCTGGGGTCCCGTGTGTGTCCTGTTGTTGAGCCTGGAGCTTCCCCTCCACGGCCTGCAACCTGAACAGCATCTGTTTCAGAGCCTCCACCGTACCGGGCTGCTTCTGGATGCTGTTTCCATGGCTACTGCAGCCCACGGTCTGAGAGAGGCACAGGACAGATGTGGATGCTGAGATCCTGAATTTGTCCATGGAAACCAATTAGATGTTCCCATTGATCCACCACAATATTAAAGAGAAAAGGGGACTGTGCATATTTCCAGTGTCTACAACAACAACATTAAAGTTAACAATTAAGGAAGTGCAATGGAACAAGCAGATAAAGCATTTCCTAAAGAAAATCCATGTGAATGCTGAACGCCATTGCTGAATTAGCTGAAGAAAGTGCTGAAGCAATGTTGAAAAGGCTGAAGAAGCTGAGAGATGAACAGCTTTTAAAGGGCTAAAAGCAGTTAAATTGTCAAAGAGGCAGAAAAAAGTAGGAAATTCTGCATGTTTAAGTGTAACAGTTGAAGTGTTTGAAGAGTTGAAATGTGCTGCTATACACTGGAACCCGACAGCTGAAGACAAGTGAGGAAGCAAAGCTCATATAGCTGAAGCAAAATCTGAGAATGATTTATAGGAAAAAAAAACACTATGTAGTTTCTCGGCCTTAAAATACTGCTTCTAAACTCATTTAAGTGGTAGGAAAACAGTACAGTGTTGCTTTAAAGTAGGACTTGGTTTTTGATTTTGGATAAAATGGCTTCTTTCAGCATTCACACTGATGAGACGAAGGGTGGAGTAAGACTAAAAGCTACCTGAGCTCCTGTTTCAGTCAGAGCCTCGGTGCTGCCTCCTGCTGCTGCTGCCGAGTCCCTGCAGGTTCAACATCACAACTATCAACACGGCTCCGTCTCAGTCCATCAGAGTCAACAGAGTGAGTAAGAATGAGTCTTACCGGCCGACTGAGGGACAGCGTGAGGGCGACCTGAGCAGCAGCTCCTCGGTGTTCACTGGACTGACTGCAGACAGCAACAAAACCAGTTAGTTCATAAGGACAGGGTGTATTCTGTTGTTTGTGAGTGGAGTGTGAGGAGGAATCTCTTAGACTGTGACCAGCTAACCAGCTGCAGCCCAGCTCATCTGTGACTTTCCAATTCCACAGCTGGAATGTTGGTTATGTGGCAACACGAACAGCAGAAATTACAAATAGTCTATTTGTTTCCTTTTTGTTATAAATGCTAATGATAAAAACTGTTCTAGCAAATAAAAAAATAAGTAGACGAACATCATGTGAGGAAAATTTGTTGATTTGTAGTGATGACAATATGACTTGATAAATGTACAAATATGAATGTGCTCTTAATGAAGCTGAATGAAGAACACAGTCAAAGATCCCGCAGATTAACTTGTCTGTAACAACATCTATTGCACGTCTGTCCGTCCTGGGTGAGGGATCCCTCCTCTGTTGCTCACCCTGAGGTTTCTCTGATTTTTCCCTGTTAAAAGGGTTTTCTATGGAGTTTTTCCTCAGTGGATGTGAGAGTCTAAGGGCAGAGGATGTTGTTGTGATGTGAAGCCCTTTGAGACAAACTGTTTGTAAAAACGGGCTATACAAATAAAATCGCCTTGCCTTGACTACGTTTAAAGGGATAGTTCAACATTTTGGCAAATTTGCCTATTGCCATAATCCCTATAGTAGGTCCATTACCTTTAACTGTCGGTGCAAGCTGTTTTTAGATCGGCAGGTCAGAGACGCGAGCTGCTCAGCTAACGCAATGGAGATGAATGGTACTTTCGCCTTTCCCTCAAAACTCATCAAATACACAATCCAACAACTCTAAAACACTCTCATGGACAAGTTGTGACCTGCACATTTGCCATGCTATAAAACAATAACGTAAAATTATGTAACATTACAACACATGAAGCAAATACTCAGAACTACTTGCATTTTTGAGATCACTCTGCCCAGCAGCCATGTCTGGAATGTAGTTCTGGCTAAGCATTTGCCTCGAAAACAACTCTGTCTCGTAATGTTACATGATTATTTCATAGTGTGGTGAATGTGCAGATCACAACCTGTCCATGAGTGTGTTTTGGAGTTGTTGGATTGTGTATTTGATGAGTTTGATGAGGGAAAGGGGACCTGTACCATTCACCTCCATAGTGTTAACTGAGCAGCTCGCGTCTCTGCCCCGCAGATCTAAAAACTGCTTGCAACGACAATTGAAGGTAATGAACCTACTCCTATGACTATAGGGATTATGGCAATAGGTGAATTTGCCAAAATGTTGAACTATCCCTTTAAATCTTGTTGAACAGTAAGTGTGTTAAAGGATGCTGAAGCTGTTTTACTTGCAAAGATTGTGTTGACACAGAGCTGCTGTTGTTGTGTGTGTTGGCTGCTGCACCTACAGTTAGAACTATAATTAGCTGCTCGCTCTGAGAATTACAGATGAAACCATAAACATTTTTTCCAGTTTTTTTTGGCTCAGGTGCTGCACCTTGAACACGTGTTTTTGCACATGTTCATACTGCGGTAATGATGAAAGTACGATAAATCAGTCGGCACTAAAATACACTTTAAGTAACAGTATCTGGTCTCACCTGAACGTGCAGAAATGTCTGTTCCATCACAGCTGTTTGACAGAGAGTTCAACACCCGATCTGCTTTCTGAATCAGAGAGTCAATCCTGTTGTCTGACAGAACACACCCACACACACACACACACACGTCAGATATGACAGGATGTATAGAAAACCTAAATCACATGAGATAGAGATAGAGAACGCTTTCATCATGGAAACTGGCTGGTTTGACATTTTCTCTTTATGAATGTGTGGAACAGTAGATCATGGTTTGTCCTCAGCCGTCCATTCTAATGAGGCTTAATGAGTTGTGTCCAACAGAGTGACAGACGTCCATATTGGATCAATCTAAATCAATCATCCATGTGTTCTTACCTCTGAACAGAGTTTCCTTCACGTCGGAGCTTCTCCTCTCTTGAGCGAGCAGTGAAATCTGTTCAGCAAACTGAAGCCTCAGATCTTGAAGACTCAGCTGGCTGTCAACCTGATCACACACACGCAACACACACAAATTATCAGTCAATCTGTCTGACTCAGTTCAGTCTTGACATAGGGAACACTTTAAGGCTGTGTGCTAAAGTTTGGGCGCCCAGCTGGCAGCTGAGTTCCTCAGATGTTTGAAATCTGAAGCTTAAGAATGGGAATCAAATGTCAAGAGACTGTGAAGTGAAGGTAGAAGCAGAATGGCTTCTACGGCAACGCAACAATGGAGATCAAGATCGAGATCAAGATTGCCTTTGCTGTCATTGTATAACAACAATCCAAAGCAAACTTCTAAATCCACCATGAACAACTTCATGAAAGAAAAGCTGAAGCTTCTGATCGACCGTCACACTCTCCTGACATCACTGTGGGTCGATGTAACGTATGTGTGTGTGTGTGTGTGTGAGTCAGGTTAAAAATAGCTCACAGCTTGAGGAGTTCTGCAGGAAAAATGGCTGAACATCCCCGTCAGTGTTAATTTCGTCAGACGAGACTAGACGAAAAATATTCGTCAACGATGTTTTTTTTCATGACGAAGACGAGACGAAGACGAGACGAAATCAATGCCCTTAAACACTGCTGTGACGAAATTTACACGCATTTTTTGTTGACGAAAAAAGACGAGACGAAATCTACTTAATCAAATAAAAACGTAATAAAATGTCTCTTTCTTTTTTCGTCACAGACTTTTAAATTAGCTACAATCCAGAAAGTGCCTTCACTGGATGCATGTCATGTTTTTCTCCTCCTGCGCTGCTGCCAGGGGTGTGTGTGTGTGTGTGTGTGTGTGTGTGTGTGTGTGTGTGTGTGTGTGCCTGAGTGAGGAACAAACACACACACTGCTATGTGCGGCGAGTAGGCTACAGACTTGTTATGGGGGGCAGGGGGGCATGGCCATTGCAGGGGGGGGTGCGGGCGCTGTAAACCGGCGGCGGAATCGCTGCGAAGCTCCGAGCAACGGAGATCATGTGCGAGCCGGAGCACCTCCCGTTCACATTTGTCAATCGCCGTGTTTTATTTTGAAAATGAACCGGATTCTCTCGTTGTTTCTTTGTGCGACTTCCTGCCCAGCTTGACAGCATCGCACGGGGCTGCGCCGC